>NC_064874.1:71808556-71861056 GCF_943734745.1 Anopheles darlingi | reverse complement strand
TTGCGACAATTGCCGAGAGGGCACACAGACTACTTACTTCGATAATCCGGAAAGGAAGGATTTTTAATCGTAAACAGACAAACGGCACCTTCCGCGTTTTGCTTCATGAAATCCACTGAAACGATTAAGAAAAAGAAGAATGATAAGTCCTTTAAAAACGATTGAAGTTTCAGTTACAAAGTCCAGTCGTTGATAGTTCTTGTTAAAACGTATGTCGTTCCAAACTCCCTCAAACTGAATCACTTACTACTAAGCGATGTTCCCGTTTACTGCTCCATCCATGCTCCCTTAATGCTCCAAACATATGAATCAATCACGGCTCAACAGATCCACGTTAATGGCCTGTGCACCTCACCCCCTCGGTGAGCTGCAATAAGCGACTGGCCGCCAAAAAACAAAACTCCAACGCCAAAGTGTTATCATGAAGTAGTTTAATTTAATATCCCACATACGATAAAATGCCACTTGGCATCGGTCGGTTGGTCTCATCGACGCGATTCACCGCGTTCCCCCCCTTATCCACGGCCGACACGGCCCACATCAATGGGCCAAACGGCGAAAATGTGTAAAGTGTCATAAAACAAGCGAGAGCAAAATTAATTTTGATTTTACTGCCCTTTTATTGCCCCGCACCGGTCTAGGAAGCCCGGACATGCTGTAGACCGAGCCAAGCAGAGAGCGAAATCCGTGAATGGTCTTATACACACGGTCGAAGCCACGTCAGGATAATATTCCGCTCCGTTGCCTCTAGTGTGGCCAGTGTGGAATCGTTCGATCGATCGAGGTCGGGGCAGAACTTTTTATCCACTTTTTGCAGGCGGCATCATAATATGTGTTCCCCGGGACAAAAGGGGATCCGTCGTATTTGGGGCCAAGTTTTATGATTTGCTGCACGAAGCAAATCCTATCCGGAGCGAAACCCATTTCGTTGCTCGTTGCTGAAGAGAATTGAAGAAGCAATTTGACAGTGACATCGCCTCGCGATTTTATATAGCAGGTCAAATCAATGGGATGAACAATGATGCTGTACTATTGTCGATGCCACGGAAAGGTTAGATATGAGGTAACGATATCCATTGAATGGCAACTGAGCCACAAAATTGGATCCTATAGAAAGGGCGCAGTAGAGGCTTTATAGATAAAAGATATAAAATTATTGAAAATAATAAAAATGAACTGTGTAGACGGCATACGAGTATCTTTCAGTTCAGTTCTCAAATTTCTGTATTATCCACTTTCCTGCAGAACCATTTTTCGACGTTTATAATACTTTTTTTTTAACATATATAAGGACGGACGTTTAAGTTTATAATACTTGTTCCTCATTTATGTTGTATATTTATATACTGTGTAGCCACATTTTCGTGGTGCCATCGGGGGCTCAAAGTGGGTTTTCATGTTCGATTTCGATTCGAACATACCAGCGGATATGCTAACCAACCCACCTACCTATTGTTAATTCGTATCGATCGATTTAAACATTTGCATACATGGAAGGATATTTTGTTTGAATCCCATTTATTGCACCGGATGAAGCAAATCATCTATTGGATAATTTATGAGTATTTGTCCAATGAGTATTCATTTCAGTACTTATGGCAACCGGAATGGAATGAAATTTATATCCCATTAGAAATTAAATGTCATATCCATAAACACCATCGCTTTTGTTGGTTGTATAAACAGTGAAAAATATTAATTAATCAATTAAAACTTCATCAAATTCAAAAAATTAGTAAAATAACTCATAAACTTACGTTAGTAAGCAGTTAAGTAAGTTTAAAGTTCAAGTTATGATTAGATAAACTTTAAAAGATCATTTTATTTAATTTTCTCTGTTTTCACTGAATTTTTTTTAAGAAGAAAATTTTTCATATTTAGCATTATACGATGGATATTAGCACTATTTACGATAGAGCTGACAATGCAATGCATGGTACCTTGTCTTAGCTATGCCCCAAATGATATCCTTATGGTTTTAATCCATTACCATCTTTGTACATTCCCAATAACAACCTCCAAAAAAAATTAGCCAAAGGACGTTGAAAGCCAAGAAATGTACTTCCCAGAAATCAAAGCCAGATTGGAATGAAGAAGAAATACTTTTCGTGCCACGATGTTGTGATTCCGTTCCGCACACTTACCAAATAGTACAGCCGAAACCGACATTTCCCCAAATCCTTTACGAGCCGTCATAATCATATCAAAGTACGTCGCACCTTTGGGATTATCCCGACCTTCCCGACCTGAGCGACAACGTCGCAAACGTAGACCGGCCCCCTAATCCTCCCTAATGGGATACCCGACGACGGAAGTACGTTACGAACTCATCCGAAACCATTAACCAATCACCACCGTCAGCTTAGCCAGGGCAGGTCAGGCTTTGCAGCAAATCAACCGGAAATGGGCCAACGCCAACCACCGCCTAGATGGACTAGATCGAGACCGACGACGAGTTTTGGGCAAGAAACACGTGAAATCGTCCCCGCATATCTCTCCATTATTAGTCTCCACAAACATCTCGTTCATTGTGGGCACCGTAGGGCCAATTTCAACGACCAACACACACACACACACTCCCTGACCTATGACATCCTCCTCGAAGAATGTTTCACTACTATTCCCGCTTTTATCTCGACAACAACAAGCGCTTCGACAGTCTTCGATACGTTGCACGCGAAGACCACCGCGGACAACATATTATTGGCTCTATCGAACATCAAAACTTCCGCAGCACGTAATGAAGTCATAAATAACGATGGCCAAACGCTGACGGCTTGCATACCAATGTGTCTTCGGCCAGACATTGCCACTGCCGCCGTCCTCACTGCAGGACTGTGGACTCTGTTTTCACTGCAACGTCACCTCCCCATCGCCCCAAAGCCAAATGCGGGACGCGGTTAGCGGTGTGCTGCTGAAAAGGCCTAACGAAGCGGCTGGATAACCTGGGCCGCTACGTTGGCATCAATAAAACATACAAATGTTCGTCACGTTCACCATGCCCATCCGTTGCTGTCGTCATGTTGCCGTGTCTCCTTTGTATTTAGTTCCGCAAAGGAGGGGGGCCAGAAGGCACACCAACTACGTCACCACAATGCTCCACCATCACCACCAGCAGCTAGCAGCAGCGGCGCTGCGGGGCAAAAGCATTTCAATCAATTTCCGTTTTATTGATTCCATGCTGTCAATTTGTGTGAAAATCCATCCCGTCCACCCCTGTCTCCCTCCACCCCCGCCCAGCCCAGATCCTGGAGTGTTGTCTGATGTCGCTCGAGGTCGTGTACGTGCGTGCGTGCGTGTACAGGGTACTTACGCGTGCCGAAGCAAACCGCGAACAGATCGTAGTAGAGCGTGTTGAAGCACAGATCGGTGACGCACATCTTCTTCGTCTTTTCGTACGAGAACTTCCAGAGCGGGAGAAGGGTGCCCTCCTCCTCGCGGAACTCATCCGATGGGTCCTCCCAGTACCGATAGTCCTGGGCGATCTCATCGTAGATGTTCTGGTTGACCATCCGCTCGATGATCTGGCAGGCCTGCAGGTACCGCTTGTTGAACTCTTCCGCTTGCTTTGCCTTCTCGTCCTTGCGCGATTTCTCGTCCCGCCGCTGCAACCCCGGTTTCTTCTCCTTCTCACGCTCCTTCTCGCGCTGCTGCTGTGCGTAGTCCTCGATGTACGAATCGTAGATGACCCACTGCAGTACGCTCGCACCGAACGTCGATCTCGGTGGGGGTATCGTTTGCGTATCGACAGACTGGAAAGTGAACACGGTCGGTGTATATAAGAGTGTGTGAAGGTGTGTGTTTGTGCGTTTGTTGCAGGACACGTTAGTAAATGGGGCACGTCAGCAAATTGGCCGATTGACTCGAGCTCAGCTCGCTCCTCGCTACTCACCCTCGATGGATTGGCGATGGTTAGGGCCGCACGTTCGCAGAAGTTGAACTGATTGGTTAGCTTCTTCTTCGGTGCTTCCTCCTCCTGTGGGGCTTGTACCTCTTCCTCCTGCTCCTGCCCCTCGCCCTCACCGTCGGCTTCATCTAGAGTGGCAGAAGGTGGAACAGTAAATGTGGAAAGATGCGCATGATATCAGCGTACCGTGGCACATAAACACACGCACCACACACACACCGGAACGCATATGTTGCGTCATGTTCTGTCACTTCTTCTTGCACCGTACAGGACCGTCTCTGGGTCCTGCTGCAAGGACAATCATGAACCCCACACACCACATACAACACTTCCTATGTGGTAGCAAGGCTAAGCTGCGAAAGGGAATGGTGTTCTCGGCAGGAACAGGTGCACCACAGCCACGATAGAGCCACCTGGATCAAGAGCCTCCATCCGAGAACACAGGAAACTGTTTGCCTTTAGGTGCTACCATATAAACGGAACGGGCGTACGACCATCGAGAGAAGGGAGTACTATCAATAGCTCAATTCTGGTAAAGGAAGCCAACCAGGAAAGTCAGTCAATCTCACTAGATTGCCTTTTTTTCATGTGGCAGCTGTAGAAGCCATCTAGGGGTTTTCTGTACGTCGTGCAGGTTTTTCTGGCATTCATGATGAAAGGTCTTTTGGAAAAATTCTTTCAAATCTATTTGCAGGAACACTTTTCAAAGATATTCAGGAAATTGCAATGAATACTTTTACACAGCATATTTTGGGGGTTTCCATTTTTTACACGTACGTACGGCGTGCCTCTTCTGAAATTATATTATACAGTTCTTTGCATTTTGGTGCAAAAAACATTGTACAGACTATACACATCTTTAAGATATACTATAAGTAGAGCTATCGGCTTAGTACCATAGACATAGATATCTACGAATACTACACTGTATACTATAAGCTAACTAGTAAACACATTCACAGGTTTATAATTCTATTGTGCGGTTGTTTGTTGGCTACGTTCTATTTCTTGTACATATTGGAGGCGAGGGACCTGTGTCGAAAATTAGACAAATAAATGAAGAGAAAACCCACCGAAGCAGGGAAGACCCAAGGACATGTCCCACGGATTCAACGTTAAAGCTGCACTGCTACTCATGAACGCACAGAGCTACGCACAGTCTTTAAATTTTTACAATAATGTGACAACTCCACTCAGC
Source organism: Anopheles darlingi (assembly GCF_943734745.1). Classification (NCBI taxonomy): domain Eukaryota; kingdom Metazoa; phylum Arthropoda; class Insecta; order Diptera; family Culicidae; genus Anopheles; species Anopheles darlingi. The sequence continues at coordinate 71,855,951 of NC_064874.1, read as the reverse complement.
ACTTTAATGGAAATTATGTTTAGTAGCATTTCCAACATTAATTTTAGTTTGTTTTCCAATCAAACGAAATTGTAAGAAAATACATTTTAATGTTAATTTTAAAATTAGGTTATTTTTCAAAATAGTAAATTCTTTACAAGTCTTAACAATCATTATTAGTAAAACAAACATTTTTTTAGCTTCTTTCTCATCGGAAATTCCATAATTCGACAAAATTAGAAGTTAAGATCCTTGTAACCCTATTCTTGGACGAGCAATATGTTTTGTGGTATTGTGCAAACTATGTTCTACAAAACCGTAATGCAAACATATCTACACTATGAACAAAATAGTGAGCAAAAAGTATAGTACATCAACAACTACTCATAGCATTGTTACAAAAGTGTAATCAAGAACAGAATACGGTAGTAACCTGGTAAGCGCGGTATCACTCGAGGTAATTACAGAAACATGAAAGCACAAAAGGAATACGGTAAAAGAGGGAATATGCAAAGAGAACAGAGAACGATACGATACGATACGATAGTACTAGAGCAGTTGAAAAAGGATTAGACGAAAGACAGAAAGAGAGAGAGAGAGAGAGAGAGAGAGAGAGAGAGAGAGAGAGTCGTGCTTTACCTTCGTCCCGCTCACCCTCTTCGCCGTCACCGGTTTCCGGTGTGTCGGGCTTTTTCGTTTCCTCCTGGTCGTCGGCGAGAGTTTCCTTCGGTTTGTCCAGCGTGACGTTCAACTCTACGCGCGGATTTGTTTGGTTTTGTTCGGTTTTTTTTTTTCATTTCATTTCAGTTTTGTGGTGGATCGAACCGCCGTGTTGCGTTTTCGGTTTCGTTCAACAAACATTTTGCAATGTTTTCATCATGCAGTTTAAGGTGAGATAAGAACGAACGCAGGTGTAGCGTATGGCAAAGGAATTCCATTCGTTCGGTGAGTGTGGAGGTTCATGTGTGTGTGTGTGTTTGTGTGTGTATGTATGTATGTTTGGGGTGGGTTTAGGTGAAGAAAGAAACGATTAATTCATTCAGTGATTTGTAGTGAGCGCAGGCTAATAAATTGTTCGATTATCGCTAATAAAGGTACGCACGCATGAGAAAGCTTTCGAGATCGTGGCATGATTATGCCAAGCAAGGCAAGATTTACGATCAACAAGTCCTGGCAGATTAGAATACATAACAATGGACCAAGAAAGATACTTTCTCACACGTGCCGTCTATAGAAACATACAACGCGGGACCGGCTGGCACTGTTGGCGAGCCAAGCAGGAGGAGGAGGGGGATCATTCCATCTCTGGGGCGTCCCTCGACCTCGCTCACACTCGTCGATTGCTAGTAATGTACATGCTAGAAGGGAAGAGGGTCGGGCACGGCCGACACGATTGACGTGCTCCTGGTGAGTGGAATCAAAAAGATGCAATTCAAAAAGGAAACTAATATCATGCCATCGACAACAATCCAGCTGTGAACTGGCCACATGCAAACGCAGAACGGTATAGGAAGGGGAAAAGCTAAGACCAGAAAAAGAGTAAGAAAGAGAGGCCGCGTCTCTGCCTTGTTATAACTTCTTCTTAAATTCAAACTTGCTTAAAACCGCGGCTCCATAAACCGGTGCTCCAGATCATGGCAAAAACACTTCGTGAAAACTTTTCACAGATTGCTCGCGAGTTTCAAAAAGATAGTTTAAACGGGGCGCGGACAAATAACACTACTGGGAACGAAATAGAAATCAACACCAGTCGTTACCGTCTGTTCCTTTGCGGGAGATCTGCTCCTTCGCCTCATCGGTGTCCTTGTGGATCGAGGTACCCTCGAACTCGAGCAGCGTGATGGTGTTCTCCGGCGGTGGCACCGGCAGGAACGCACCCTCGCGAAAGTCATAGACGACCAGGTTGCGCGGTAGATGCCGGTTCTCCGTCGACAGCAGCTTCGGGATCTCCTCGCCCAGCTCCGCCTCGGTCAGATCGAGCTGGTCATCCGGTTTCAGCAGCTGCTTCGACTTCATCCACGTCTCGAACTCATCGTTATCCACCGGTTCTCCCTTGCCCAGCTTCTGCATCGAGGAAATGCGGGTCTACGGGGAAGGGGGAAGGAGGTATAGGAAAAGCATTAATACCCGAACACACCACACCGTGCAGCCGGACTTCATCAACCAATTCGCATCAAACCTACTTCACTGCCATCGCTATCGTAGCTGATCAGTGATGCCGGAGAAGCCATTTTGTCTGTGACTTTTGTTCCTGTAAAACCTTCCTTTCCCCCTTAAATGGATGCCCCCCTCGGAGACGGTGATCCTACTGGACGCACTGGACACTAATCGGTCGTGTGATTGCAAACCACAAACGGCAACCGCGCACCGGCACCAGCAAACACCAAATCCGCACAAGTAATGGTCAACAACCACAGCGTAAATCCCTCGCCGGGGTGGATTGCTCCGGGCTCGTGCCAACTCCCAACCGTAACGAGTGTCCCGACAAGACTAACTTCTATCCCAGCAAGGTACATTCAATTTACCACCTTCGACCGCCATTCGCCAACAGCCAGCCAGTCAACAGCCTTATGCGACACACAACCGAACTTTGGTCGCCGTCCACAAAAACTATGCCTAACTTTCCGCCGCGGTGTGCTTCATGTGCAAACCCCTTCTGGTCCTCTCCCCGTTCGGGTTGTCTGTGGCTTATACGGGTGTTTCCACTGGATTTCCACAACTTCTTTTGTGTCGTCGTTTTTTTTTTTCAACTCGCTAGCTTCGCCACCACGGAGACGGCCGGAGTTCATGTGGCAGTAGAGTGTGTTCATGTTCGTGTCAGGTTTCCATTGGCACTGCATATTAAAAATATATAATTCGTTTCCCCTTTGCCAACTCCCGGCGACGAAACCCCCGGACAAAACCAGGCACCGTGGGCAAAGAGACCTTGGAAGCATACAGTCCTGCGCTGGGATGGGTTCCAGAAGAGGCAGGAGGGAAGTTAAGATTAGGGAAAACTTTAACCACAAGCCGCTACGGCACTAAACAGTGCCGAACAGAGCCGAACTCTGCATTGTCCTTAGGCACTTCCTCTCGCGATGATCCACTGTCTTCAGCGCCTGGTGCGATATCTTTCACCAACAGCCCTGCTGACGTCGTCTAGGAGCACTTAGGATACATTTCTCTGGGGTGGATGGGATGGTTTTGGAAGCGGCAGCTTATAGCAAGCTTATGCTGCTTGAAGACCTCAACTGCCCTTTTCCCCTTTATTCCGGATGAGCAACCGCGAAAGGAAGCTCTAAATTATTTCTTTTCCCCGATGATGCCCATGATGCCTATGGGTTCACGACCACGAGTGGACCAACCACCACCACCATCACCTCGCACTGCGGCCATCTGTTTCCTGCCACATTCGGTGACGACAACAGATAAATCATAATATAATGGATTTCATTTTATATTTGAAAACTTTCCGCCCCCGGGCCGCGAACCGAAAGGTTGGAAGGGAAGGTGCTGAGGAAGCGTTGCTTCCTTCCTTTTCCCACTCAATCTTCATCCACGTGTCCTTTTTCTGTTGTTGTTTTGTTCGGTTTTGTTTTGTTCCGTTACATTCTGCCGTACTTTGTGTGCGGCGTTTCCTCTTGCTCTTGTGGCCCTTGGCTAGAGCGCGGCGCATCAGGGGGCTTTGTTTTACATAAGCCACTACCCTCCCTCCCTCACTAGGACCTCCACCTCCCTCAACGCATCTCGAGAGAAGCCGCGACCCGACGGCAGAAACGCAGAACGATTACGTTGTTGTGCAAAACATGGGTCCAAACGGTGGCCCGTTCAGGGCCCTGCCTGTGGTTCGTTTTTGTTTGTCTGTTAGGGGGCCCTCTCCCGCTCGGTGGAACAACCTTCCAGCTTCGCAGCAGTACGCGAGCGCCAGCAAAATGTCAAGGCACGGACAAAAGTTTATCAGATTCAGACGACAATACTTAAGAGAGATGCGAGATAAGAAATAGATATTGTGATTGTTCAATAAAGCGTCCGCCGAGCGTGCCTATAGTTGGGCAACCATGAGTTTCGTTGCATGAGAAAGTGGATTTAAGGTCCTCTCCCTCCCCAGGGGTTCATGCTCATGACAGATGATAAATGAAGCGCAGTCGGAGCTTCTCTTGGTGTGATAATGGTAGAGGTACACTTCGTTGCATAAAGAAACTGATAAAAATGTGCGGTTGTCCTCTTTCCACTACTTGGAAATAATGATTAATGCTGTACGGGGGGAAAATCCGCGATGAAACAAAACATATCAGCGAAATATGTGCTCTTGTTTTTCTTACAATCAAATTCCTTTTTCCATTCTACTTTAGTTCCTTAGCGAGTGATAAAAGATCAAGCAGCTATCATATGTGTCCTTTGTTTTAACTATAGCAAAGTTATTTGGAATTAGTTTTTGTACTTTTACCGTGTTTTATCGGTAAAATTATATTTGATAAGCCAAATAACCTTGAATGGAGACGCACAGTACCGCATGATAAATCATATCAGGTCAAGGAGCAGGTAAGATTATTTTCATAGAGTCTAACAGAAGAAACGGCGAACATTCATCTAAAAAAATCAATCAATAACAATCCAGAAATCAAAGCAGATTAGTAGTATCCATCTGTTATTAACTTAGTAAAAATATCTTGACAGCAAATGCCAACAACCCTTGCATATGTCTCTTCTAAAATCATACGTTATATCTGGTGTTTCGGCTTTCAAAATAGAATGTAAACAAATACATTCCATACTCATCAGTTTACACCACATCTTGCATGCAGGAAATCGAAGAATAGCTCATTTATCGCCATCACAACACTGACGCGCTCCTTACTGTGTCTTTACTACAAAGTAATGGCGCCATTACTTCTGTTTTAGATTAACACTACCATAGACAGCACATTTATGCGTCTAACGATGTTCCCCTGGTTATCATTCAATTGAATTGAAGACGCAAATACTCTACTGACCACGGTTCACCAAAGACCGAGCAACGCGCAGCTTCCGTCACACTAACCGACTCACCAGTAATGAACTCAGAACAAACGAGGTCATTCGTGGTGAAGTAGTAAAGTCTCATAAAACCAACAATCATGTCATTACTAACCATAACTTCATTTGCTCACATTTCCGGCCACAAACAACACGGAACCGTGGGCAGGGAAACCGGACTAAACCGTTTGCATCAGCATCAACCTGTCCGCCTGAGACGAGGAGCGTATGGAACGTATCGGTGTTCTGTTGCCGGAACTACCGCCACTATCGTAAGGAAGGTAAGGAAGAAACAGCTAGCAGCACTCCATCCTTTTCCGTCTCGCAGCAGCGCAAGTTTCAGTTGGATAGAAGAAAGAGGAACGTACGAATGGCATGGAAATGGAACCGAATGGAATTTAATCATTTGTTTTCTTATTGGTCTGGTGGCTTGTGGTGAAGTGCAAGCATTCTTTTCACCTTCCCTTCCCTTCGCTTCCAAGTCACCGTCGCCGTACCTGGCCTCAACCTGGCATGGTGGAACCGCCGGTGGACCACTACATCGTCCAGCACTCATTTGCGATGCGGTAAAAGCATCAACGGATAATAAATTCCGCAACAAGTTCGTGCCAGCGGAAGGAACTGCTGTGTATTCAGTTTCTATTTTATGTTACAGCTAGCCCTCCCCCCTTCAACTACACCGTTGTCTTGGCACGTGACGGAACAGGACCGAGCTGTGAAGCGGTATGCTCAGCGGCGTGCTACCCGCGGTCGACCGTTTGCAATGATCACCGACCGGAACATGGCTCGACAGCATGACGACAGAAGAACGAAGGATCACGCAAATGTGTACTGCAAACACACCACGATAAATACTTATCGATGGTGGCCCGAGCCTTCACTATACCAACCGCCAAGCCAAGTTCCGCATCAAACACCGCAGAGCGTTGCGTGCACGTTTTCGCATTTAGTTATGTGACACGATGCTGCGTTTTTCTCCTTTTTTTCCCCTCAAATCACAGCTCCCCTCCCAAACGAATTATGCCGCGAATAAACATAATTAACCTCCGAACCCTCGCCACATCTCGCTCTCTCTCTCTCTCTCCTTCATTTGACTTGTTTGAAGGTTGTTTCCACGGTTATAATTTATCGTTCGCGCGCAAGGCACACTTCCGAGCACGCTTCCGCTATTCGCAAGGAAGAAAAATCAATTTCCTCGTCCCGTCGGACGTTTTGAGGCTTCGCAGAAGACAAACGGAGAAGTGAAACGGCCGGTCAGAGGGAAATTGCCATCTCGCTCGGCGGCAGAAGCGACCAAGAAACTGGCAGTGGAACGCTGGTTGCCAAAAATGTTCTTTGCCATTGAACATGAAAAATATTTGCTCTAAACTTCTGCGGACGTACGCCATCGGTACGATGTTCTGCACGATTCCGAAAACCGTTCGTTGCAGCTACCGTTGTATGCAGGGAAGAGCTTGCTGGCAGCTTCCCTGGCTAACGCGTCCCTGGCTGGCAAGTCGGACGACAGTACCGCCACTACAACATTCGGAGCAGCGCGACACATAAGAATACCGGACAGCAAACGCAAAATATCCTGTTGCAACTTGAAGCCAGGCACTAGGAATGCAGTCCGGTTTTGGGGCGAGAATAGTTTTACGGCAAAATAAGCAGCACAATGCAGGCTTGGAAAAGTTTTTCAATTTGCAACGACATTCATGTGAGGCAGACAGGCACCCAAGTGACGTTGTATTGGATGCAGCTGTGGAATGCTGTACATCTAATCCGCACAAGTTGTTAGTGCAAACTGTATGTGGACAATAGGAATGAAATAGATGGATTAGTTGATCAGCTCTTTCCGTCTGAAAGTTTGTTGCTTTGAAACTTTGTACTATGGTTCTATCATTTCGTTTCGTTAGGATTTTTAGATAAATCCAACTTTTTAAAAACTATTTTGTATTATTGCAATCCAGCAGAAAATATAAATGCAATAATTCCATTTATTTTCTCAATGTTTTTCAAAAATTTTTAAATATTTGAACGGAAAATCCTTTCAGTAATATAAAGACATAATTTGTTATAGACAAACTGTTGGAGAACAAATATTATTTGTGTAAAAAATACAGCATAAATCGAGATGATAAATGTTTAAAATTGTTATAAGAATCACTTGCAATCTCTTATTTTCATCTTATTGAGAAAAAGTTTTATCGAAATAAAAAAAATGATAATCATAATCAGAGCATGAAATTTTCTTAACCCGATTCCGTATCTAATGCTCTCTGTTTACCATTGGCCGTTACAAACAACGCACGTGAGGACAATGAATTGGAAATGACGGTGCTGCTAGGTGATAGTAAAAACAAACGCTTTCCTTCAAATAACATGGAGGTATTAATTGAAAATTTATGCAAATCACAACTCAAACACCACTGTAAGCATTTGATTTATGTGTTTACCTTGCCTTGCTAATGGAAAGTTGTTGTATTATCTTTTGTTCGTTGTTTACCCAACACAACACACTTCTTGCACCTGCACCACGGATCCGGATGGATCACAAATCACTTTGAACGACGAAAATTTTCCAACAAAAAATGTAGAAGAACTGATGCTAAAGCGAACACACCAAGGGAAGAAAACAGTTGACTGTTACTTTCGGTCGTGTTTCCGTTGCACCTTACGAACAAACAACAAAAAAAAACGACCTGTAATCACAGGTCCCAAGCAAACTCTTCTGGCTTCCGAAAAAACTAAGCAAATTTTTAATATTCACCAGCACCAACTCTTCATCAACGGGTGTGGCCCCCGGGGAAGGCGAAAAGGAAAACTTTTCCAAGCCGATCGTTCCACGAGAGATAGCACGACTGAACTAAAAATATGAAAACTAATCTATGATCGCTTCTGCTCGTCCTCGTTCCCATCCTCCTACAACCCCATCCAGCCCGCACACCGTACACCGTCATTCTGGGTGCTGTTGTGCTGGTGCTCCGACAACCGATCGGGTGTACCTTGTTGCACAAACAACAACAAGTCGATTGGAAATCCTGGCCATCAGTTGGAGCGACAGAGAGTAACGCAGAAAGAGAGAGCTACAGTGTGCAAAGAAAAAACGGCTCGCTCTACATCTCGTTCCCTCTCGTTCAATTTTCCTTAGGCCATAAACAATCCATTTTCCATTTCCAACACCAGTCGCCGGGCCTGTGTGCCCGCGACCCTGACAAACGTCAGTGATTGGAGGCTAGTACGGTAAACTAAAATGTCCTTTTAATAAGAACTCAGAGTAGGAACTTTTCCTAGCCATGCAAGATTTCGTTGCCAATCACGACCCTGTGACGGTGATGAGATTTTTCTTGAGTTTCATAACATATCTAACGCAATCGGTGGGATATCGCTTAACCAACTAAGTAAACAGTACGAGAAGGCAAATTTTTGCACCTTTTCGTGGAAACCCACTTTCAACCACATATCGAATCAAGTTTCAACTGCCTCCAAATAACATGCAACATACCAAGGTATTGCGGTTGGGCTACGATATTTTTCAAAATAAACTTCATCCAATCAAAACTTGACACAACCGCCCAGCCTGGCTGGCACTATCCAAAAAGTTTCGTGAAGGACAAATTCCACGCTGTGGGCATAGCTGGCTGCTGCCGTTTCCTATTATTCAGCGTCGCTATGCCATGGCGCAAAGAAAAGTTTTACCGTGTCATTATTGTTACGAGAAAAAAAACAGACAGAAAACCACATCTATCTCCGTCAGACTTTGTCACAGCCTAATCAATCGCTTAATGCGGTTGGAACATGCAACCGAACGGAGCTTACACACCGCCACCCTACAAACAGTGGATCCCTTGTGTGGCTGGATGTCTTTCGAATTTAGAAGAAAAAAAGACTACAAAACTCATAAATCAAAGAAGCCACATGGATCCCTGGAGCCAACGTCCCTGTTTCCCCTTCGCTTTCCGCTAAATGTGAATTCGAATACGAATGAAATAGAAATCTGCCTGAAAGAGCGAGCAAAAAATTACGAAGCTACACAAAAATGTCTAATGACATGCACCGTGTTTCGCCTGTGTTTGAGCGGCATCCTGTGGCTGTCTCGGTGGGTCCTTGTTTCCTTGTTCCGTTTCGGTCTATCGCTTTGATGCCTGTCGGCTGCCAAATCCTTCTTCGAATCCGGAATACCTCGCAGAGCCTGCCGCGGGCTATGCTATGTTGAGCGATATGCTTCGATCTGGAATAATGAATTAAGCCGTCAGTCGATTACGAACGTTTTCTGGACGATTCGGTCGGTCACCAGCTCCTCAATCGGAAACTTTTCTACGGTAGCCATCGCTGACTTACCACCGGCTGTACCAGCCCAAGGCGCATATACCTTCCCCTCGCAAAGGGGTTCGCTTCGCTCGCTGCTGCCTGGAGGAACCTGGTCGTTACACAACCGGTTGGAAGGTTTGGGATGGGACGCAAATATAGCAAAACTCACAAAAAACGGTTCGGAGTGGATGAAAATTATGTAGGACACTGGTGACGAAGGTGCAAGGGGTTGAGCGGGGGTTTCTTGATTAGTGGCGGGATAAACTTTTGCCGGGTAGACAAACGCGCATCAGCGCGAAAAGGGTTCGCGCGCCCAGGAGCTTCGCCGCCACCGCGACAATCGAATAGACACGCCTCGCTGGCCTCGCGAATAAACTCTCGCACAAATTGACTATTGATTAGGCGCTTCCAAAATAAAACCGAAAAACGGCTGGCAGGCAAAATGAAGGCTTCTAAAATAATCTCAGCCGTCGAGACCGATCGACCGACGAACGAACCGAGCCGTCACACTGCGGAAAAATTTGCCAGCAGCACTGGAAAAGTCCGTCGCCGCACATCGACGCCTACCCTGATTGAACACCGCCGAACACCAGGCACACCACGATTAAAGGCACGGCACGGCTTTTGGACAGCGAAGATAAATTTAGATAAGCAGCTCTACACAGTGGAGATCGATTTTCACGCCGCGCTAAAATCCGCACCCAGCTCCGCTTAATTATTCGACGGACGCCACCGGTTCGTTTGCGTCAACTTTCAAGTGCTGCAAACGGCGCAAATTCTGCAGTAAAATGGCCCCCCGTGAGTTTCGGATCGATCGCATGGATTCGGGTTTTCGCGATAGCATGGCAAACGGCAACCCGCCCTCCGTGCTCGATTGCTGTTTATCGGTTGTAAATAGCAACCCGCCGTGCCGTGCCGTGGAGGTCATGCCCAGGCTAAGTGACCGGGCTGTGCGTAACCATGGCGTGTGCTTTAGGTGAAAACAATGAAAGGACTCGGTAAGTGCATCCTTTTATCCAGTGTACACCAATACACTGCCAGTCAGCCAGCGTTCGTTTTTCTTTCCTTCCGATTTCGCCTGTGAAGAGAAGTGGTTTTATTGCGATTTTGTTTTGAAAATGTTTGAATTTTGTCTTTATTCACGAGCTTGTATAATACTACGGGCTAGTAAAAATGATCCGACCAAAAACTGGCATCAAAATATCATGCTCACTGTTTCCCCGATAGCTGCTTCTGCACTCTCACAAGGCACTGTGCGCGATTTGGCCATTTTCTAATGTAGAATTCACAGGCGAGGTTCGCGTGTACCAGTAGCTCGCTTACATTCTTGCTTCTCTCGTTTACATCCACTCCGGAAACGCCACCGACAGCGTATGTCACGTGCGTACGAGGTTCCTATACAGTAATGTGCGCTTAAGAGTTACGCTTAGTAAAATAATCACATATCGGTTCAATGTCAGTTCAATTACGCTAATGGCCTCCGGGGACACTGAGGTATACTAAAGGCACGGGGGGGGGGATGCATATTGCACTGTTCTAGTCTGCGATGTCTTCTTAGCTGATGTGTGTTGTCTTGTGTTCTTGTGGCTTGGTGTGGTTATGTGTCACTAGAATAAATTAACAGCCTCCTGAGAGCCGACGTTCAACCGTACATCCGGTACAGCTTCCTCTGCTTTTCCTGCATCATTCTCTACCCCGGAGGCATTCGCGATCAAACGGAATCGAACGGGATGTAGTGCAGGCGCCTAATCAGCAATAATGGCAACTCCGGCAGGCACACGCTTACCACAAACAGTACCGGGCTGAATACCAGCAGCAATCCGGTCCATATTGCCAGCATCCACAGTGGGTTGGCACCAATCAGCGATAGCATTATGATTACGATGATTCCGGATTATCCGTTTCAGAGTAGCGGCTTTAGGAGGTGTGTTCTAGGTACACCTGTAGGTTGTCCCTTTTTTCTGTCTTTCTTCCTTCCACTCCGTTATGTCCTTTAGCCTTAACGGTAACCGGCAGGGAATACGTGAATGTTGATAGGGATTTAGTGAAGTTTGGTGTCTCTTCCCCTCTCGGTGAAGACTGCACGATGAATTTCGATCCGGTGTTTCGCAACTATGAGCGCCACCTGGAAAAGAAGAAAAAATGTAATTAATACATTATACTCCGTATATGATATCAATGACCTATGCTAGCTGGATAACATCTTTGCAATAATGATTGATTCATTTTATACTAATATTTAATCTGGAAATTCATTCATAGTCCACAGCATCTTGTCGTAGCCGATTAAAAATAGAAAAAACAAGGAAAATTCCAATTATTTATGCGTTAACTTGAATGAAACTCGTCATCGTGGCGTCAATACAACAATGTAAAGCATTCGAATTTCATATAAGTGAATGAAATTCAAATTTAGAACATTTCTAGTAAATTAACGCATTTTCCTACTTCAAACACGGCTTATCGTATCAACCCATCGTCTGGAATACTGAGACTTCAATCACTTGCTGGCACGTCACGGGCCAATTATAATCTATTCTAGATTGAATGCATAATGAATTGACATCCTGCCAACAGCTGGATAAACTCAAAGGATAAGGCCCAGCCTTGGTGTGCCACTTGAACAGCCAGCGCGATTCATCTCAAGCTTCCGTCCATCTCATTGAGAAACGCGTTTTACATCCAAACACAGTATTACAATTTCTCGTATGCGAATCAATTTCGCACAGACTTTACGGTATAACAATGGTGATCGGAAGCCTCGCGCATCACCTTCTCAAACAACTTTCCGGTTGCTCAAACACCGTCGTTCCATCCGTAGATCAGAGAGACCGAATAGATTCTGAGTGAAAAACGGGAAAACCATCAATTTCCCACGCCATTTTGTACGTGCTGTCATTTGCAGGCCAGGTCCCTTTCGCCCAACACCAATCCAACTGGCGCCCGCCATTACAGGATGGACGTTTTGTAGGAGATGATCGGCTATGAGCATGATGCAAGGGGCCACTCTTCCACCGTTTCGCTCTCTATCGTTTGTTTTCCTTTTCATTTTCACTTCTTGTCGTCGTTACGTGCGTTTATGGTTCACTTAGAGGCTGTTGGGCATTTTGTAAGCCACGCCGTCAACCGTCGTCTCAACAGAGCTGACCCCTTGAAACACTGGAGTCCAACAAAAAAAACACTCCGGCCATTCCACTCTCTCGGTTTCGCTCTCTGTCCGTCGTCTTCGACTCAGCCCTCCGAGACGCTGATGCTGTGTTCCCATTTGATTAATCATCTCAGAGCGGGACACGGCCATTCGTTCGCATTGATCACCCTGACCTGCTGTCTGTTGGCGGTGTGCCTCCAGCATCGCCTCAACACCATCGGGCGGCCGGCCCCGTTGGCGCTGGTCGGTTGGTTGGTTGGTTGGTTGGTTCATCGTGAGCAATTGCGAACGCACGCAGCGCAACAACGCAACGTATCGCAACGTAAAGCTCATTATGCGACCTTCATCATCAGCCGCCACTGAGTATCTGTGTGTTGTGGCGTGGGGAAGCCTCGAGGGGAGGGGACTCTTGCCTCACGCATATGGTCACAGAACCGGTTTTTTTCGTCTGGTTTCGCGGAAATACTCTAATACCGGGACACTGACATCCAGAATAGAACAAACGTAAATCCAGAAATAGATTCAAACAACGCTCAGCATTCCATCATTTATCATTTTGTATTTGTTTTCCGCTTCGTAGTAAGCTGCCAGGTCCGGTCAGTCAACCGTGGGACGAATACGATAGAGTGTTTCGTGATCTTGATCTTGAGACGCTCGTTCATGCGGAACAGCATGAAGCAGCAGCAACAGCAGCAGCAGCAGCAGTTGTTGTAGCATGCTTTTTATTACGCACAATTCATTCCCATGTTCAGCGTGTGGCTCCGACCACCTACCTCAACTGCAAACCGGAACCAACCTTAACCATTCGGCGGCGACCGGATCACCTTAGTGTAGTGTAGCCACAAGAAACACGCCATGACTAATAATGTCAATGCCAAAAAGAAACGAGCCACAACACGAAAATCCCCACGAATTGGCGGGGATTTCCTGGTTCAAACAATTTACGCGTTGGTTAGGTTAGTTCAAGGTTTGATTCACACGCGCCCCACTCGGTTATTGGCCGTAATGATGCCCAACGGAAATGCTTCCGAATCCAGTTTTATACCTTTAAGCTTTATGCCTTGTAAATCCCTCTCTCGTAAAAAAAAAAAACGTTGGAATGTGGAACTGCGAATAATGCACTCGCAGCACTGCTCCGATGCGAAATGATAAACTAATATGAAAAACCGGATTTTAATTGAATACACGATGTTGTCGAAAGTTTCAGCGGGTTAGTCACAACTGGCTAGACTTCGGGGTTACGACGCAGATGCCTTTCTATTTTCGATAAAGTTCCCTAGATTCGAATGTTCGAATGCGTGCGCGTATAGTGCGGCTCGTTGTCCCTGCACACGAAAAAAGCGCGCGTGTTTTAGTGAAGCGATCCGGCAAATATATACGATTGGAAGGCATCGTGCTATCGATTTTATGGATCTGCGCCAGGACCCGCTCAACATTCTCAACACCTGCCCGATTCGCATCGCAGCTTCGATCAAATATTCATAATCTTGGCCACTCGCTCAGTGTAGCACCTGGTTCCACGATGGTCAGTAACAAAGAAAACACAAAAAAACGAACTCGTATTATCCAATCCGGTACGCATTGATTGATTGGCTTTGGAGCGGGATAGTTACGGCATTACTTATCAGTATGTTAATCAAACGCACACCGGCACAGAAATCGCTGTCCCGCTAGTTTTGTTGCATCACTGGACAGAGATTTTTTCACACATTTTAGCGCAATATTTTCAAAATATTGGACCCCACTGGGAGCAACGGGTGCAACTTGCCCAAAACGGGGACCAACAACCACCAAAGCAAAGCTGTTCGATCGTATAGATTCTCGTTGGCACGATCGGGGTGATATAATCCCCGCCAAGCACCGCCCAAGCCCTGGATGCAGCGGACCAAACCGACCAAAGTCTGAGTAACGGGCCGCTACCATGCTTTCCGATGTGGAAAGTAATCCAACGAGTTTGCTGCGCTCCAGTCCGAACCAACCGCGCTTACATGGCCTTTTCTTCGTCTGTTCAATCGACCCGCTTCCCTTTCCCCCTTAATAAGCACACTCCAGAGCACGTGGTAATCGAATGGCTGGACTCCACCAAGCAACATCAACTGAAGTAGCATTAAACGTAAATATCACGTCACGTTTCGGCGACATTGCGCACAATGTATGGTGTTCTTTTAGCGACTGCACACTCACTTGATAGACTGGTATTGCACCAGCGGCTGCACTTGGCTGCAATTCTTTCGTTTTCCGTCTTTCGATTGTCCCGAAGCGTTTGTCACCAGGCTGCGACCACAGCACCAGGCAAAGTCGACGGACAGATAGCGCAACAGTACAACCACGCACCACAGCTAATCAGTACGCACGGTTCGCTCACAGCTGGATCGTGTGTCGATCGAACGAGAGCCCACGACGAGAGGTCCACACCGGATAGTGGTACCACCGGTTTTGTGCTACCGCTGCTAGGGCTACCTTACCAGGCCAGTGTCGCGATACAACTAACGACGCGTGTGGAGCGATCGAGCCAACCAGAGCTCGTGGTCCCGCCGCCATGGCCGTAGACACGGCCGAGATTTAGCGCTTTGGGCTCTCCTCGGCTCGGAAAACAGACGCACCGTGACGCACACCAAACCACCGGGCAACTGGTCATGGTTGATGTTAAACTCCGTGAGAACAGAGGCAGCAGTGGTTGTACCAAGCGGATGCTTGACCAACGCTTCGTTCGTAGTGGTGGTACGGTAGATTCGTCGATCCCCCCTTTGGTTGATCATTCGTTTGTTTTTCTTCGATTCCTCTCAATTGTTTACCAACAACACTACTCCCCTGTAGTCCCTCGATTCAAGCTGATAGTAAATCAAACTAACTTTTCTACGAGAACTAAAAGTGGCAGGCTCGAACATCGAAAAAGAAGGTGAAGCATCTTATCAGGAATGCCAAGTGCGTGCAAAAAAAAGGGAAGCAACGCCGGGAGAATAACCTACGACACAGTACAAACCAGGCGCATTGATGAAGGCAAACCGGTCCAGTTTGAAGGTCTCTGGTAAGGACAGACGTGCACTCTGGTTGTGGAAGAGACGATGGGTTTTGAGATGGATAATCGTCGACGTGATTAAACACACGTCATCCCATCGTCGAAGTATGACGATGGTGTCGAGAACCGGCGACGTTTCCATCTTAATGTGGCAACGGTTATGCACACATTTAAAAACATCAAAACCTACCCTCTATCCTAAGTCAATAGAGTAGGTCACGTTAGTCGCATGAAGTCGTTATCGTTTTTTGCAGCATAGGCGTATCGTGCCACAGCGAAAAGGAAAAATGTATTCGATGAACTGGTAGATCAGGTATTTGTAGCACGCGTGTTCCTTTCAAGGACACGACTCGGTCACAAGTAGGTTAACGAGCATCGCTGTTTAATGATATTATCTGCTAAGTGTTAACAAAAACGCGTTGTAGTATTTTCATGAAGCGCTTGAAAGGTATTCATTTTTAACTGTTTAGCCGATATAATAAGTTGATTTAAACTTTAATTTTTTTGCCAAGATAGTCGGCATTTTTACATTCTCATTTCTCTTATTCTCATATTCCGGCCTCTCTCAAGACCAGGAACCGCAATTCGCTTGAAAGGTATGCAATATACAACACATCAAATTGCATAACTCAAGGCGTGGGGCAAATAAATTGCCGGCCCGATAGGCGCCATGAAGCAAAAAATCCGCAGGGAAGCATGATTTTACACAATAAAATTTAATAAGTGAGCAAACCACAATAAAAATCTTTACAGGATCTGTTCGTTTCTTATTATTAAGATTGAATATTAATTCCTGCGATTAATTCCAGGCTTATACTTACATGATGTAGTAGTAGTTGTCCCGATCGGCCGTTTTATGGTCCTTTGTGGAGCTATGGCTGCTGGTAAACGAACCACCGCCGCCGCCACTGCCACAACCAGCCCCCATCGAGCCCAGCTTTGATGGGGGGCTCGTCGTCGCAGCCATCGATGGTGCCTTCATTGACGTCATGGCAGAGACTTGTCCGAACAGATTCCGCAAGTTGTCCATGGTCAAACCGGAAGTTCTATTCTATTTCTCGAGTTAAGTGTGGTAGCTGAACACACTACAAGGCTTCTGCTGTACAGTAGATAAACGCGAAACCAACAAAAACTATCGCACAGCAAAACCAAATACTTGAATCCGGTTCGAATTCCGGCTTCTTTATGATCACTACTGCTCTAGACAAGCCGTTCGGTAACCGACTGACGGTGGCGTAAGGGTATAAGCTGGATTCGTGTGGATGGCTCGTTGTTCACCGCCTCTTCGACCACACTTGGCACGTCCCGCACGTTAAACCACGGATTTGATGTTGTTTATCAAGCTCGAGTCCAGCAGCACGGATGGAGGTTCGAAAGAGCAAGCGGTAGGCAGGGGCAACAGACAAAAGCAGCATCCAACCTGCAATCTGTACGAAAAAAAAGGAAACGAAGAAACACGAGCATGAGAGATGTTTGTTTGGGCGAATCGCGAAAAAGATCGAACGAAAGGAAAAGGGGGGCCCGACGACGACGAGGACGACGACGAAAACAGCAAACGGTTTCGGTTTGTTTGATAATTCAATTTTGGGGGCCCGAACGCTTTCTTATCACTCTCGGGGAGGGGGTTGCTTATGTGTTTGGAGCGGAACAATCGACAGACCAACTGAGGGTCGCAGCACTCCATGAAACGTCCGCCTGTTACCAAGGCCACCGGCGAGGCATAAAACGGGTCATTTCAGTGAAGATAGAGCGGCGGCCCGGCCTGCTAAGAGACTAGAACAGGCACTGCTGGTAGTGGTGTTGCTCCCAATTTTGTTCTCAGGCCATTACAAACTGATTGAATTCAGCCAATTTAAGGGACAATACCGAACGCCTTTGTGTCCGGATGAACGGAATGGCGCTCTTGTCTGAAGTTTTATGGTGTAAGGCAATTCATGAAAGAAAACCCCTTTTTCACGCCCAGTGATCCAGAAAATCCTTCCTTGCCAAAGGGTGGCCAGTTCCCTGTGCATTTTGAAATGGTCGTTAACTAGAGAATTCAACTTTAATCAAAATTTTTTACACATAAAAACCTTCCCAAAATTATTGTGCAACAGCTTCACTGCTCATATGGGACTAAACATAAATCAAATCAAATACAAAAAAGGCATTCCACGGTAAAGTAGGTTAGAGTTGAGCTTATTCATAGCGAACTTTACACTCTTCGAACCCGCCTCCAATCGAAAGGCGAAGGTTCGCATCGATGGATCATCGTACAGCCGCGGTTCCACACTTGTCGTGTTTCATAGTTTTACCCCCTCCATCATCAACTGCACCGGGTACAAAGTACAATCCACCGACTGTAGTAACAGCCGCAGGGTCGATGTGACCCTGTTCAGGTTTTCCAGCTGGCGACTTTGCGACGCATTAACGAACGCCACACGCACGCACAGTCCGCTCTTCCATGAGGTTGTTTAATGTAAGGAAGAATTAATAACACGCTGCTGAACGTCCTGGTTGAACAAGTAGTTATTATAAACTTCCACTTCCTAGTTTCGTACTTGACGAGCTACACAAATCGTAACTATTTTGCTGGATTAGCATCAAAATTGGAGCCCTTGTTTGAAGAAAACGAAACGGGCTGATCCGATGCAGCGCTATCTGATCCAAATATTTATCAATTGAAGGGTTGGGAAGCCTTCAACAAACAAAGATAACAACCCCACCCCCGCATAAGTGGCACGGGTGTGCATTGTGATGTCGTCGGAGCGATAAGAAATAATGCGAAGAATTTACAACGGCGGGATTACCAAGCGTCCACAAATTCACTTTTCGATTCCAGAAAAGATCTCGATATTCCTCAACGATTCAAATCGTCGTCTGTGTCTACAGGAGGACCACCACAGTACGCCTCCTCCACTGTCTGCTACACGTAGCTATCAGCACCAGGGATCCACCACACGCACTGCTGAGAGAGATAATCTCTACGCATTTTCGCTTGTTTGTTTGCTTTTGCTCGTTTCTTTTATGCTGTGCTGTTGCATCCATCGCCTTCGTTCTGCCATGCCGTGTGGGTTTCTGTGTTGCGCATTTTGTCACCGTGGCCATGGCAGAGCTACCGGCGGCAGAGAGACACGTCCGCAACGGTTCTGGAACGTTGGATGCTGGGTCCAGCCCTGCAGCAGCATACATTTATTATGTGTTTTATGAGCTATTTTTGGCCCACGGCCCACAACAACACCCGACGGCCGTCGAACGATGATCATGATGATGATGATGATTTCGCATTATCTTGCCCAAAACACTCGACACCACCAATTGGCACACACAAACACACCCCCTCCTTTTCCCCAAAAGCATGAAACATCATCCTCCACACTTTTGGCCACACGAGAAACTCACGTAGTAGATGTTCCCGGTATCGGTGGTGTTTACGTTCCGCGTACTTGGTACGGTGGTCACTTCTCGAATGGCTTCTCGACTTGGTTTGAATGGCGCCGGTACCAGGAACCGCGGCTTTATAGGGGCGCACTATCTGTTGGCGCCGTTCGTGGGTGCGAGAAAGCAAGACCTTGGCCTGCAGCAACGAGGCCTGTAGCGGGAAAGAGACACAAAACAAACAAACCGCGCCGCCACCAACACAGACATCTTCATTTTTTTTTTTGAGAATCTTTTCCGTTCTTGCTACTTTCTTTCTGGTTCTTCTTTTGCGGGTAGTTGCAGTGGAAAATTACTGGAGTTCTCCTTATGTCCATCATCGCATGCCATTCAAACATCTCCTGTACCGATACGTTCTGTTGACCGAAGGTACCTGAGGCACGGAATGGAAAGGAGAATGTCTTTAATTTGGCCCAAATAAGAAGGTAATGAAATGAAAGTGGAAAAGTATCGAATATTACAAGATTCTTTCCTTTACAGTTTGGTGCAATACGAACGGTTGAGTAATGCCAATATAACGGGTAACAAGCCGATTCTTTGTGATTTCTTCGATTATAGCGAGAGCATTATGTGAAGTAACCGCTAGGAATGGGGTTTCCAGAGGCCTGGGTTTGTTCGATGTCTCGACACGATCGTATTTGCGCATGTGCGCCACAACGACTTAAGCCAACGTATGATCGAAATTAATCATTCGTCTGATGTTTTAATGTTGCATTTTTGTTCCACGATTCAAAATACACGATGCACAGAGTCAATCATTACTCTAATGTATACCCTTAATAATAAACGCGACGCAAGATCGTAGATTAGATGCAGATAAACTTATGGATCCAGTTTAAACCAGATCCAACGTAATCCCGATTCTCGTTGACCTCAACCGGCACTCGTAGCTTGTGGCTGGTAATTGTAAACAAAATGTTGAATCGACGAATGGCTTTTCCTCCGACCAGGGATGCGAACTGCGCATTGACCTAAAGAATCGCACGGGGGGAGATACCGGCATACAGTTCGAACTATTATCAGATCATCGATTAGTGGGCCGCTGATGGTGGCAGCATTGTCCTCAACCCACACACCACTATTACAGTAAGTACTACGCAATCCTGGTTCATTCTACGGAGGGGAGATGCAAATGAATTCAGTAGAGATCGATGTTGTTTGCTCCTCCTGGCACATATACCTTACTGTTATAGTTTTTTATTAAATCTTCCTTGCACAAGGAAGGAGTCATTACAAGATCTGGGTGGAAGGGGAATAAACACTAGAACACGCAGTGCCGTGAATCGTGAGAGATGCACACGAGCGGACAAACATCAGTTTAGGGACACTTTCGCTCCACTTGGCTTTTGCCAGATTCGTCGTACTCCTGGGAGGAGATCCACATTTGCTGGAATGTGCCAATGCTTGCTAGGATCGAGCCACCGATCCACGCACCGAACCGTCGCTCAACCGAACCATTCGCGGAAATCATTTTCAGACGCGTGTTGGACGGTGCGCGGTGCTGCAGGTCACGGTTGAGCCGTTCCGGAAACCCGGGCAGCAATGAGTTACCACCAGTGACGACGACCGAACCGTACAGCGAAAGCCGTACATCCGCGTCGCACATTCCGACACTGGTCGAGGCCAGCTGACCGGCACCGAGCATCGTATGATCGAACAGGCTTTCGGCCAGCTTGAATCGCTCGGGACCAAAGTCCTGATGGTAACCGTTCGGGAACTCGTAGTGCACTGCCGGAATCTGTGCGGCCGTTCGCTCATCATACGGCGTTTCCAGCACCTGAACGATCGACATCTGGAAGTCTTGCAGCAGCCCCTTCAGCATGTACTGCTGCCAAGAGTTGGTTAGCTTTTCCGGTAGCACCTTCTGTGTGAAACGCGGCGTGTCACGTTCCTTGATGACATCCTTCGCCGCAATGGCATATGAGGGGAGCAGATCAATGTTCTGTCCTTCGAGGTACTGGCGACACTGAAGCGAAAGATAGTCTCCTCCGAGTGGTGACTTAACCACGGCTTGGCTTAGCACAAACCCTTCCTAAAACATAAAACATCAATAAAGTGACGATCACTTCCAGTGTTAATCCTGCGGTGAGTTGTAAAAAGATACATACATGCACCGGAACGGCGGATGTATGCGTTGCTCCACTATCCACAACAAGAGCCGTGGCACGACCGTTAGCGAATGCCGCTAGGACGGCGTTTTTCACGAGATAGAAGGCAGGAACATTGTACTTTTCGAACATTAGCTCCGTCAAGCGCTCCCGATTGTTTCGCACATTCCAAGCCGCCTCAGAAAAAAGCACCGGATGGTAGACGGATTCCGACTGGATAACCTGGAAAGCGAGTACAGAATCGGTTCTTAATGCGATCTAAGGAGATTGCGGCACAGGGGTATACCTTCGCGTACGTGTGGTCCAGTACTTTCTCGAACAAATCCCAATTCTCGATCATACCGTCCTTCATGTACGACTGAATTTCCATGTTTGGCCGCGCAACGTTCACCAGCGTCGTATCGACATAGAACTTGTTGGCTAAAATGGGAAAAACGATTAATTAACCGTTTTTTCGGCCATCGCATCGACACCACATACTGCTGCCGATGTTGTTGTCCGCTTTTGTCTCCAGATCCGAGTTCATCACGGGATCTGTCGGTCCCACGCCAACAACGGCCGGGATATCCGCCTTCGGTGTGTCTTCCTGGGCGTATCCTACACGTAACGAGTGATGCCCGGGATCGAACACTAGTGCTCCGATTTCATCGCCCCCGTACAGCATACCGCTCGCACTCATCCTGGCAAAAGGTTCAGGTATCGGTTCGCAGAATTAATGTCCTAAAATGAGTGCTTCACGAACTATCGAAAGATTAAAAAGCAAACAAAACTCCTGCCGGCGTCGGTTGGGTGAAAAACAAGTGGTGAATTTGCAGTGAGGTGAATACGGTTTGACACTTTTTGGTGAATAAACGCAGTGTTGCCAGCAGTTGAATGAAAGTTGATTTTTTATGGCAAGACAGTTTGAAACGTCGGTTACTGTATTTCGCGAGGGAATCTAGCAATCTTTCGACTAATTTCCGTCTCAAAGCGGATTCCTCGACACCAAGACGAAAAGATGTTGGAATTAAGTAATTATCTTTATCAGTTTATCATCAATTCACTATATTGCTGTCTTCTTTTCAGTGCCCATCTCAAAGATCGACGACGGATCAGCTCGTTTGAAGAAGGCCGTTGATAAAGAGCTGTTCATATCAAGATGCCGAAATCGGTTGAAAGGAGTACGAAAACGCGATGCCCGCTCTGTGCGATGTTCGATTTCTTTTCATTTGGTTTATATTTTCCAGAAGAAAAATATGAAACGCTACCTTCCAGAACGCTTCAGCTTCCTCTACCAGTACCTGTGGAATCAGATGCCAACGAACGTGTATGAGAACATCCTCGGGAAGCTAAATAAATCGAATCAAGAGTTTCAAACGAAAGTCATTAGCTCGATGGTGCCGGATGAGGTGTTGTTCAACCCCAACGATTATCGCCCCACAAAGTTCATGACCGCGATGATGTTTCTTGATGTATCTGGTAAGATTTACCTTCATTTATTATCTCACGTACAAACGGTTCACAAACTGTACTATATCGTTGTACAAATCATCGGGCAGCTGCATCGCCGCAAAGTGGCCACCATCGTCATAGTGATTGCTTTGTAGTAGATTGGTAAAATGCTCCTTCAGTATCCAGTCTGGGTGTTGCATGAGTTCGTGCCGGAATTTGGCGCACGCGGCCGGCACATTGGTGGGGATGAATTCATACTTTCTCGAAAGCTCCACGATACTGAACGCTTCAGCATACAGCCTCTGGGATGTTGTAATTGAATTGGTGAGATAGTAGATCATCACATTGTCCAGCAGAGCGTCTAGGGAAAAATATTTCTCCAGTCCACCATCGGAAAGGTTGCGATTCGCAGGATTCGTCCAAGTAGAGAACTTTTCCAGTATGTAAGCCAGCAATCCTATCGGATTGTTCTGTAAAGCAATGCCGATAGTGTCAGGTTTCGAGGCTTGCAGATTAAAGTATCCACCCTCCACTATTAGCTGATGGTTGCGTGGCCAAAAGGGATGATAGTAGTCGATGAATTCCTCTTCTATGAAGTACTTCGGTGCCAGATCAGCTACGATCATCTTAACAATGGTCATCGGGCTTCCACTGCCCAAGCACATGTTGAGATGGACGCCTAGAATCAGTGGTACATTAGTCAATGAATGGTCAAAGCACGACCAGAATCGAGACTTACCCAGAATATCGTCCTCGAACAAGATTGCCATCAGATTACCAATAGCCGCACCCCAATCTCCGCCTTGGATGTAGAAACGCCGGTAGCCTAGACGGGCCATCAGGTTTTTCATTATTACCGCTATTTTAGACGGAGCTAGTCCCGGTCGTGACGCTGCCCGAGACCATCCGTAGCCCGGCAGACTGGGCACAATCACGTCGAACACGTACTGCTTATCGTTCGTCATCGCCGTCAACTTGGGGATTATATCGTAGAACTCGCGCACCGATCCAGGCCAGCCATGCATCATCAGCAATGGGACAATCCGTTTTGGATTTCTTACCTCTGTTGACTGAGCGCGAATGAAATGAATGTCCAGCCCCTGGATTTTGGTTTTGTAGTGCTTGAATTGATTCAGGTATGCCTCACGCTCTGCCCAGCGATCTAAATAATCCGTTCGCCAGTACTTAACAATCTCCATCAGGCGATCACTGTTGAAACCATAGTCGAATGCGGTATCCTCGAGCGGGGGCGCTAATGGTGGTACATCGTACAACTGTTGCCGTAGCCGTTCGATCACCGTGGACGGGTAGGAAATGTTGAACGGGTGCACATCCAATCCATCACCGTACGGGTCTCCGCCGGTGGGTCCCCAGTATTCGAAAAACTCAATATTCTTCGGTACACGTGGCGTTACAGAGAGTTCCTGAATCGCTCGATAGGCAAACGCTAGCAAAATGCCAATCAAAATGATGGCGATACGCAGTACGATCCCCATGGCAGCTGCTGGTTAACTGGCTGAGGGGTAGCGAACGGGGTAAACCCAAACTCTGCTCTCTATCACGATTAGGCAGTCATTTGTGATAAAGCACCGGAATCATATCAAATGGTGGTGAACAGAAGGTAATAACGCTGCACGGGGGTAGCAAAGATATGCTCTCTCCTTATCGCACTCCCGTTTCTCGTGGATCTGACGATGGTTGACCTGTGAATGGAGTTACTAGATGTAAGTCTTCTGTGGTTTTCTATAGTCGATGAAATTATGGACATTATGGGCTTAACAGTTTATTTAAAATTAAATTTATTTCACGGAACTATACTTTTCTTGTTCCACTTTTCTCACAAACTGATTTATATCCCGATAAACCGTTTCTGGTAGCTGCATGGCAGGAAAGTGTCCACCATCTTCGTAGTGATTGCTCTGTATCAAGTTCACATAATGACCCTGGAGCGCCCAGTCGATGGTATTGAGCACATCGTACCGGAACTTGGCACAGGCCGTAGGAACAGTGGTTGGCATATACTCCAATTCACCCGAAAATAGGTCATTCGCCGAGAGGGCTTCCGCATACAATCGCTGGGACGTTGTAATCGAATCGGTTAAGTAGTAGATCATCACGTTATCCAACAGTGCATCAAGTGTAAAATACCGTTCGAGTCCTCCATCGGGAAGGCTCCGGAACGCTTTATTGGTCCAGGTGGAAAACTTTTCCAGAATGTAAGCGGCTAAACCGACAGGATTGCCAACCAACGCTGCACCGATTGTGTCCGGTTTGGTGACCTGAATGTGCATGTATCCGCTCTCGTATACCATCTCCTTCCAGTACTCGCCCAGAGGATAGTAAAAAGGAATGTAGCGTTCCTCTACAAAAAAGGATGGTGCGAGGCTTGCGATCATAGTTTTTAGTGAAGCAAGCGTTCCAATGGCACTGCAGCCGCATTGATGCATTCCTGAATAATCGGGTTCGAAGGAATGAAATGTTGGATCCCCAGGAAAGTGCCAGTTGATAGGCTTACCAATAATGTCCTCCTGGAATAGTGTACCCATCAGGTCCGCAATAAATGTTCCCCAGTTGCTTCCGTGAACGTAAAACCGCTGATGGCCGAGGCGTGTCATGAGGTTTTTCATAATGACCGCTATTTTCTTTACACCGAGGCCCACTTTAGCGCTACCCTGGGACCATCCGTACCCGGGTATACTTGGAGCGATCACTTCAAATACAAAATTCCCCTCTCCCGGCATATCCGGACCAGTCAGCAAAGCGATCAGATCGTAGAACTCGCGCACCGAACTAGGCCATCCATGTAACAAGAGCAAGGGCAGCACTCGCGTGCCTACCGGAACATTAACCGGGCGCACGTGTATGAAGTGCATGTCGAGACCTTGGATTTGTGTTTTGAACTGTGGAAACTGATTTAAATATGTTTCCCGATCGGACCACCGATCCAGGTAATCCGTGCGCCAGTAATGCACAATTTGGCTCAGTCGAATACTGTTGAATCCATACTCGAAAGGACCAGCATTCTCAAGTGGAGGCGTTAACGGAAGGTTGTCCAGTTTCCGACGTAAATTGTTAAGCACATCCGCTTCGTACGAAACACTGAACGGACGGATCTGTGTGTTCTCTTGGTAGGAAGAGGCATCTCCTGGACCCCAGTACTCTTGCAAATCTGGCCGCGGTATGTGTAACGATTTACAATGTTCACGATAGAGCTTGTAGCTGGTCAAACAGAGGCAGCCTACGAACAGCACTAGAAAGTGGCTAGCGAGACCCATCGCAACTGATTGTTTACTGTTGCCCCCAAATGACTGTCGTTCTCTTCGTTCAAATCTGCTTCATCATGCCGCGTCGGGCTTGTTTTGCGAGAGTGATAATGCGCTTGATAGCTAGGTCATCTCGTGACCTTGTGGTTACTTCGAAACTCATGCTGTACTGATTTTGTTACAGAAAAAACCGTTTTATTTCGATTGAAAGGAAGGAACCAATCCCGGTGCTGGCCGCGGGTCGTACTAGATGCCAGTTCCGACACCGTTCTGTACTTTGGTAACAAACTGGATGAAATCTTTGTACAGCACGTTCGGTAGCTGCAGCGCGGCAAAGTGTCCACCGTCCTCGAAGTGGTTGCTCTGGATCAGATTGGTATAGTGATCCTTAAGCACCCAGTCGATCTGCTGGAGCAGCTCATGCCGGAATTTGGCACAAGCCGCCGGTACGTTCGTCGGAATGCGGTCCAGCTGACGGGCTAGCTCTGCCTTGGTGAATGCTTCAGCGTAGATCCGCTGCGATGTAGTGATGCTGTCCGTCAGATAGTAGATCATCACGTTATCCAGCAGCGAGTCGAGCTTAAAGTATTTCTCCAATCCACCGTCAGCCAGGTTGCGGTAAGCCGGGTTAGTCCAGGTGGAGAACTTTTCCAGAATGTAGGCGGCCAGCCCGACCGGATTCCCTTGCAGCACCGTACCGATCGTGTCCGGTTTGGTGGACTGGATGTGCATGTAGCCCGTTTCCTCGATAATGTTTGAGAATTTGCTACCGAGCGGGAAGTAGAAATCGTTGTACTGTTCATCGATGAACAGGCTTGGCTTCAGGCTGGCCAAGAACGTTTTCGGCCAAGAGAGCGGTGACATCACGGAGCACATGTTAAGATGAACGCCTAAAAGAAGAACGAAATAAATTATGTGGACACTCTCAAGGGGGTTGGAGGAAAGGTTCACTTACCGATCACATCCGACTGGAACAGGGTTGCCATGACGTTTCCGATCAAGGAACCCCAGTCACCACCCTGAATGTAGAACTTTTTGAATCCAACACGGCTCATAAGGTTCTTCATGATAACCGCGACCTGCGATGGGCTGAGGCCGGTTTTTGAGCTTCCCTGGGACCACCCATAGCCGGGAAGGCTCGGTACGATCACCTCAAACACAAAGTCCTTGTCATCCGACTTTGTGGTAAGCTTCGGAATTATCTCGTAGAACTCGCGCACCGATCCAGGCCATCCGTGCAGCAGCAACAGGGGCAGGACCTTCGCATTACCCGCTGCCTTTGGTTTCACGTGCAAATAGTGAATGTCCAGGCCTTGGATTTGCGTTTTATACTGCGGGAACTGATTCAGGAACTGTTCCCGTTCGCTCCACTTGGCCAGGTACGTCGTGCTCCAGTACTTCACAATCTCCTTCAAGCGATTGCTGTTGAACCCGTACTCGAATGCCGTGCCTTCCAGCGGAGGCGTTAAGGCAGGCAGGTCCGTTAGCTTGGCGCGCAGCTTCTCGATCACCTCCGGTCCGTACGAAACCTTGAATGGTTTGATGGCAGAATTCTCTCGGTACTGCTTCGCATCGCCTGGACCCCAGTACTGCTGCAGATTGATCTCTGGTACCGGCTGAGGGGCCATCAGTTCACTGTACTGTTTGTACCCGATGGCCACCACCAGCGATAGAACCACAAACAGCACTCGCCTCAGAAAGCCCATGATTGTATGACTGTGAAAAGAGGCAAGATTCGTTAGCCGGCTGCCGCAAACGAAAATGATAAACTTTCCAGCTTTATCTAGATGGTTAGAGGGTATCGCACCCAGTCAATACCGCTACCGTCACCGTCGTCGCTCCTCTAAACGATTCACGATAATAACGACAATCGTCATCGTGACATTGAAGGGGCAACGTTCAACGCTCAACGTTTGCATTGCATTTGATCAATTTAAAGAAGCGTTATGTAAGCAAATCAGCTCGGGTTGAGATAGCGAGCATGATAAAAAACAGCGTAGTTTGGACGGATTTTTTGGCTGCATGACAAAGCAACTTTGGCGCGCTAGCAACGGAGAGCGTTCAGCACACCAAAACGCACCCGGCGTTAGCAACGCCGAATATTTCGGTTCTTTTGTAACTGGCCACGTAAAGCAACGGCACCATTATCTTATTTACGTTAATATTAGCGATGGAAATGGTGTACTTACAGTTTTCGACAGGAAAATAAAGTTCTAGAATTCGGTTTGCTGGAGCGGCACTCGAAACACACGCTTCTCACAACACCGCCGAATCGAAAATGGCGCGGTGTTGGTGTCGTTGGGTTGGTCAAACAGTGCTCTAGGATAGATTGCATTGAATTGTCTAGCGGTGTACTTTATGTTTTATATTTTATTTGTTCTAAAACTATTTTAAAGAATTACCATTTTTTAATTCGTAAAATTAGTTGATTAGAGACAACAAATATGTAAATATGAGTAACATAATATAAAATAGGGAATGAATTATACTTTACATATTCACGTTAACACTACTCTAAAGGAATCGGAATAATGATAAATCTTTTATGTAATGCCGAAAATTATTAATTGAAAATTAATAATTCCATTGCAAATCTCCTCGGTAACTTTTCGAACCATCCAACGTAAACATCACGTACGGCATAACGCACACACTCTCATGGAATTCTGAAAAAAGCGATAAATCTGCTGATCATGATAATTTAACGACCTTTTATCTTCTTATAACTATACAAATCACATTTTTTGGTAATATTTTCATTTTAAATAATAGTCAGGGAATTGCGAGTCATAATGATTTGCGTTCTCATTGCGCGCATTCCATGACATCATTCGATGGTGATTTTAAATTGATGGGAAGTTGTTGGCCACGGCCACTTTGGTTTGCATGACTAATAGCATAAAATTTACACTTTTTTCCCACACCTCGCTTTCTCACCGCTCATTACGATATCATGAGCACCTAGTATGATGATTAGTATAATTAATCTACATTACCCATTAACCAGGATTTACGGACCTGTCGGAGCGGTATAATCGACCGGAAAACGGAGGTGCCTCGAAGCTGTCCCAAGTGCTCAACACCTACCTCGGTGGGATCGTACAGGAGATCCTCGGACACGGAGGGGACATTGCCAAGTTTTCCGGTGACGCGGTACTAGTACTGTTCAAGACCAGCTCCTCCGTGTCCCTGCCGGATGCCATTCACAGAGCAATCGACACGGCCATTGTCGTGCAATCGTCCTTTGGCCGCTATGAGACGGACGTTGGTGTTACGCTGCGTATCAAGATTGCCATTTCGGCTGGCGAGGTGCACTTCTCTCTGGTCGGATGTCCCACCTTTTCACACTACATCGTCGTAGGACAACCGGTATGGAAGGTGAAGCTGGCCGAACGAATATCTTTTGCCGGTGACATCATAGTGACCAACTACGGTGAGGGTCCCGGGTAATGTTTTTCAGCTACCAGTTTTAAGCCACCACTTTGTATTACGTTACAGCGTGGAGTTACATTCATGATAACGAATATGTGTGGCAAAAGAGTCCGGATAAGATGCATTTCAAAATCAAAGGCTTTACCAGCTACTGGCGCTCAGCGAAACGATTGAACCTGGCCGAGATCATTATCAGGGACGACCAGGATAGTGAAGAATCGTTAGATCTGGACGATGCAATCAAAATTGATAGTGAAATGTTAGCAAGTAAGAATCAAATTTATCATATCTCTGGTGTGTTATCTCATCAAGCATTTCTCATTATAGTTCGTCCACGATTGAAGAATGTGACGACACGTTTCGTGTATGCATCGCTGCAAAAGTTTCTCATCAAGCCCGTTCTAAACGCCGTGGAAAATAACGAACCACTGGAGTTGCTGACGGAAATGCGCCAAATTGTTAGCGTGTTTCTCAACATTGTGCTGAAACCGAAAGACGTGGCTGGTTTGATACTCGAAATTAAGAGCATATTCGCATCCGTTTGCCAGTAAGACACTCCCCAGCTGTGTGGCCTCTTTCTCCCTGAAATCATCCTCCCTGATGCCTTATCGTCCTTCGCAGAATTGTCGAAGGATACGAGGGAATTGTGAACAAACTTTCTTTGTTCGATAAGGACGTAATGTTTCTAATCATATTTGGCCTCCGGGGGCTGAAGCACGAGATGGATAGCCAAATAGCGCTGCACTGTGCGGGTGAAATACAGCAATGCTATTCCCGGCATCCATCGATCCTATCCGCGTCCATCGGCGTAACGACGGGCATGGCATACTGTGGCGTTGTCGGGCACACGGTGCGCCGCGAATACTCGGCAATCGGGGTCGATGTGAACAAAGCGGCTCGCCTGATGATGGCCTACCCGCACAAGGTGACCTGCGATAAGACGACCTTCATGATGAGCAAGCTGGATCCGGCCCACTTCATACTGCAGGACACCATCCAGCTCAAGGGCTTGCACAATGTTGGTCCCATCTACGAGTTTCGCGAGTTCATCGAGTAAGAACGGGAGAGGAGATTACGGGCCTGCGCTTGATTGGTACCATTATTTTTTTTTTTTTCATTTCTTTTTAGAGAAAAGGAACTGCTCAAACCGATGGTGTACAATCATCCGCTCGTTGATCGAGATCAGTTTGTGGAACTGTTTCAAGAAATGATGGATGACGGTATTGCACTAACTCAGCAGGCTGTCCAAGATACATCAGCTTACCACACTGCCGGCGAGCAGTGGGTTCAGAATTGTCTGCTGATAAGGGGTGAGGCCCAGATGGGTAAGACGCGCCTGATGAACGAGTTCTTCTACATTGCCCTGCGTAACAAGCATATCAGTTCGTTATGTTTCTCCGTTAAGCTAAAGGATTCTAAGGTAGTCAAAGTGTACCGCACTCTCCAACCAGTGCCTCATTATCGTCGCCGTTTCCCATCCCTTTAGGTACCATTTTCCGCTGCTAGCTTGTGCATATCGCGTCCGCTTGGATTTACTGATGCAATCACACCCATCACTAGACAGAACCGCATCAAGCAGTACCTGCGGGATCACCAGGTCGATCAGCATCTGTCGTTGTTGAATGAGCTGGTCGGGACAAAGTTCCCGCAAACCGAAGCCACCCGTTCCATGAGCATCGAAGAAACACGAGCGATGAGGAAGGAGTTGTTTGAGGCACTCTGCCATAAGGTGAATGGCATTGTAATGATCAGCTATTCGGCTTTCAACTGCAATTGGTAGATACCCGCTATATTTGGTAACTTGGCCAGAAAATCAGGTTTTCCCCAAAATCATAAATCAATCCACATCGCGCCTTGGCGATCGTGGTCGCACACCGTAAAATCGCACACAATCTTTTATACCACGCGGTTCCTCAAGACCAAATATGGCGTACCTGCAGGCGCAATACCGTTGCAATGGGATTGCTTTTGTCCCAGGCAACATTTCAAGATTTGACCAGAACTTTTCTATTTTCCACAGACTTTCCCGAGCACGGACATGTGGGTGCTCATCATCGACGATGCCGAATTTATCGATGACGATTCTTTCGAGCTGCTGAACATCGTTTGGCGCATGCCGCAGATCATTAGCGTGCTGGCAATCGGTTATCAGAAGCGGTTGAGCGCGAGCCGCATTAAAGTATTCGATAGCCCGCACGTGTGCCAGGTGAAGCTGCCTCCGATCGAGACGCTGTTACACAAAGCCATCGCCTGTCAGTTTCTGAATGTAAATGCCATCCCGCTGGACTTAGAAAGGTAGGAGACGCGTAGGAGACCGGTGGGACCGGCAGCACGTGTGCGCACGTAAGAGTAGGGAGTGGCCACACCAGTCGGTGACGACACGTCACGTGTAGCGGTTCTGAAACCGCTTTGTTTTCCTTTCGATCCGTGTTTCTAGATCAAGAGGCGCAGGCGATCAACCGCACGTGATGGTTTAGATCACGGTACCGGAATGTTTTATAACCGCTCATTATCCTACGCGGTCGTTCGGGAATGTCAATCCATGCCGCACTGTTAAGGGGAACGTGAAGGAATCGATTAGCAAGTTGAATGAGGCCTGCCTACCGACCGGCGATGCCATCGCTGGGACGGACGGAGTGACGTTGGTTTTTCGGGCACCGCAGCCGATTCGCTGCGGTGGCTGTAGAACTGGCACCTACGTTTCTGGCACCATTTTGCCGAGTCTCCGGTCACACATTGCATTTGGGATGCACATGCAGCGTAGAACGATGGGGCCTTCAGTGGGCTTTACGCAATTCAACATGCACCGTTAAGTCTAAAGATTTTCCTCACATTTTTCGTTCCACTTACGGGCGCAAAACAACCGTTGGGAAAAAAATGAAAGTACCGTGCAGATGATGCAATGTCATCACGATTCAACGATTCAATTTTATTCATCTTCGCTGTTATGAGCGCCCTTTCTACTGCCATAAACGCATTAAAATGTATTTATTGCGATCGACAATAGTTGAGGCGCAATGATCCGCAACGATCTATGACAAGTGGGTTGATTAAACATACGGCTCGCCCGTTCTTATATATATATTATTACATTCTTATAAATGTTAAAAAAAGTGGGTTGATTGCAGTGTACCAGTACAAACAACACTAATGCTACTCGACTCCATCTGGCGCCATGGGAACGGTGGGTGGAATTCAAGTTCGCTAGGTGTAAACTCTGCCAGATCTAGCGGAACTGTACCTAGCGAATCGCTTCGGAAAAGCGGCCCAACGATATTCAATGCCCGGTTGAGTAACCACAATCTGCAAGTGCAAATAAGTGATGCAAGTGTTTCTGATCGGCCATGCTTGCATATCTAAGTTCCTAAGATTCCTTCGATCCTAAGCGTCCCACCCCATCTTGTGCAGTCGTAGCACTAGATCTATTCTTTGGTAAAAGTACATAAATTTGGTTAATAAGACTTGTTCATTGGAATAGAGCACTGCATAATATCTAACACTAGTCGATTGAGTGTGACATTGTTAGCTGGTGTGCGAGATGGTTATATAACGGTCCAGATCTATTTATTCCAATCACTAGAATTTGATCGATTTACATAAGAGACAGAGAGAAAGAGAGAGAGAGAGAAAGAGAGAGAGAGAGAGGAGGGGGGGGGGGTGGGCGGAAACTCGATAGGATGTGGTATCGTTCTATCTTTTTTTTTTATTAACTCCTGTAGAACGACTGTGCTAACATTTGCAGCATAAATTAATTCTGCTCTTTTCAATGACCATGTTACAGGCTTCTGCACACGATGAGCGGTGGTAACCCGGGATGGATAAACACCTTTCTGCTCTGTCTGCGCCAGACCGGTGCCCTGCGTGTGAAGCGCATGGGCTACTGTGAGGCCCAGCAGGAGGGTTACGTCTTCTGTGAATCGCACTTCCTGCAACGAGCAAGTGACAAATCCTTTGCCCTGGTACGACCGAGCCTTTCGGACTGGCGGCTCTTCGAGACCACGTTCGATAACAGTGACCCGGGAGATGAGTTGCCGGAAGAGCGAAGCGATCTGGTGGCCACCCAGCATAGCCGAATCGTAGACGTCGCCAGTCTGACAGGCGAGGCGGACATCACCAGCTTCTACACCTCCGACCACCTGGATGCCTTTCATCTGATGTTGTACGATTCACTGTCTGGCTTCGAACAGCTCGTATGCAAATGTGCCGCCTTTTTGGGCCAAAAGTTTCTGCGGGCCTGCCTCATGTACACCATGGCAACTGAGAGCGAATGGGACGTAGCCATCGGTAACTATAACCGGTCATCTTTTGGTGGAAGGGGGGGTAGTGAAGAAGGATCTCTTGCTCTTTTTCGTTTTCTGCTTTGATTTCCTCTTCCACTTCTAGTTTTGTTGATCCGTTTTTTGGGTTGGCAGCAGTAGCGCGTTCCTGATCGAAATTCACTCGTCGGAGCATCTGCAAACAGATGCAACCCAGACGATTTTGGGTGTCCCGAAATTTCCATTGCTGATCTCGACTAGACTGTCTGCTCTAATGCTTCTTTCCTCTCTGGCAGCGACGAAGAAACTGTTTGACCTTCAAATACTTTCGTGCGCGATTGGTGACTTCAGCGAGGGCTTCCGGCTGGCGCAAACCAATGTTAATAGCGAGGGATTACGTCGTGGCGAATGCGCTTGCAAGGCGCTAGACATCGATCGTTCGTATCGCGGAACCAGGATGCAGGGCGATAAATGGTTTAGCATAGCATTTCTCTTTCACAGGAACATGCAAGGATCTACCCAAGTATGCGGTTTGTGGATACTCCAAGTTTAACTCCAGGGAGTTTCATCAAACGGTCTGCAATCTAGTGACGGAAGAGCAGAAAAAGCAATACCACACGAATGCGCTGGTTTTTATTGAAAGCGAAATGAAAAAGTATTGCTTATTTCAAATCCGATTTGTTACTTCCATTGCCCACTTGCCATTCATTTCCGTAATTTATAGATGTAACTCTTGTGGAGCTAGACCTTTTCGGAATTTAATGACGAGCGATGAAACGTACGAACTGCAGAGTGGATGCCGTACTACAGTTTACAGTGGCGCATACGAATCTTCGATGAACAGTAATACCAGCGTAAGGATACCTAGTCCGTGGACCATATTGCGGTGTTTGTCATACCTGTTTCCATTTATTTGGTCTTTTTCAGCGGTTTTCTGTGAGCTCCTCTCGCTGTAAGTATGTTGTAAGTAGCTGCACCTAGCTACTGCAAATATTTCTTCATTATTCAATGACTTTCTTCAATGAAAAATGACTTCAACGCTTGTTACAGACTCATTTCAATGGTTGGATTGTCTTAAACAACGCCGATCCTCTACGCGACGGGTGGCGTTGCTAAGCTATGGTGCGTACAACTTTCTCTCTTGCAACTGCAACATGATTCTATACAGTATGTTAAGTGAGATAGCGCTGCACAGCAAGGGGGCTGGCATGATGGAGAAGTGCATCGAGGCTAGATTAGAGTGGGCTCGCATATGCATTAAAATGAGCAACATCCCGAAAGCGCTCTCCATCCTTGACGAAGCGAAACGGTTTATGGTGGTATGGACCCACCAATGCGACAGTCAGCAAAGGAACTTAGTTCAATGCTATATTTGCAGCAAATCGAGACCGCGAAGAATATTGCTCTGGTGACGTATCTGAAGGGACGAATGTACACCCTACAGGCGAGAGGAAAGTATTGTCTGGAACAGTACGATCGTTCGCTCGAGCTATACTATCACGCGGCAGAGACGCTCGGTAGAAGCTTTCCGCGTAATCGGTAAATGAGAGGAGCTATAGTCCAAAGCATTAGCGTACTGTAACATCCATTTCTCTTCTCAGCGTGGTTGCACGCTTCAGGAGCACATTGTTGCTGAACTCCATAAAGCGGCTGTTGGAGCGCGGACGAATGCCCGCCAGGAGGAACCTATTTTATTGTCTCATCGTATCGCAGATCGCTAGTTGCTTCAACGGAATGCATAAGCTGTTCACGAAGCTGTGTGACTGGGACCGGGCGGCACTGGCAGCCATCTGGGGATTGGAGCACGCGCTACAATACCGCAAGGATTCGACCATTTTAGTCAACTCTTTCGCGAATCTCTTCCATACAGGTAGGGCCTGGTGGATTGAACTATCCTGATGCGTGCAGCTCGGCAGCTAGGTAATTCGCTTCTATTCTGGTCCCATTCCAGCGTACCATGTAGGGTTTTCGGAGAGCATCTACTGGATGCAAGAGTGCTCGCTTGAGATTGTCGCAAGCAACATCGACCAGGTCGATGCCGACTACCTCCACGCGGTGGTACGCTTCTATTCGGCCCTCTTTCTCTGTCAGTGAGTAAACAGAATGGGAAACCCGGTCGGTTTCCATAAACTAGCCCGCTTGTGCTAAACCTTATTCCTCCGATTGCAGAACCTTGAAGTCGAAGAAGGCCTTGTCGATCGAGTTGGGTCGGGTGGTGCTGCAGATCACTGATAAGCTGCAGCATCAAGCAAACGAATGGCACATCATACCGATCTTATGCGAGCTGCTGTTGTCGCATCGTCGGATTGCCGACACGGTGGAAACGCTGGCCAGCCTGCAGCGGCTAATCATGCACTATCAGTACCGGACCGGCTACATCTGGTACCATGCGCTCTGCCTGGACACGCTGCTCGACACGAGCTGCTGCATCGAGCCGTACCGAGCGTGCGAGAACTTCTACTTCCAGAACCGGGACTGCTTCGTGGCACCGAGTGATCCGCTGGCAAGCGGCCGGCTGTTCGCCAATCTGTGGCTCTGGTGCGTCCGGTATGGAGCCTGGGTGGCGGCCGACAACTGGCTCACGTTGCTGCAGGAACGGTTTGTGCTGTCGGCGCACGATTCCACCATCAACGTGCACACGGCTATCCGTCTTGCCGAGGGCATGATACTGACCTTGATCTACCACATCGAGGCCCGCAATACGCTGATGATCGAGCGTGTGCGCAGCAGTATTGAGGAACTGCTGGCGAGCATCGAACAGGCGCTTCGCATCAGCCGGAACCACATCGCCAAGTACGAGCTGATGTGCATCTACTATCGGCAAGTGGTGGCCCCTAGAACGATGGTCGCGTTGCGCCGACGATTGGCAGAGGCCGGCAAACGTGCCACCACCCGGAACGATCTGCTCTGTCTCGAGCACATCAGACACACGGCAAAAGTTTGTACCATTTTCGAAACCGCACCGGTGATGGCCTAAACATTAACCGCTAAACAACCCTTACCGTCTTCCATTCGCTCTACAGTTTTGGCATCGCGAGCTACCGGCGGCCCTGGAAACCTTCTGGTTGGATCACGCTGCCGGAAGTGAACGAAATTACGATGAGTGCGATAGCGGCGGGAAGCAGGGGAAGCGCAGCTTCAGCGTTCGCAGTTTGGAGCTGCGCAACAGTAGCAGCGCCGGCCACAGTAACGAGCAGCTGTACGATTATGCCAGCTGTATACTGAATCATGAAAGAATCTATCCTTATTCAATGCCATTGCCAAGAGCTCGGTTCCGCTGAATGAATAAGCAATTGGCCGGGTTTGTGTGTGTGTGTGTGTGGGTCCGGAAGATGCTCGTTCTGCTTTGGGTGCGGGTACGGGCGTGCTCATCCCGATTACGGTTGTCCCTCGGAGGAGCGGGAGGCCGGGAGCTGGATGGTGGGCGGCCGAAGCGAGGAAACAGAACCGGCGTGCCAACGTGTGGTGTAAGTGGAGATCAAATTTGAATTTTTATCAATGCGTATGGTGTATTTTGATTGCGCGCCCGTTGGTTTGCCACATTTGAATCGCCGCTCAGCCACTCGGAACTTGGACGGCGGAACAACTCCTCTCGCGCAGCCGAAAAGGGGAGGGGGGATGAAGGCGGATGGCGCTTCCGAGGGTGTGCCCTGGTAACACAAACGGATGGATTTCGGTCTTCGTCTTCCCCACCCACTCCTCTACCAAAACAAACGATAAGAAGCAGGCGTCCATTCATGATAGACTCTTGGAGAGCGAGATTTACGAGCACTAGACAGCCCTAGAGCACGGTATGACGTAGGCAATGCCCTTTATCGCGTATCGTGGTTCGAGGTGCAATAGTGCGTCACTTGCGAAGGGCTACGCCGACTACTATCCACCCAAGTGCCGCCAAGGGTTCGCCGGGTAGCCGGGGACTGAAAGTCAACTAGATACAGCGATTCCGGCGCCGGCGTTCTATCCAATGCGTAACGCAGGAATTTCGTCGTCTCGCGGAGTCGCACCATAGACGCAGACTCCCTACCTTTGCCGGCCTGCTTGCAGGCCATTATCGATACAACACGCAACTCCCATTACGCGACCGCCAGCCAGCCATGTCGCGGGGTCTAAAGTGCGTATATATTAACTTTGAAAATTGTAAAGCAGCTCTCATTTTTGCCCTTCTCCACTACTGCTGGGCGCGTCGTAGCCTGTGCGCCGTAAGACAGGGAAGGAGCTTGGTCATCCAGCCGCCCGGATGTACTTCGTCTGGGCGTTGTTAGGTCTGATCTAGAGAGGTCTAGGTCTGGGGCATAAATTACACCCAAAAACCGGTCCGACGGAAGAGTAGAAGCAGGATGGGCAGGAAGGCTCGTCTCTCGTCACATGCGCGGTTAGATACGGTTGGATCACCGATCCTAAGACGGTCCTCGGGGGGTAGTGAATGGTGGTGCGTAACCTGGGGATGGAGATGGAATAATAACCAGTAGCAATAGCGACGGCAGCAACAGTAGCAGCGGGCTCCTTGAAGGCAGCAAAGGGCAATGTGGGGACTATATTCTAGGTCAAAGTTACAAACGAACAGGCGTACGGAAGCACGCGCCGCTTACGCATCATCCGGCACACGTCCGGGGCCTGTACCGGGTGTGATCTTGATGACGGTCACATGACCATCGCACCGTGCACTAGTTCTATGAGCAAGCCGCACGCGCCTTGTTAGATGCACACTCCCGGTATAACTCACTCAAGGATACGTGATCGGTTCACGCTCGAGTGCTGGTGACGGGCAAACAAACCCTAGTCGACATCAGTAGTAGCAGCAGCAGCAGCAGCAGCTACAGGAGCGACGCAGCGCAAAAAGCGCGAAAATAATTAAATAATCCATCCGGCCAGAACAAAAAAAAAAGTGGAGCAAAACGGAAGGAAGTGTGTGCGCGTGTCCGCTCGCCAACCAAACGTTCCTGCATTTGATTAGTATTTAAATGTGCCTGATCGAGAACTGATCACGATTCAAGGATGACGGAATCAGCTAACCAATCATTCGCTCACGCGCTCCGCAGGGCGAGAAGGGCCCGCATCTGCTCCGCAAGCGCAGGGCAGCGTATGGTGGTGGCGCGGTGACTGTTTGCGAGAAAGTGGCGCATTGTTTGCGGAAGAAGCGCGATTGTTTTTGCTTGTTGCGTCGACTGCCGTGATGGCCATCCGTCCCGTGGTGGTGCGTAAACGTGAGATAAAAAAGGGATGGGGAGGGGGTCGCTTGGTGTTGTTGGTTACGTGGCAACAACGAGTAGAACCAATGGATGCTCTGCATGGAGCAACGAGCCTCCTTCCAGTGCATTTCCTTTGAGTGCATCTGCAAATGAGCGTTGTTTGTTGGTTTGCCGGAGTGCAGTAACCCATCGTATAATGTATCGTCTGTTCCACTAGCTAGCCGAGGACATTCCTTGTAGCAAAACACGTATATGATCCAACGGAAATCGCTTGCTATTGGTTCAGAACTCATTTCTACTTCTATGCTCTAAAAAGCATAGTTTAAAATTAAAACACAAAAATGAATTGTTTCTGAAAAAGGAATGCTGCTCTTTGGGCACAAACAGATGCACATTTTCACTTTAACTTCCTGGATACATTCTTCATTGTTGCTGTGAACGAACTAAGATTACATGTGGAGTGGTGCCTTGTAATATGTTCTTTTCCTTTGAAATTATGCCAAAAAAGCTAGTACAAAAAAGATAAATTAGTCTATTTACTTTCCGAAATCATACCATTTACAGCTGAGCATATTTTGCAGCTAAAATAGTCTGATAAAGCCCCATCCATTTAGAATCTGGTCATATCTCAGCCATAAATTGACGTAAAGAAAATAAAGGTGTCATTTTATAGGTTTTCTTATTGCCTTTAATAATATATATTGATGAAAATTATTCATCAGTTTTTTATATTACTTTTTTAATTTTTACTTTGACATCACCCAAAATGTTTTGCACAGTACTGAAGGTCACATCATTTGTCCTCTTGTTGCACATCACCCTCATTTCAGTGGGTTTTTATACACTTCTGACATACTTTTTAAGTTTCCTTTTGATAATTGTGCAATAGAAATCGATGGAATGAAAATCGAGCCATTTTGGTGGATTGATAGTTTTCCCTATGAAATCGATCTATTTGAATACGAAAAATTAAAATAAAAAAAAATCGGTCAACAGTTGTTCGTACAGCTTCCTAGCACGGATTTGTGCAATCAAGCTGTGGTCTAGGATTCTATTCTATTTCTATGACTATTTTTTGGCATGATACGACCTTAAATCTTCTTTTAAAAATATTTCCCGAACTGTTATGACGACTGTCGTGAATTTTTCTGGGTGATTCCAC
Source organism: Anopheles darlingi (assembly GCF_943734745.1). Taxonomy (NCBI): domain Eukaryota; kingdom Metazoa; phylum Arthropoda; class Insecta; order Diptera; family Culicidae; genus Anopheles; species Anopheles darlingi. Next base: position 71,816,262 of record NC_064874.1, on the reverse strand, counting down.
GGAGAGATCCCAGGATTGTTGATTCAATTTCGTCTGCAGAATCGGGCATTTGTTACACTTTTTTGGATGTTTTGTTGTGCTTAAATCAAAGTAAAAGTCCCTTAGTAACGTTTGCATATTGTATTTTTAGTTGAGTTTGGAAATTTTAAGACTTTCGCGGTTTTTCTCCAGCCAAATCGAGTTTTAATAATGAGTGTGCAGATTTTTTTCGTCCTTCGTGTTCCATCGGCGATAACTTTTGAAGGCGTAGATCAATTTTGACAAAAAAATTACCACTAAATAAGCAGACTACTACCATTAAAACGCTTGATCAACAGAATTGCAAAGTGATCACTAGAGGCGCTGCAGTGATTACAAACGTGTGTCCAGATTCTAAATAGATGGGGCTTTATTAGGCAAAGAAGTAATAGAGAATGCAATTTGATGTCAGTTATAAAATGTCTCTGTATTTCCAGCAAAAACAAACACACACACACGTTTGCAACCACAGCTACTATTGTTCGATTCGTTGGTTGAAGTCTAAAAGTGCGAAACACAACGTAATAAAAATATATTGTTGGGACCTATCGGATAAAACAAGGTTTCTTCAGAAAGTAGAAAGGTTTTTAACTTCACCATAAAGGTAATTCTTTTTTGGCAAAGAATCGATCAACGGCCACAATAAAGACTGGTCTGATAAGGGAAATGTTATCCAATTCACATCGAAATTCCTCAACAGTTGCTGCAGCTTTCTGTCACTGCATCATTCCTCCCGATCCTCTTAGTTAATGAGGCTGCAAATGTGAACGTGATTTTTTTTTTCATCTGCTCCGGACAGTTCGGGATAGTTCGGTGAAGACGAGTGGTGAAGTCACTCCCTACCGGCCCACCATGGCGCTTAAGTATGCACATGCTGGCCAGCTTTGTCTTTGCTAACCCTAGCTCAATATCATCGTTGTATAATCGGACAGCAAATGTATGCGAACTGGCGCGGGTCCACGGTTTCGGGATACCTAGATTGTATAAATCTTCGTACCCAACGAAGCCGCGCTAACGGAGCCCAACCGGAGTCCGGCCTGCCTGCCCTCCGGCGCCACCAATTCATCTCTCAGCGGGGTGGGGAGTAGGAGTAGGGAGGGAACCCTATGTCCGGGACATCTTTAGAATAAGTGTGGCTGTTTTGCATTGATGATGATGCTGATGCAAAATGTATTACCGGTTTCCGAGTGCGCTTCGATTGCTTATCGTGTACCGGCTTCCAAAACCGGTGCCGGCCGCCAACCGTACCCTTTCACTTTCCCGCTCTTCGTACCTCCTTCTCTGAGGTGGCGAAGGCGAAGGATATCCGAGAAAACGCCGCTACTCTTACTGCACTTACGCTTGCACTGTTATGCGAGCAGAACAAACAAATCGCCCGGCACTGTTTGTGGTCGTGGGTGCCCGTTATGCTCGCGTTTGGCCAATGTTTCAATGATCTATTCCTCCCCCTGAAGACGGTCGCGCGAGACCACTCGATAATCGGAACGGATCACGGCTTGTCACTCACCGAATGATCTCGTTTGATCGGTGGTTGCATCGTTGCCAATCCCGCCTCACGAAAGCGGATGCAGGTCCTGTTAGGCAGACGTGTGCTGAACACACGCCCGATTGCATTAAACAGTACCCGGCCACTGGTTGCCGCCTTGTAGCTAAGCCCGTGCCCGTGATTATATTGGCATTTTTCGGAATCACCGATCACCGGATGCAAATCGCATCCCACGATCGCCCCCACTCGCTTCAGCAGTGGGGGTGGTGGGGGCGATTTTTCTTTCGCGTTGGGATGATGTGGGTGATGGTAACCAATCGATGCCGAATCGGCGAAGCTTCACGCCATGGCATTATGTAAGTGCCGCGTGACTCACGCAATCGCTCGGAACGGGATCGAAAGCGGGACCGGGACGCGAGCCGTGATGTTGGAATTGTCATTGGAATTGACAATTGGCCGGTTTTCCGCACCCTGTACAAATTAAATTCCCTTTTGGGCGGTCCGACCCCCATTTCCTACTTTCATTTCCAGCCGAATCCGTAATCTTGACAATCGACAAACTCGGAATAGTAAGCCGGACCGTGATCGAGCGAGGGCCAGTGAGAGGCGAATCAGTGAGAGGAAGGCGGTTGGAAATGGCACTCCCATTTTCAATCAAATGCAGCACACGAGCTGTAAACGACGAACGGCGAATCTGCCCTCGACTCGGCTCAAGGTGAAAAGGACGACAATTATGCAGAACAAGCAGCAAGCGCCATTACGTTCCCGGCTAATAGTGAAACCGGCCGTTAAGGTACGTACGCCTAGCGTTTCTCGAGTGCGGAGCGACGATGCAGCGACGACCCGGGGAGAAAGTTTGCTTCGCACAAAAAGGAAGGCGGAGAAAGATGGTAATTTACACGTGACTTGTTGGTCGGTTAACTGGTGCAGGGTATTAGCATCAGGAGAAAAGCAGCCCCCGTTCGAGAGGAAAGGGCGGAATGCTGTTGTTTTTGCCACTAAGATGCTATCAGTTAATGGGGTTGAGAGGAAAATTATTTGCCCTTCATTGACAACACTTTTACAAACAACGCGAGTCCGGAAGAGATCAAATGGCAATTCGATAATGGAAAAGGATCATACAAAAATTCCTATCCAAGTTTTCTCAGTGCTTGGCGAAAACACAAAGATGTGTGCGTTGTTCTGGTGTAATTTGGCACTTTTATACATTCATTCTTTCAATCCCACCAGAATAATCGCATAATCTTCTTTTGATATGAATATTACCTTTTGAAGTCTGTTTCGGTGGCTCCTCATGCTTTGATCTTGAATCTTTACGATTCTCATTAGTGCTATCTTATGTTCATTGTTAAGAATGATTCGCTTCAACAAATGTATTAGATGAATTTCTTTCGATTCATATCGGACCCGAATATCACGATGTTTTATAAGTCTAAGGCGGTTTGTATGACGACTTCATCATCAAAATTTGCTTTGAGTTGACGATCATTGAATTGCAATGTACTGTTCAAAATCTTTTTGTTTTTTTAGATATATCTTTACTTCTTTTAAAATATCTTACAATTATGTCTACAATTGTAAAAGGACTCTATTCCAACGGTAATAATATTCCATAGAAGGCCATTAAACTCCGCTTATGGTATGGAAGATTGCTCCTCGTAGTAAATTCAGAATCTTTACTCATCTTGACCTGATCTGAGATTGTTATTGATGCTCAAGTTCCATAGCATGTACAACATGATCTCTTCTAAATGGCCCACAAACCGCATGCAAATAAGAAAATGACGTAGCAATGAAGTCGCCCCTTTGCGCCAGTTCCACCGATCAACACCGATTACAGCAACCACACTTGACGTCACTGTTGACGCGGTTGGTGGTCAACAGAAGATCGGTCTGTTTGCTACGGTGCGCATAAATAAAATATCCACCACATGAAACATGAATTATATATCAAGACACACATACACACACACATGGTGGCCGGGTATCGTGAGTCTGGGTCAGTGTACCACCGCTCATGATGATAAGACGTGCCGGAGCGCGCGGTCTGAAGCTTGTTTATGCTTTGCAAACAACGCCGACACCGACATCGGGGATGTAGGTCACTGAGCTATCCGCTGCACCAGTTGACCAGGTCGATGACGAAGACGAGAATCTAATCAGTGCAGCATTCCTTAGCGATCGATTCAAAGAAGCAGAACAACGGGAACATAAACTAACAACTCAGGGAAAATACGTTCCCCGCGTTACTCGTTGCGTGAACCACTTGGCCAGCATCGGTTGTAGTGTGACCTGAACTCCCGCTTAAAGCTCGACACCTGAAGTCGACCTGGTTCACGATGCATACATTGGATATTAATATGTTGAGCCCGAGAACCGTGAACACCGGTAAGGAGACAGCAGACGCATCTCGTCTGCACCATCAGCACCACCACCACCAGCAGCAGCGATGGTTCCATGTTGGTACCGGTTAGTGAGCCCAGCGGTGCAGGCTAATATTCAGCATTTCTGATTTCGCCCTAAAAACGCCCCCCACCAGAACAAGGCAGCGGCAGCCACAGAACTTGACATTTTCTGCATCGATTGCAAGCAGCAGCAGCAGCAATGGATCTCGATGGTTCTCTAGGCGGCCAGTCTCTGGTGCAACCGAGACTTGCAGCGTCCTAAATTCACACCCCGTACACCTCGCTCTCTGAGCCGCTTCATCCCCTACAGAACCTTCCTCCCGGGGCAGGTCACATACATGGACACGCAGCAGATGACGCCCTCCGGTGTTTTTCGGTCGAAGAAGTGAACTTATGCAGATGAGATTCGACATTCGTTCGATCGATCGATCGGTCGCTCCTTACACCAGTCCAGTGTAGAGTGGCGCTGAGCTGGGTCGTGGCTCAGGTACACTTTCTCCCAGGGACCCAGGGAAGCGGAAGTAGAGAGTGAGCGACGGACGGAACGGAACGGATCATAGTAGTGGTCGAGCTCAACTGAGGCGTACCTTTTGCGCCTTGCCCATCCACACGGCATCCACATACGTCAGCCTCATAGTGGGTCTCATTAATAATGGACGAATCTTAGGCCACTACCACCCGTAGGTCCACCGTGTACTACAGCCTCACAGCAAACAGCACACACACACACACACCAGCTATGCGATCCAGGTGTGGACCAAGTGGTGAACACTCGGATCCATCGGTCATCATCGCAGTTCTCGCGTTCGGATTGCAGTTGGATGGCCACACTGGCAAGGGTGGCATCGTCGTTGCGGGTTGTTGGTTGGTGGGACTGCAGAGCAGAACGCTCCGGTCCTGGATGGCGGTTGTTTTGCACAGCTGCGACGCCACAACCGTCCGTGCCAGTCCGCGGGGAGGGGATGCCTGCGGCTGAATCACATGCAAATAGGTTAGGTTAAGTGAAAACAGTTCCACCGACTCACCGGCACCGTGCTCTAGACACGGTCACGGAGTGGTTGCGCTAGGGGTGTCCCCAAAATTAAATGGTCCCCTGGAGGCAGCATCGGCAGATGATGCTGAGTGAAACTCCTGGCGCAACTGGTACGTGCAGTGGTGGCGGTGAAAATCACGGTTACCGGTACGTGCGCTCCGTGAACGGCTCTGGCCTCTGCCTCTGGGTGCTGACCGGTAAAAAGGGGCACAAAGCGGTTCAATCAGATACGGAAGCCAGCGTTCATTTCAATTCTAATAAGTCGCTATGATTCGGTTCTACGGTGCGGCTGCTCTTCTGACCTAAGAAGAGGAAGACGAGGAAGTGGAGAAAGGGTTGGTGTGTGTTGTTGTTGTTGTTCGGTTGGAAAAGTACGGTGGAAACTACATTAAATCGATCGCGGTCAATCGCGATCGCGGTCACGCGTAGTGACGCGGAAGAAAGTGGATCGCGATCGGGTCGATGGAGGCGCATGGTAGGTCACTTTTGTGGCCCCATTTTTCCCCCAAAAATATGCTCTCTCTCTCTCTGTCCCCTTGCGAGTGACCGTAAGGCTCCCGGACCAGGAGTGCAATCCTAAGGTGATGTTGGCAAAACAAAGCTTTCGTAGCAGCGACTGCTCCAAACACTACACTACCGTTACGTGGCAGCGCAAACAAATGCTGCTTTACATTGCAAATCGGGATGGCGCGGGAGCAGGAGCCGGGGTGGTAGGGCAGCGGGGTGGATACCAGAGTTCACTACAGTTACTTTCGATTTGCATGTGCAACGGGCAGATGATTGTGGGTTGCTGGTGATTGTGGTGATAGCTCTGGTAGCTTTGCCGGTTGGATTGGCCGGATGTTCTGTTTATGTTTCCTTTTAATTCTGTTCTTTCATGCTCAGGTACAAAATGAGTAAGGTTCTTGTTCCACTTTGCGATCGTTCGAGATCATTTTGGATGATTTAAGGTTAGGTTAGGTTTGGATGATTTAAGTATCTAGCCCCAATAACTTCGGGGATGTTCATTAGTGTTCGGAATTTATGATAGATCAGTCACAAACAACAGAGAATGTGTTCATAACCCTGTTGTAAATTATGAGCAACAGATTTCAAAGACAAAACCCGAAATCAGGGATAAAAAAGTCTTTTAAAAGGAGCGAAATGTTTTACATATCGGAATCCATAAGCCGTATCAAATCCTTATTAAAACGCGAATCCTTAAAATCGGTTTATCCCAATTCAACAAACTTTTCGTTGCTTCGAGCGCAGTAGTAAAGAGTGTACATAAGAAGTATTACAGTTTGCTTCACTATTCACCCTGACTAGTACAAGTGAGCTATAATTGCTAGATCTAGGCAATCCACAGACCGTCCCAGTACTTATGGTTTATTCATCGGGCGTACTGCGAACCTTGCGTAAAGTATTACGTTGGTATTACGCAATCGACGGCTAATGCACTCCCAATCCCTGAAAACAAGACTATTTTGAGAAGCATTTGTGGGAAACTCCTGGAAGGAACGAGACCAACATTAGCTATCCTCCAAGGCAGTCAAGATGAAGTTGATGAGTGTTGTGATCACACGCAGGTGGCATCAACGCTCAATTGTTAATTGGCAGTACCTACCTAATGGTACACTAAATTATCTAAAATATCGCTACACTTATGATAAGAAAGAAATTATGACTCGAATCGTAAATGATTATCTGAGATGTGACATTACAGAGCGGCAGATATGATCATCATATCAACAACAAACGTGCCGATTGACCTACTTTCCAAGAATGTTGGGCAATAAATCGGTTTGTGTTACAAGAAGGTGGCGGTGGCGGTGTGGAACGAACGTAGATTTCTCCTCTCGTGAGCTTTGTCCCATTTTGGAGACCTACAGGTCACGTTCCCCTCGGGCCATTAAAGCGAGAAAGTTCGGAACAAACCAATAACCAAATCGATCCCGCGCTGCGTTGATCCAATTTAGTTCATCGTCGATCACATCACACCGCATCCAACTACAAGACTCATGCATCATGCAAACGGCTCTACGCTACGGAGCCCAAGGGATACCACAATCATCTCTCACCGCCACTACTCCACCGATCGATTGGCTGTCCATTGTCGTGGTCAGATTTCCGGGAGCCTGAGAGCCGATGATAACTGTTCCAAACATCATCATCACCACCACCACCAACACTATCGCCCTCCACTACTCATTCAGTGTATATGCATCCTTCCTGGCGCTGTAATCGAGCATTGAATACCTCCGGTCAACGCGATTCCATTTGGCTCACGCACCGGGCACGCCAGATCGTGCCCGGTGTCTCTGTAGATGTGCGGTGCGCGGTACCGTGCGATCAGCATTGTCGCAAGTTGGATCGTCCTGATTTGCATATCCTCGTTCGATCGGATCGCTCCGGATGTATAAAAGGAGCGATCGGAGAGCAGATCGACATCACATCTGATTCGTCACTTGCTTGCGGCCCTGACGTGTCCAACGATCCTCGAACGGGAGCAAGATCCTCGTGCTGCTGAAGCAGTTTTCACCGCAGCTTCACAGCTTCACAGCCTATCGCCCTTTTTTTGGTTAATCCCAAACCAAGTGTTGCAGTGCAGTGTTCCGTTGATCAACCGTGGTTGTGTTCTGCGTGCGTCGCTTAAAGTGTTTTCGATTCAGATTTCTGATCTGATCTGATCGGGATCTGCTGTCTGCTCAAGATCACAAGCTTGAACCCGAAAATCAAAAAACCGCGTGCGCCCAACGATGGATAGTGTGAGCCATTCACTGTT
>NC_064874.1:71793556-71796056 GCF_943734745.1 Anopheles darlingi | reverse complement strand
CACTGCCCTGGAATGGCAACCAAAACGTAATCGGCAAGAGAGTAACAACGTTCTGTTTACTGCAAGGTATAGGGTGAGAGATTGGAACGCAAACACACAACAGCAAAGCTGTGTGTGAACATGTGGTGAATGATGGGTATAGTTGCGTTGTTGGGCTCGATTCTTAAGATGTCACGGCAAGAAATGAAGCAATTCTCGTCAACATCTGCGGCAGGAGTGCACCGGGATTTGGAAATATGTCCACTCATTAGGGAAATGATCGGTCGCATGGTTCTCCGTCGTCTCGTACACTTCTTGGCATGCGCATCGACATTGGAGATGGGCTCTCTATCACGCATCACTTTCTTATGTTTTCCTTTTTGTTGTTTTTTATTTTCCTCTTTCCCAGCTCGATATGACCGATTTCTACGATGACGATTACGATCTGGATACGGAGGATGATGACAATGCATCGGTCGAATCGTACGCCGACGACAGCGGCAACGAGGAATCCTAACGAGCTGATCGAACGCAACCGGTTGAGGGTAGCAGCCGCCGCAGCAGCATCAGCAGCAACTAGCAAGCAAGCAAGCAAGCAAGCCAGCATCACCATCAGCACAGAGAGGAAGAGCGAGGGAGAGATAGAGAGATGGGATGTCCCCGAGTCTATCACGAGGCCACAAGTCGTGTCGAGTCGAGAAGAAGTGGTGACATCCAAGATCATCGCACCCGTTGAATGGCGCCCGTGTGCAGAAGGGTTTGTATCATCCAACAACAAACAAGTTCATGTTCAGCTTGCCCACCCAGCCCACCAACCACCAACGCAACCATCGCGATACAAACGAGCGCGTGCATCTGGCACCTGGCGGGGTACAGTAGTAGTAGCCCGCCCCGAAAAAGCGGTTTTTTTTTGCGGGTAGAGAGTTCCGCTTCTCACTTCAGGCGAAAATTTGCATCCGTTTTTGGTTCCAAATTATCTCTTGTTTAAAATTCTAATGATGAACAATTACAAACCATTATTTGCTGGTTCTGCATGTCCTGCATGGTCCTGGATGTAAATTAAGTACGAGTGATTCGATTAATTTTTTTGCAATAGATAATACAAGATTGCAATGATGCGTGTAGATCGAACAAGTGAAGCAGATAAAAACAAACATAATGATTCCCCGGGTGCAACCAGGATGCAATGCCGGATCCGGAATGGAAGCTGCAGAGAAACGTTAAACGAGGTTGTGCCTATCTGGTTACGATTCTTGTTGCTCGTCCAAGCGAATGGGCACCTTCTCTTGTATTATTATTATTTCCCTTTATTATTACTACTACGGATTGGGGCTCAAAAACGTATAAATCGAACCTCCTCCCTTGATTTCGGATCAGTCTCTCAAGCTCAGCCAAATCTCGCTCGCTAGCCCCACCAGCCCGATTCTTCGCCGGTACTACGGTGAAAACCACTTGAATGAATATTTGATGATTTTATAGAGATGGATTTGGCAGAGAGTTGCTGCTGATAGTTTGTAGGATTCTTTTCTTTTTGATTTGTTATTGTGTAAAAGTGCGAAATGTGAGTACGCGTAGCCCAACATGGCACTTACGATCGTAACCGAAAATGGTAGTAAATTGGGAGACAGACCTATGAGTAAGATCTACTGGATATAGGAGATAAATAACGGATTTAATACAAAAAAAAAAACACCGCAGTGTTGCTTATACTTCCGTTTTCGTTTTATTTGCAAATCGAATGACCCGTGTGTCTGCCTGTGTGTTGAGAAATCTGGCCAACCTTCCGTGCTGGTTAATGTACATACGAGTGAGCATAATAGAGGGATGAGTTTGTCATTTTGTTTCACCTTGTATCGCTGTTAAGCAAATCTCTGTTCGAGCAACCACATCGACGTCATCGCCACCGCTCCCGATCCTGTAGAGAAAGAGACTTCTTCTATTCTATTTGAGAGGCAACAAGCTATGCAAAATGAAGGAGGAATAGACGAGAATCGTACATGGTTCTTGCAAGCAATAAAGCCGTAAAAGACGTTGAGAGTTCAGTTGTTGTATCTGGATGTATGAAAAAAAATGATATAAAGGAAAATTTTGAGAAAGAGACACAGACACAACCCCCCTTACAAGAGAAAAGCAAAAGTATTAGGCGTATTGTTGGTTGTGTCGCACTTCGTGCGATGTTCGATCGTCTACGCAATGTAGGAATGTACAATATTAATGGAACGCAGTACTGGTGTGACAGGCACCACAGTCGATTGATAAAAAAAAAACTCCATTGGAACCGATAATCCGATTACAGACGGGATGATTGATGAAACGATGAGATAGCGTTATGTGCAATAGTGGTGCGCATGCAATGCAGTAAGTAGTGGCTGCAGCATAAGTAATGCAAGTAATCTATAATGAATAGCAAAAGAGACAAGACGGTAAAACAGAAATATAGAACTGCTCGCGATAGTTGGCCGCTGTTGGATGCAAAAGGGACGGTAGTAGTTGGGCGTACCCATGGCATCGTTTCGCTAAC
>NC_064874.1:71776056-71788556 GCF_943734745.1 Anopheles darlingi | reverse complement strand
CACTACTTATTGATAAGCTTCTTTTAGCGCTTCTATTGATACTGCAACATTCATATGTTACATCTATTTATATTCCACTTCGTTTCCATCTTTCCCTACCGACTTCTCATTGCTCTCTACTTATTATCAATGCCAAAACCCCGGTTTTTTCCATATTGTTCCATGCTCTTGCTCTCCTTCTACAATTCCTTTTCATTGCCTCGACTAACTCCATTGCTGGGTTTCTTTTCTTGTTTTGTATGCCTCTCCACTCTTCGACTTTGCTTTCTCTAAACCATCCTTATCCTCTCGCCTATATATTCGCGCCAACATCCTCGAGACCTAACATTTTCGCGAATGTCCCGCAAGGATGGCAAGTCTTTGGCCTCGGGCGTTCTACCGCCGCAGCCGCAGCAGCAGCAGACTCGCTGGCACTCTGTGAAGGACCTTTTGTTGCCGTTGTTGAGAATTGTTTCACCACTCAATTATGCTCGTGTTGGTGCGCCTGAAGCAATAGCGCCCCAGCCAGCCAAGGGAGGCTGGCGTGTGGTACTTTACGGCCGGATACGCCCCATGACGGATGACGCGATGAGATCGGGATGTGGGCCTGTTAGTGAGATGAAGAAAAAAAATGGAAACCGCTTCGACTGCGGATGAAGAAGTGAATAAGTACCAGGCCGTTGAGACGATCACTGGAAGCCAGAAAGGAGCGAAAGAAGGACAGCAACAGAAGCAGCAGCAGCAGCAGCAGGAGTAAGGATGCAAACCTACCAACCAACCAACCGAAGAATGGAACAAAAGCTGCCGAATGAGAGCAAAAAAAATGGAAAAGAAAACCGGAAACCCTTCCCACATTACCGCGTGCACCGGTGCGATGGCGATGGTCGGTTTTGAGGTTAAACGCAACGAGAGCATCATCAAGCTGGCTAATGACTGACGTTAGCAGTCCCCGCCGACTGTGGTCGAGTTGTGGATGGTCCTCCGAGAAATAGAGAGAGAGAGAGAGACCGGAAAAAATGGGGTTGCAACCGTGCATTTTCCACCGGGCCCCGGGTTTATTGGTTGATTAGGCACTCAACACAACCCCTCCGCCCAGCGGGTCGCGGATGCGTTGTCGCATAAAGGCCATACCAGACATATGCCCGGGGCAACAACCAACCCACTGTGCGGGTTGCATCGATGTCCTTAGCTGCGACTAGCGGGGGTTTTGGATTCTTTTTTTTTCTCCTTTTTTTTATTACCGGGTTTGGCCTCCGTCCGGCCTTCGAGTGTTTCGTGCATTGTTTGGATAAGGGAAAACCCCCGGAGGGAGTGAGCCATGTGCGGCCCATTCATTCCTGCCTTCCCTCGAGTGTAGCGGAGCAGCGGTGGCTTATTACTTTTTATGAAATTAATTTTCGCAAACTGAACCACCCCAGTAGAAGTCACCATTTTGCAGCGCGAGCGGATCGTCCTTTCGGTCGGCGCTGGTACAGGCAGTCGACGGAGAGGCAAAACGTGGGGTTCGGTTGTTGTTGCATCTTATGGTGCAGCGCGTCTCCCGCGTCATCTCGTCACGTAATTTCCGCGAAAGCGCCAATGAGAACCTGACACGTGCGATCTGGTTTTCGTCCATACGGATTGCGGACATTCATTGCGGATTGGAACTGGTAATTTATAGTAGCCTTTGCTTTTGATTAGAGAACAAAAGTCCAGATTCATACTGGCAATTCAATGCCATTCAACTATTTGGTGTATGAGGGTACTGTAATTATGTTCTTGTTCTAACAGTAATAGTCCCCCTGTTTCTAAATTTAACTAGACTGATTTTTTGGATTTGACTTACCGGAAAAAATCGTAACAGTTTTCAATGTTTAGTCATCAAATGCCATTTGAATAAGTAATCTTGACTTGCATGAGGTGGTTTCGTCCCCGTCCGGTACGACTCTTCATGTTTTCCCTATATTATTTCCTTTCTTTACTCCATTTATTCCTCCTTAATTCCTTTGTTCGTCCTTAAGAAATACAGGATCGTTCTTAAAAACAATCTTAATGAAATCATTATTGAAATAATTTAATAATACCTTAAGCTATAAATAAATAATAATTATTTTGGTGAATTAAATGATTGATGCTAAGTCTTTCCACTTAGGATTGATGATAAGTCTTTCCACATAATTGAAAATGACGAATTTAATTAAATAAAAACATAGATTTAATATTGTAATGAAAAAAGTGGAGGCACGGCTTGCTTTAGTAGCAAGTCGACTCCACAAAACATTCTAGAGATGAACAAAGCTAATGGAAGGTTGATACAATAGTTTTCCTTTTAAATTACGTTGGAAATATGCACAATTATCTATATCTAACACGAAAGAAGTGACCTACGTGAGATTATGGACAAGCCGTAGAATAGAATGGAAGCTCATAACTATATTAAACACATGGCAAAAGTAGTGTGCTATTCATTTACAATTATACATCTTAAATCCTAGTACCAATATTTTCCTATTTCCTGAAAACCTAAGCTATAAAAGATAAACGTCTGTATCTTTCGAGGGCATTTCCATGACGGGTTCGCACCGAGTTCCGTACGCGAAACCTCATCCACAGCTAAATCAAACGGTACCGACAGTAGAACGAATCGGAAAAAGAACCTGCGGCTCACGAATCACAAGGGCCGGTACATGATCTATCGTCCATAATTTCCAGAACAAACAGAACGCAACAGATACACATTTTCCTGGCTTTTTCCAGCTCTGGCGCGTATTCCCGTGTACGGTGCCGTTGTTTGCACGGCCACATCCTACCGAAAACGTGTACCATCATTGCCATCGCCCGGAGACTGTTGTAAGATGTTTTCGTGTTCTACTCGTTTGATGCCAATGAGGCCCCTTTTGACTTTTTCCTCGAGTTCATGTATTGGACTGTGGCTTGCAGCCCCGAGGCAAAGTGACTTCCGTTTCTGCTCGCCATGATGTGACGATGCTCTGTCGTCGGCCCGCTATGGGCTCATGTTTTTGGTGATGTGTAGTGGTAGGCACACGATATTCTCAGAACATCATCTATCGAGTTCTGCTTGTTTCACGAAAACGAGTGATACAGTTAGGTGGATCCGAAAGGGAGGAGGAAAGGGATTAGATGAACATGTCACAGATTTCATAATTACTAGACACGATGGCACGTGGTACGAGCGAATGTAATGTAACTAGCAGTATTAGTTTTTGCATATTTGAGGTAAATTTACCATTTGAAATTATTATTCACTTATGATTTCGATATTCAACGTATCAGCCATAATTTGATCGAATATTGAACCTAGAATCTTTTCTTTAGTTTATCCAGAAAGTATTAAACCATACTCTGATTGACATCGATCGACCGTCAAACCATTGTTTTTTTTAACTCTTCTGTACACTAACTGATCATTTGCTGACGTCTCTATTATTGTTCATGCTTTATTTAGTAAGATTACTGGTAAAGCAATCTCTGTTCCGAAATATGGCTCACTAATATTACAAACAATCGTGGCCATCTTGAATTCCCGTTGCAACATAAGAGATTGTGATTAATGTTTAAAAAAAAAAGGAGAGTACTAGATGTTTCAAGCGCATTTTCAGCATGAAAATCGGCTGCATAAAGTAATAAAAATGTTTAAATGCCGTTAGCAGCGTGAAGCCAACAGTTAGATTCTAGGGAAACAGTAGATTTAATGATATCATAGGTTTTGATTGATATTAGCAGTATTAAACCACCATGTTTAATGGCACGAAGATCTCGTCTCATCATGCTCTAATATGTGCAGGTTTTAATATCAAGCGATTTGAAATGCTTTCAAAAACCATAACTGCGGACACCACCGTTGTAACATTGTCCCCAGGAAACGATAGTGGCCGATTATGCTGAAAATTGTGACCCACCACCACCTGTCTGTGGATCGCGGATGTTTGCTCACACGACCCAATGCCCCAAATGACCTACGGAGCACCGAAGAGACTGTCGGGGTTCACTCCGCATGGAACGCCATACCGTACACCTTAGGATCCACTCCCACCCTCTACAGCCTTTCCCTCGAGGCATCGGGTCTTTGAATGGTCGGCAAACCACTGACGACAACGTACGTCGCACACACACACACACACACACCGCACAAAGTGTGTACGCGAGACGAAAGCGCGACAAAGGAAATTCCCCAGCGCCTCCAAACCGTAACGTAAATGTAACTTTGCGCGCCTTTGGCCACACGACGGTATCTGATCCTCGGGGGGAGGGCAGAGCTGTGGCAGGAGGGGCATCATTCCACACCAGACATACCCGGCCGGGCGCATAACCTTCACTGCGATAGCGAGCTTCGTTTTTATGCGCTGCTCATTACAATTTCCTTTGGCGTTTCTACCTGTTTGCGATGCGCTGCGCTGTGCTGTGGCCAATTCAATGCGAGATGCGACCACACACACGCATGCACGTACGCACGCACGCACGCAGGTGACAATCCGATGATCAATGGAATACTGGCCCGCAGTCTTAGGGCAGCATAATGAACCTAATACTGTCAACAGTACGTCCACCTAGGCGACTGGTCGAAGTCGAAGTCAACATAATCTCTTCGCTTTTGAAGTAGCCTCTCCTCCTCCACCTTCTCCTCCTCCTTTTCCCTCTTGGACTTCCTGTGGATCGGATCGCTTTGTCGCTTGGATGCATCATCTAATCCCGCGGTGTGATCTTGACGCCCGCCGAAGCTGCACCATCGTTGCATCTGCATCAGCAGGGCAAGAGAGTACGCAGCACGAAGACGAAAACGCACCGACCAGAACGAACGAACGAACGAACGAACCAAAGGACCACCCCGGCGGCAGTTAACCCTTCTCGCGATCTTTGCCTCTTCGGATTCGGCTGCTCGGATGCTGCCTTCGGATGCTGCTGCTGCTGTTGCTGCTGTTCGGAGGAGCATAGTTCGGTCGTGCGCCTGTCCCACAGACAAGGATGTGCGAGCGAGAGCAAGCACCAATGGTCGTCGTCGTCGTCGACGACGATGACGATGACGACGACGACGACCGCGTCCATGATGCCGAATCAAAACGTGCCCGCTCGGGGGCCATTCACAGTTTTCCCTTGGATGTTGAACGGTGAAGTTGTCCGCCAACGACGACGACGACGACAACGACGAAAGAACGTGCTCCAGTGCATCGTAACACGTGTTTCTAGTGTGGTTTTGTGTATGTGTGCACGATTCCGTAATAGAGAAGCTGCGTGTTACTGTGACGTCATTCGAGTGTGACACTATTCCGCCATTTAGTGTTGTGCCGCAGTCTGCATCCAGTACGTTTGTAGTGTCCATGCCCTTCCCTTGAGGGCACACCAGATGAAGGGAGATCGCTGAAATTGAGTTGTTACTGGGCTTGACGGGAAAGCAATCAAAAATGGACCTTTTCCATCGATCCGGAGTGTCGGAAGGCTCGGTCCGGCGCAGAGTTTCTGTTTTATGATCATTCACGCATAAGGTGTGCTCGTCCAGCACCCAGAAACTAACAACACCTCGAACACCGCTTTTTGAGCCGCTTCTCCCTCCCAGCAACAACCACAGCAACAACAACAACAACAGCCACACCGTTCCAGCTGATACACTGTGAAGTGGAATGGAAAGGAAGAACCAAAAAGATCGCAAACGGAGCGAACGGAGCGAACGGCGCGATCGCGAAGCATAAAAGTGTCTGTAAAAGGGGGGCCCTGTTATTAACCGTGCGCGCCATGTGCGAACCGCTGCCCCGGAGGTAACCCCGGAGTAGCGGAGTGATTGTGTACCTGGCCACCGGTTCAAGACCGGAGCGACGGCGGATCAGTTTGCCCAAATCAACCGCAGTTCCGACGCGGAGTCCAATCCGCGAAGTCTATGGGGGCGTTTGGGGCCCCGACAACCATTCTTGCCGCCGTTGACGGCCTGATGATTCCTCCCACATCAGACGCCTATCGCATCGCTGGGCCGTGCGTTGATGTCACGTGATTCATGATGCAGCGTTGCAGCTCAAGATGGCTGGCGTGGTAAAGCGGCGGAAAGCACAGGTACAGGCGTTGTTGCTCATGTACCTCTGCCCATGTCCTATGCCAGGTCGTTATGACCTGCAAAAGGGCGCACACACACGAGATTGATCCGTGTGAAAAGGTGCAACACCTTTTGGCCTTTCCGCTGGCCGTGCCGTGCACGCCGCACCATCACCGAGCGCCTTTGGCAAGGTAAAGGCCCGTTAATGGGCTTTTCAGATTCGGTTTCATATTTGGAGCGAACACGCAAGACGGCTTGACGTAGCGTACGTTCTAGTGATTTGCTGCAGCCCGTGATATATCTGGAAGTTTTGTTTTTGTGAACTTTTTATTTAAAATAAATGATCGCGAAAGGCTTTGCGGAGAGCTGATTAGCGTATCCAGCGCTCCCAGCGGTTGGCTTGCCGTTGAGCCGACGGCATACCACGCACCAGGGCAACCAGATTGTTCCAATGGTTTTCTCGCTTTGACTTGTAGAGTTACAAAGCACATTGTCCTGTCATTTGGTGCCTACGCCATTATCCGGCGCAAGTTTCTGCAATTCTGCACTCAAAGCCTACCTAAATTGAAAAGAGCTCAAACGAGCTCCCCAAGTATCGCCAAGGTCCATGGAATGATACAATGTCTGCGGCTGTTGTACAATCGAAGTGCCCTGCGGTTTCCGCATGGATTGTACTCCAAGCATCAAAACTCAAATAAACTGATGTTATGAACATTTTCCATGATATAGAACATTGTTCTACAAGATATGGACGTGCTGATTGTACGTCCAAACCTGTAACTACAGCACCTTGATAATGACGGATACAGAAGTGAATCTGATCCATCATTTCCAAGTATCTCTATGCCGTTTAATAACGTTTTGATCCCCTCGTGATGGCTTAATCGAGCGAGGGGAGTACATCGCGGTGCGAGCTGCTCGTGATTGCCCTGTCCAGGATTACTTTTAACGCCAATCGTTCGCATTTAACCCCTTCCAATCAAACCCCGATCGTGGCCACTCTGACAGAGGACAAGACAGATTAAGTAATAACCGTTATCTGGCAAGGATAATAGCTATGCGCCCGATTCATGTGTCGTTGGGACTCAGAAGGCTCGGCCCAGCCTGATCCAATAGGTCCGGGGTGCTCTAATGAGAATTGATACGATTCAGCCGCTGGGAAACGCTGGACGCCACCAGAACGGGGCCTGGGGCCCCAAGGGACACAGTGTTTGCGCCCTTGTGCAGAGACCAACCGTCGAGTACCTTCCCCTCCGGTGATTAATTAACTCAATTATCGTAACATTATCTCGGTTTCCCAGCGCAGCGTGGCGCAACGATCGTTGGAGCTCATCCTCGTGGTGATGGTGATGGTGGTTAGCAGTGATTAAGACACCTACCATACTCATCAGTGTTAATTTTTACTAGCTGACAACTAGCCATCATCAGCATCAGCATAATCATCATCGAGACACTCAGTGCTGTGTGCTGGTGGTACGAAGCGACAGACCGTGGCTCGCCCAGGGTGATCCTCGGCGATTCCATCTGGCGTCATCCCATCTCATTACCCATCATCGTCACTGTCAGCAGACCGTGTGTGTGTGTGTGCGCGCGAAGGTGAAGAGAACCAGATATCGGAGTACCGGGTGTGTGTGTGTATTATAGTCTCGCGCCATCTTCCACGTTCCACGAAGTACAATTCTGTTTTCTTGTGAGCTCGCTGACGAGCGAACCAGCGCGTCAGATCATCGGATCGGATCATCGGAGGATCAGGGATTGGGAGTAAGTTGCGTAGTCAGTGCAAGTGTTTACAACAGATTTACGATTTCCGATTTTCCTCAAATTATCGCCATCGCCCTGCGCCATCGGACGTCCGAGGCCATCGTGTGCGCCAGTGACTGGTTGGTTTCGTGTGCGCGAAGTGTCCTGAAGTGTCGGTTCTCGGCCTGGGAAAGTTGGATGTAGTGTGGTTGGTGGTTGAGGTGCTGGTGGTGCATTGAAGCAATAGTGTTGTGGTTCCAGTGTCCAGTGCCCAGTGCCCAGTGTACCAGCTAGTGCCGTTGCATTGAAACACGACAAAGATAACGAAAAGGTCGATCCGTGCTTGATCGAAGGTTGGGAAGGCTGGCTATAAGGCGAAGGCGAAGAAACGAACCGAGCAAAGCCGTGAGAGAGAGAGATTCCCGTCGTCTTCTTCACGTCCTCCGTAGTCCGGGACGTGTCCATAGATCAAGTCACTCCTGCCGTTGCTCCCGTCGACCAACAAACCAACGAACGTCGCCGCCGACGACGACGACGACGACGACAAGCAGACTTCATCTTGGAATCCGGGGTAAGCAAGGAGTTTCGTGTTAATTAATGGCATTTAAATTTTCTCCGTTACGATACGCTCGGTACGTACCCTTCGTCTACGGTCCTCACTACCTTCTTGCCCCCCCCTTCTCTCAACCCTTGGAGCGCGTGTCTGTGTACCTTGAACCTGGCGAGTTGTTGTGCTGCGCTTCAAGTACTTAGATACGATTCGATGGTCCCTGGTGGCCACGTTCATCGTTTGCACCGTTTTTTCCCATGGATTTCCACCGTCCGGTAGACCGGCAGATAGGCAAGGGCAAATTCCGACGGTGATCGGTACTATTTCCACAGACAGACCAACGCGCACACCTGGGGCTGATCCGAGCAGCGTATACTGGACCGATTGATCCTCGGCTGTCCGAGAGTGAGTTCCCTAGCGGCTCTGGGATAGTTCGTCTTTCGTCTGTAGCCCTTACCCGGAAACTGACCCCGTTCTTCGCGGCTGGAAAGTGTCGTGTGTCAGCGGGACCTCCCCTCTTTTCTCTGCTGCTCCTTCGCTCCGCCGCTGCCGCTTCCCCACCGAAAAAGCTGGACAATTATTTACTTGGACATTATTCCCCCGCCCAGTAATGTACGTTTCGTGTCGAAAGAGGTTTTTTTTTTGTATTTTGTTTATCTCCTGCTTCCACCTTCCTTTTCTCTGGGATTCCTCCTTTGGCATCCACACTTCTAATGGCATCCCTTCGTCTGGCGGCCATCTCCCCGGTTATCCTCGGTTTATCCAACAGCCAATGTGGGTTGTGCTTTCGGTGTACAACGTACGTACGTTCGTACGTTTGCCGGCGCAACATCTATTTAATTAGTTTCGGTTTCGGCATCCGGGTTGACCTCGTTCGTGGTTACATGGAGCGATTGCATTGCCGTCGCCGTGTTTGTGGCCAGGGCGCAGGTTAAGCTGTTTAAAGGGTGGTCAAAGTGGTGTCGAAGGTAGGGCTCAATAAAATTAGCAACAAACTTGTCTTGACGAACGACACATGGTCGGATGGATGGTAATTTAATAAGTCAAGTTGAGATACGCGGTTAAGGAGAGGTACCTTGGAGACCGCGAGAACCACGCTCGATGATGTGGACAAGCAGGCCACGTTTCGAGTTGTCTGCGATATTCATTCACTATCTAGTTGTCGTTCCGGTTGCTGGGTTGTACATCTACTCGGAGCTAGGTTGCTGCTCTGTTTCTTCTTTGTGCCGACGGAAGAATCTTAATACATATTGCAGTGTTTCCCTGCAAGATATGCAGTTGATCGATGTATCGTTCAATTGATCTTGAGTGTAAAAATGAAATCGTAGCCTCATTTATGCATTTATGATTTCAACATTCACAGTGGAACGTACACTAATCATTTGTCAACGACTATCAGCAAAAGGATTCATGTCATAGAATCGAGATTCATGTCATCGAAAAAGTTTTACGTAATGGTGTTTTCAAGTGATGCACTGAAGAAGGAAACAAAATGAATCTATTTAAATGATATTCAAAAGCTAATTTGGCTATAAATTGTATAAACGTGTACGAATGTGCCTTGAGCCTTGTTAATCTCGGTTAAAAAGGCGGACGAGAAAAGATGGATTAGTTAAAAATTGAACTAACTGCGAAGAGAATCAAATGAGAAGAAACAAAATGCTGGTCACCTTTGATCTGCTTCACCTAAATAACCTCAATAAAAATACATTTAAAAGTGAAACTCTTATCGATTGGGTTCAACTTCAACATACTCATTGACGACAAGTGCTGGACAATATTCTACTGTTTGCAGTCGTTTAGTAGGTTAATTTAAAAGGAATGTTAACTTGATATTCGTTTCACTTAATATTTCATGACCAAGCAACAAACTGAATGTATGATAAAATGTTACATTCTACATCCTCAAGTTATTGCTTTAAATATCCTTTCCGTATAGATAAATCCTTACAAAGCATATTGATAACGATGGCGTTAAGATGCTCCCCCTGAAGATGAATGAAAAAAATGCTTCTTCGCACGAACAACGTTTTTCGGCTACCTCTGAAGCATTATTACAAAAAAAAAAAACAAGGGACTCCCAACAATGCATCACCGCAGCTTGCACCATTTACGCACGAAAAATGCCCGATTGTACGCGTGAACGTGGAACGAAGAAACATTACCTTTACCCTGCGTTTAGCTTCGATGGGGATGGGCACAAAACAAAACAAAAAAGAATCAAACCAAAAGCGGAAAAGGTGAAACCAAGGGTTTACGCTTCCCTCCCGCAAACCGACACCGTCCGGGATTGAGTGAGAACACATTAAATTGGGCTCGATTTGATTAAAGAAAACCCCGCCTTTTATTACATTTTCCCTCCATCAGTTCGTTCCCTCGCTCGGTGGGAAAACGGACACTGACTCATAAATGTTGGTCCCGCAGGACGAGAAGCGCAGGTGATTCGTGTTCGGGATACGGAAATCCCTCGGATGAGTCCCCGGCGGGGAGGTGGGGAGGGAGGCCAAGCATCATAAAAGCTCGCTTCAATAACCGTGCCAGTCCCTTACCCCTACAAACCGAGCCTCATATCAGACGGAATAATGTATTTCTCAGCATCGGTCGTGGCGTGGAATGTGGTTTGAGATGAACTGATTTTCATTCCGGTTGCTCATCCGCCACTGACTTGCCTCTGGCAGCATCCTCAGCAGCAGCAGCAGCAGCAGCAGCAACAACATCAGCAGTCACGGTATGGTCACGCCGGTGCGTAGGGTTTGGGGGTAATTTCTCATGCATCACTGCATGTATTTAATTACCATAAATCCCGAAACTCACCGGCAGCTCACACCCCAAACCATAGACCAACCACCCTGCCCTGCCTGCCATTTCCGTAGCGTCCTCTCGTAATGCTCACGCTTCATCGATACTCAGCTGCTCAGCGAGCATAAAAGATCGCAGATCGCTTCGGTCCCCGAAAGGAACGGTTGGTTTGGTTGTTTCAACGCCATTCAACGAACATTTCTACAACCCTAGCCCCTCACCTCGGGGCAGTACAGTCGGGGGCTCGACGCAAATTACCTTACACATGAGCAGCAACAGCAGCAGCAGCAACAGCACCGCCGAAAGAGGGAGTTTTTATGCTGTAAAAATATTAATTACCACATTTATTTACAGTAAATTAAGCCACAAAGCAACATTTTACGACGCAATCGCGGTGTGGTGTGCTCCTAGGGAGGGGACAGGAGACTTGCCTTGCTTTGGAGGGCAACCTCCGCGGTCCCAAATACCACCTTCTTGTGCTTCTTCTTCTTGCGACAAACGTCCGATTTTATCTTTTGGCACCGTCCGAGATGAGTGTGAATGTGGCCTGTGCCTGGAATAAAACAGAAAGCCAGAGAGAGAGAGAGAGAGAGAGAGAGAGAGAGAGAGAGAGAGAAGAGAGAGAGAGAGAGGGTAAGCGAGACAAAATGGATGGTAAGCATCATCGGTCCCCGGGACTCATGCTACCAACCATCGGAGCTGAACAAATTGAGCCGCCTCGAGAGTTGGAGGATATGTGCGCGATGGCTGGCTGGCTGGCTGCTAATGAAGGTAACAAAGTGGATAACGGCCCTGGCCCTGGTCCCGGTCTCGGTCCTCACCATGGGTCATCGAAAAACCGATGCAACCGATGGTGGTTTGGTCGAGGTCGTTTATTGAGTCGTGAATTGAGCCGCGTTGTCGTGCTTTCATCCGGCGATTTGGGGTTTTTGGTGGATCGAAGATTCCCGGGGGGGAAGCGAAGAGGGAACGATCGATGGCAGCGGAATGATTGCTCATCTCATGCTCGATTGCGATCAAAATCATCTGAGTCCGCACAATGGGCACTACGCGCTGGCACGGAAAATGGTAAGAGAAGGGTATAATTCTACTTTGGAAATTAAGAGCAGAATGCCAACAACATGTTGTTTGATAGACGAAGAAAGAGTATTAATACCTTAAATAATTAACAAAAATCGATTTCGGAAAATTATTTCACACTGAAAAGTTGGATCAAATGATTTATAATAATTAAATCATACATGCAATTTTCATCTAGAGGAACATAGCAATATAAAAAGGGTTAGAGACTCCAAATTCTATTTAAAACTTCTTTTCTTCTTGAATAATAATAATCATAAGAAGGCTGTTTTAACCGATTAAAATCATTTATACTGCATTCCATTGAACAACTCATTGAACATTGTTTATCTA
>NC_064874.1:71761056-71771056 GCF_943734745.1 Anopheles darlingi | reverse complement strand
GGTGCCCTCGTGCGACGACCAACTCGAATGGCTAATCGTTGGCTGCTGCCGTGGCGCAGTTGGCCGCTCATACTAGCGCACGCGGTCGTTCCCGGCCAGACCTCAGACCCTCCCCATATCCGGGAGCAATATTGCCGCGATAATTTGTGTTAACGATCCGCGAGAGACCATTCCGTTTTCGTCTGTGAGTGCGTTTGTCTGTCTGTCGGTGCCTTTTCCATCCTTCCGCAGCTTAGGAGGACCTCATACTCCTCCCCACCTACCTACCCTTCCCCGCACTTCACGATTTCCGATGAAAAGTTCATTCCGGGGATTCGGAATCGGACTGCCACTGCCAGTGGTTGGTGGCCGCCCCGCTAAACTGGTTAATGGAGTAGACTGGTGGTGGGGAATTGGCACAAATTTCGATCGAATTTTATGCTTCGCCACATAAACCTACCGGACGGATGGTTATGGGCTGGAGTAGCGGGAAAATGTCAACGGGATAAGCGCCGATGGAGCCGCTCCTACCGATCGATTGAATTATAATCATTTCCTTTTCGCCCGTCCGTTGGACTATTAATTTCCAATCAGAGAGATTAGTTTCTCTATTATACCAATTCGTTCTTTATTCAAACGGTACGGACATTCATCGAATGTTATCCATTAGGTTCGGTGGGGGAGAAAAGTATAAAGCATAATAGAGCCATTGATTGTTGACACATTTTGGCAAATACTTTAATCCTATTGCTCGTTTCTTTGAAGGAACCATTTGAGGAAAATCATTGGCATCTTCTTATTTAGTATTAGATGAAGCAGTCAACATTGTACTATAGCCATTTTTATTTAAATTTACAAAGATTTTAACTGTGTTTCTAGAATCATAAATGTCAATTGAATAGTGTAAACTCGTTGCTATCCTTTCGTGAGATAATATCGTCATAAGCTCGTGACACTCACACTGGTTGATCCATTTTTCTGTGAAATTTAAAGGGAGTTAAGCCCATTATCATGTATGTTTCAGCAACATGTTTATTAATGTGTTTTGAGAAGAATACTGGCTATCGCCCACAGCCAAAAGAACCGATTTGTAGTGTTCTTTAAGAGCAGATCTGATACTATGGAAAAAATATGTTTTTAATTGTTTAGGAAATTTTAATTGCTTACAATACAACAAATTTAATTTATTTAATGCTAACTGGAAGGATAGCTCATCCAAAAATGTCCTTAGATCCGAACAATAAGTAGTTTTTACAAAAAGTAAGCAAAAAGGCTGTCGTTGTCGCTTGTTGTTTCTTACTGCTAGTCGTTTAAACGATCAAAGCATTAAACAGAAAATAGAACAAAACGCTGAGACATGGGCGATGCTTCATTCTTCCTTTCCTTCAACTCTACTCCTTGTTTCGATAAAACAAACTATCTGTGCGAACACCAAAAAGGATGAACAATCATTCGTCACTTTGCGATCGATCAACAAACTTTGATTAAACATTTCATGAAAAAAAATCTTGCTTTTCATGGATTCCGGGTACATCTTCGCTCTTCATCATTTTTCATGAATATTTCTCGATTTTTTTTTTGGCTTCAAAATTTAAATTTCCTTCACCGCATCGCTAATAAACCGCACCCGTTCGCACATCGGCTCAGTTTCGTGTCAATCATCACGGGGGCTCAAGCGCTTATGCGGTTCCACGCACTGACGCCCGCCAGAAGAAGCAAAAAAACCCCGACAAACGCGTCCTTGCACAAGTACGGCCGCGTTTCCAGTTGGCCAATATTTCGAGCTTCAAGTTCTCCATCATCTCGGCGCCGATTGGCATATGTTAATTAGCGCGAGGCGAGCCACATCAAACCGTAAAAAAAAAGGTACGGTGTGGTGCGCTAGTCAGTCCGTGTTGCGGAAGTACCGCGCACTTCATGCCTAACCTTTGAGATTAAAATATTTTTATGATTTTCTCCAATCGTAAATATAAACAAAAATGGCCTCCGACCACCACCGGGTGCCGGGTAGACGTAGACACGAGATACGGTTCGGTGCGGTGCGTTGCAGAACTAGTCCGACCGTCCGACCGTCCGTCCAGCGAGGCTGGTTTTGCTGGATATTTCCAAAAATACGGCCGCAAAAACACACACACGGCCGTGACGCACCTAGAGTGCATGCGCCAATGTAAATTGCCGTTCGGTAAGACACACATGCGCACCTCGTTTTGGCGTCCAGCAGCAGCAGGCCAGATCGAAAAGGAGCTCCTTTGCGCCTCAGACAGGTTGATGGGCGCGCTCCTCACCAAGCAGGCCGTTTCCTATAATTATTGAATCAGAGAAGTCGTAGAGAAATTATTTAAAATTAATTAACATTCATTACAGCGTTTAATGAACTCCGGTGAAGGCCGGCCAGGGGAGCGAGTAGCTCCTGCTGCACCCCTGCCCATCATTAGGAGGCTCCAGCTTCAGCTTCAGCACGATTGCAGATAATTTTCAATCATCCACCTGCCTCACTCAGCTGGAGATTGCTTTTAATGGGCCTGCGCCAGGTTGACGGCAGTAGTGCAGTAGTGGTCCTTCGCCCCAAACGTACCAACGGAAGAAAGGAATGCTTCTCCTTTTCGTGTTCGCATGCTCTCTGTCTCTCTCTCTCTCTCTGTGGTCGGTGTCATTGTCTTCCGTCTTGACAGCGCCTCCACCTCCTTGCAAGACGCACGCACTGACGGATTAACCAAATCATGCACATTGTCACCGGTTTCGGAAGCGAAGAAGCGCAGGGAGGGATGTTTGCTAATTTATGAAACATTGCATATAAACGAGCCTCATCCTCCCATTCTAAATTGGCTCATTATGTCGTCGACCACCGTCGACGATG
This sequence comes from Anopheles darlingi, assembly GCF_943734745.1. Classification (NCBI taxonomy): domain Eukaryota; kingdom Metazoa; phylum Arthropoda; class Insecta; order Diptera; family Culicidae; genus Anopheles; species Anopheles darlingi. The sequence goes on along the minus strand of NC_064874.1, from coordinate 71,768,220 downwards.
GAGGGAGGAAAGAGCGCGGACCGTTTCGACACATTTTACTATTGACAGCTCGGATCAACCTGAGCCTGAGAGCGACTCCCCGGTTGCGATCATGAGCACGCGCGTGCCCGGTGGTGGAGCCACTAGCCGGCTGCTGCTGCTGCGGCTGCTGCTGAGGGGCCTGGCCAGACAGGTGGGCTGCGTTAATAAGCCTCTCATTAGTGAGTGCCACCCACAACGCAACACGCACATCGTCGCTTAATGGAATGGTAACTGTTTTCTTCACTAAAACTCCCTCCTCAATCACATAATGCGCCACGGTGCGTCATTCGTCAAGCGGGTAATGACGATGGTACCTAGGCGGTTATGAGCTTAAAATGGCTAAGTTATTTCTGTTTACCAACTGTGTCCGTGTGTGAGTGTGTGTGTGTGTCAAAGCATGTAGAGTCGTTTTTTTCCTGTCATCAGTTCTTAGTTTATGTTTTCATTTGGCCAGAGGATACGTTAACGCTTCACTAATGAGTTGGCAAACTAGGTGCTGTACGTTTTATCGGTTCTGTTGAGCTATTGTGACAAAAAAGAACAATTATTCATTCATACCAAGCATTTTTCCCATCTTTTCATGGACTTTACAGTTCGCAAATGAGTCTAACTGTAAGTTTACTTTCTTTTTCTTTGTGTTACTTAACTTGACTCTTGTTTGCCTTCAATTTCTTGAGTTTTATGCGTTTTCTTTGTTGCATTTCTTCCTTAATTCATAATTCTATTATCGATGCTTCAAATTAACTCACCTTGAACTGATATTTTCGATTACTGACGCCTCAGCGTTACACTACGGTTCACAGATTATTTTGCTCATCTGCAGCTTTATTTGCCTTATTTATATGAACCAGCCTTCTATTTAAACCATTATTTATCGTGTTTCTATTTCGACAGATAATAGAAACACTATTAATAGATAAAGATAATACAATAATAGATAAAGATAATTCTTCTCAACAATTTTGTTCCAAATAGAGAAATACAATTTATTTAAAAAAAACGCTTATGCTTAACTGTTACAATAAATAAATGTTTTGCAAAGCGCAGAAAAGATTATTTCTACAATTCACCGATAATATTCGCGATGAAAGCCTACTGAGAACGAAAACCGCTCCCATAACAATTAACAACTGTTTAACCAAATCGTTCAAACGTCAACGCTGCGTATCCTGCAAGCCGCTCAGCCATTACACCATTCAGATCGGAATCGGATTCCGGGTGATGTCCCTTCCGGCAGCAAACTCAATCATCCCTTCGCGTTCACAACTTCCAGCTTACAGCCACTTGGTGGTGAGCATAATTTGCTAACAATCCAAATTACCCTCATTACCCGTACATGCGGTTCCCCTCCTGCCGAAGGGACATACACACACACACTCACGACACAATTACTGTACCGTCCGGTAAAGGAACGGGGCATCCATGTTCGTCGAGGACTTCGCTCCTGTGACGAGTCGTCCCGGATACAAAAATGTCGGGCCCCCTCTCGCCCCTACCGCTCGTGCACGCCCTCGGTTCCCCCCGCTTCCCCGTACGGTACGCGGTACGCTGTGATTGTGATTTGTTGGAATCGCGCTGCCGGGCCTCTCTGCCAATTATTTCGCAAATAATGAAACCTATCGTAAACGGAGTGCTTTTGCGTAGAACAACGCCCCCTCCGGGCCATTGCGCACAGAAGCGCGGAGGGGGCCGGATTTGATCTCTAAAATCTGCTCCAGGTTGTTGTTGTTTTTTTTTCTTCCCTCTCGTCATTTCCATTCCCGCCCCTGCAGATCCCTCTTGCAGGAGAGAGTCGCTGCTGGTGCCCTCTTGTAGATGCCTTGTCTGCCCGCTGCTACTGCTACTGCTGCTTTTCATAACGCTTACATTGTTTATGCTTCTGCCTATGTACAGTTTATGCTCGGCCCCTAGTGTTTGTGAGCGTTTTTGTTTTTTACATTTTCTTTTTGCTCTCGCTGGTTCTACCACACCTACAAGATGGTCCACGAGGCTGGCTTTAGCAGCCTAATAATCGTGCAGCAACGAACAAGAAGCAGGGCGGTGAGCGTCATAAAAAAGATTTGCCTGAAATCTGATATTTTATTTCTGGAGAAGCCGCGAGACAACCGAGACGACGCGGCAAGCATCAGCAGCCATCATCATATCTGCTCCAGCATCCCAACCATATCTTGGTACTGGTGCACAGCTCATTCATTCTTCCATGCCTTCCTCAACTCCTTCTCATCAACATCGCCACCGATAGAGCATCGTCGCAACATGGCTCCCGCACTTTATGCTTCATTCTTTACATTCCATTCGTCTTTCTCTTCCGTTCTGCTGCCCCTCCATCATCCAAGGTTTTTGCGTATGGCGGGTTGCAATGTTTCTGAATCTTCCATCCATCGAGTGGCACATATGCACATGCCCCTCTGGTGGTGTACGTCGTTTCACAAGAAAATTACAACTAAACGCGACTGAATTACCAGAAGGAACCTTCAATTCGTAGATTGGCGACGCGTGAGGCGGGCGGGTTTTTCATAATTTTCAATCAAAAGTGATGGACCACGAAAGCAGACGACGGCCGGAGCAAGCATTCTTACTCACTGGGAGTCGTGAAAGATGATATCTAATCGGCAGCCATCCATCGGACCTCATTTAGGCTCATTGAATGGGTGAACGCGTGCAACACTTCGCACGGGCAAGTGTGGTCGATTGGAAATGGTTCCCAGAAGTGGAGTCACGCAAGTGGAATCATAGATTGATGTTTTTTTGGTAGCAAGAACCTAAAAGAGTACTAAATGTGGTTAGGGGGATTTATGCAAAGTGTTGTTGAATTTATGGAAGCCAAATTTATGCCAACTAACATCAAGAACGGTAAAATAAAATGCTGTTGTTAATAGCATAATTAGCTTGTTAATAAATTTGTTTTAAAGAATGAAATCTATCAAATCAAATGGCAGATTCATTCTTCTTTGATTGCATTTGCATTTGCTCATTTTTGCAAGGATATTTTGATATTCCTTGAATGAAAATGACCATCTTGCTTCCTCTGAATAAGATGGAAAAAATATTAAAGTTTTCTAACCACCAGAAACTAAAAAATCATCTCTGTTTGCTGTAAAGCATATCTGGACATATCAGTAGGTACTTGTTTCAAAATCTTTACTCATTAGCCGTGGCCACACGGAGCGAAAATTTGCGCGCAAATTTGCACATTAATGCCAAAATGTTTTCGCTTCGTGTGGCAGGGGTAAAAACCCGAAAATTTATGCCGAAATGTCAAACGTATTGTTTTCATCTGTGTTTTGGCCGCTGAAGTTGATTTCCGAATAAATTTTGCAGTTTTTAACGATTTTGTTGCTGTTGCCGCTATATTTATATTAAAAATGCAAAAACAATACGAAAAGAACCTACATTTTCGTAAATAAAGCGTTCGATAGCGTCAAGGGTTCAGCGAAAAAGTCCGCGGACGTATAAAAATTTGACAGCGTGTAAGGGTTAAGCGAAACCGTTTTGGCATTAATTTTTTCGTTTGCGCTAGAGTTTTCGCCCCGTGTGGCCACGGCTATTGTGTGTGTATTTGTTTGCGGCAATCTATGTCTAGTGCAACTTATGTAGAGGGTTTAAAATGTTGCAGCTGAAACACAAAATATTAACAAACAAAACGATTAATTGAACAATTAAAAATGTGACAATAAGCATTTTTTTCTCAAAAGATTCATATCCTGTAGCTCACCTGCGTGCTTATGTGCACTATTTTTACTAAATAGATGAACAATACTAAAAACCAACCGAAAACAAACCGCAAGCTGACTTTAGCTTCATCCTCACTAGAAGCAGGTTGCTTCCTTTGTCTCCATTCTATTGGCTATTGAAGATCCTGGTGAAAAAAAAAGGAAAAAAATCCTATGTTAACTATGCAGCCAACCAATCCGTAAGCCGTTTCTCATACTGTTTGGATCCCTGAGCTTAAACCATCGAGCCGGCTCATGACGACCGGCGACGAGGACTAGTCCAAGGAATAGAAATTTAAATATTCATGTTTACGCGTCGTCATCAAATCTGTTCCACTCCACCTTAGTCGCATCTAGGCTGTGCAAACACTAACCAACTGCACACCGAGAGCTTGTTCCTGGTAGCACTAGAGTGGGGAGGTTTCGTTCCTTACTTAGCAGACCCCGTCCTACTCTAGCCGCATGCTCTGAAATGCGTGTACGCCGCCGACTACTACGATGACGACGACGACGACAACGACGATAACGTCAAAGGACACGACGCCGCACCCTTCGCAACTGGTCCTCCGCATAAATACTTTATTAAACGGTTCCGTTGCAGCTCACTCCGGCTCACTTGATAAATCATGCATCGTGAGTATCTTCGTGAACGGCAGGAACGGTTGGTGTCGTAGCCGTACACCGTAGAAACTGCTGACTCCAGCCGATGCTCGCTGGAGCATGAGGCGAAAGCAAATAAATAAATATGATTGCAATCGGAACCATCCCCCCACAACCGGCCGGCACAGAAGCTCATGAAGCCACTGGGTAGCAGCTGAACGAACCGAACCGAACCGGCAAGGCAACCGGCGGGGTGCTCATCGTATCGATAAGGCTAAGGAACTGCCTGCTTCTAAGCATAACCCAGCCACTCAGTGGGCTCAGTGCGATTATGTGCGGTTTGTCGTAGGTGAACCGAGTGCTTCCAAGGATGCTTGTGCAAGGATTAGATAGGAACGGGGTTATCGGGGTTCTTGGTATTGCTGTCAACACATCTGGTGTCGGCTAAGCACGGAGCTTAGTGTTTGGCAGCAGTTTCCACAGCACAGGGCGCTCGGTTTTGGATTACATTTCGTTCCGAGCGTCTCCGTTGCTCAGCCGTTTCTGGCTCCGGAAGTCAAAAGATCACGGAACGCACGTGTTGTCGTTTAACCTAGAAGAACCTAGGGTCTGCCACACTCTGTTCATTCGACCATTCTAGCGTTTGATCCCTCGATGGCTTCACTAGCATCACCACAACATGGGACTTCTCGGGTTATTGTCGTGTTGTTGTTTGTTTGTCGTCGTTGTCGTTGTCGTCACACCAACGTGAACTGATATTTTATTTATTGTCATCCCGTTTCCCCCTTCTTTACGGTGACATCTTTACCGTACCACCGCCACCAACGAGCTTAACGTTCGTCACCTTAGGCGACGAACCCCTCGACATCCGCGAGGGACAGCGTTTCGATAAATACCCGTATCCTTGGCGGCACCATTGCAGCGGCCCCTTTTGTTGTGATCTACGAAAAACCCAAATACTGAAGACACCGAAAACTAAACCTAAAAACGGAAAGCAAGGAAACGAGAAGAACGCGGGACGACCGCGTACATAAAACATATCTAATCCGTCTAATATTATTACGACGTATTACAGCATCCAATCGGGTCATGCGGAACCCCAAAGGGCATTCAAGCCGCCCCGTGGATACCCCGGTGGTTTCAAATTTGTTTGTTTTTCCGAATCCGAAAATCGTTCAGCCAGAGAGGGAGCGAGGACGGTTTCTTTCTACCAGACTCGATGTTATATGATGCTCGCCGGGTAGCGAGGAAGGCTCTATTACAAGCCGCGGCGGTTCCAAAGGATTCGGTAGCGCGCGGTACCAAAGGAACCACATTCGATCTCCGTTAGCGAGTTGTGTGAGAGGTAGAAGCGCCAAGCGGAGGTGTGGAGCGGGTTTCACGAGACGAGCGTTCGTTGAATTGACTGCGTTGTTGATAAATAAACCGAGAAGTTGATTACATCTCGGGCGATAGCGATCGGATTTTGCCACCGAGGAGGAGTTACCAACTGCCTCACTGCCCGGGCATTTTTGATTTGCTCGATTAAATTTGCGGATGCGGATTTTAATAACCGAATTAATGGAAGTCAGTCTCAAATGGAGAGGATATCGAGGGTGAGACGTGGACCGCTGTACACTGCTCAACACTGAGTAGATTTATATTTTATTACTAAAGCAAAAAGTATAGAGACAGTCTATAACAATATTAAGTAATGTATCGATATTTCGACAAAATGAGAAGAAATTAGTAAAGGTTCATTCCATGAGAATCGGGACTTCCAGCGAATATTAAATGCCTAAATGCCTCATTATCTTGAAGTAGCTTTGCGCTAAAGAAATAAAATAATATTTTTTGTGTTCAAAACATTTTTTTCATTTTCGATTCTGCAAATAAAGTGGCCTGAAATTAAGGACTGCTCTATAGTCATTGCTACTCTGCTACACCAAGTGCTTTGAATTTCATTTGTAACGTGTATTTCATTTGATTAGTCATTTTCAACGCCGTATCTGTCCTGAATCTGCTCTGCAGCTCATTGCTACTTCTCGCATTTCGATTTTAAACGTTATTAATATTCCATAATGAAGAGACTTACGATGATTTCCCGATGATGATAAAGATGCTTTGGTTCATTTTCACGAGACAGCCGCGTGTTGGCTGCCTATTTTTAATGGTGCAACTTATTTCCCCGAAAACTGTAATTATGTAAATGGGCTTATTAAAATCTTCATCAAACGCTAGTAGGCCGTGTCGCGTATCTGACTGGTTCTGCCGCCAGTAGCCGGTGCGCTATCGTTTGTTGCTATGCTGCAGCAACCCTCTGGGCCCGATGGTCACTCCGTTCGAGCGCGAACTCGATTGGTTGCGGCAGGGTGGCCTTTTGATTGCAATTTTACGATCGCCATTCCGGCGCAGTCAATTTTATAGTGCGACCATCTGCGACGACGTCAACCGACGATGCCAATACCATCGATGGACCGGGCACGGGGTATTTGATGTTTTTCCCCCTTTCCGCCGCTCCCTTCCCAAACCATCCGAAATATGACATGTGTTTTTACTGTCCAGACGCGCGTGCCACAGCAGCAGCAGCAGCAGCAGCAATATCTCGGGTATTATCAGATGTTGGGGGAAGACTTAATGATGAGCGAATATTGAGCGAATATTGACAACATCGGGAACGAGCGATTTCCGGACCAACCGAGTCTCGGAGTGTCCAACGTAATGTTATTTGAACATCATCCAGTCAGCGTGATTGCTATCCTGCCTGGCATCGAAGCATTATTGAATCGACATTCGACCGTCCCCCACCAGGAGCACCGGTTTGCTCGGGATCATTACACTTTATGACCTT
>NC_064874.1:71753556-71758556 GCF_943734745.1 Anopheles darlingi | reverse complement strand
ATTCCTCGAATATCCCGGAATTTGATTTTCAATTGTGGAGCGATGGTTGACCATTATCACATATTTTGAAGCTAACAATGAGATAGAATCAAACGCGAAAGTGCATTCGGTAAGCTATATTGTCCCATTCTCATTCAAGCTGACGTAACTACGACTGAAACCAAGGAATATAGAAAGGGCTCTCGATAGAGTTGCGGTGAGGCAGTGTGACGACGAAAATGTTCTCACTTTTACACCAAAAATGAATCACCAGCTGATGTCGCGTTGAGCCAGAAAAATATTTCTTGCAGCGGTACAAAACCGTCTTCTCCTCACAAATCTATCAGATGAGCACTGTTGGAGTTGGCTCCTTTCTCCTTCCTTCCTTTTCTATGCAGCAGCTCGCCCGAATACCGTCAACCACCGTCATCATAACCAATCATTGTGAGGCTGAGAAGTGAGCAATGTCAGATAATGAACGCAGAAGTGTCTCCTTTCTAGTAGTGGAGAAGCAGAGTCTACGTATGCGTAAATGAGAGCATTTTGAATTTCTGTGATTTGATTTTAGAAGATTTTTATTTTTGTATTTTATTTCGATCATTAACACAGAAGCAATCGAGTGTGTTACGTACGCTAGGTTTAACATTACGTTACAATAACGCTTAGCTGTAAAGCGAAACGGGCGAAAGTCGAAATGAAGCAATGCGCACTTGTGCTTCGTACATTCTAGTATTACGTGTGCTTCCACACGCGAATCCATTGATGATGATTGAGATTTTCGCACATCCTTACCTCCAGCTTCCCTCCAGGTCCCTGTGTCCACTAACTCACCGATTTGCTGGTGCACCTGCCCGCCTATAAGCGTCCTGCCGGGTTGGTGAGCATCGTAACGGCGCACACTGTGCGCTGTGCAACAATATGTCCGTCTCGTTTTGTACTTATACTTTTCCTGCGCTGCACTGTCTTTCGGCTACGTTTAAGCAAACTACTTTGTAAGATGTAATAATGTGCTAAACACCTAGTATGATAGTCTGATAAATAAAGTAATGCCCTTTCAGCAAACCTACCGGAACACTGCGCTGTTTTTTATTGTGGCCGTTCGGTTTGTTTGGAGTTCGGCACTGGTTCGTTGGAACGACAGACGTTACAGTTTCTGGCTCTTTGCTTTTTCGATTTTGTCCAAATTCTTTAAAATAGCGAAGGTTCATCGCCGTTCTAGCATTGAAGTCTTTTTATTTTCGTTTGAGAATCAGGAAAGCTCAACGGCGCGGTCCAGAATTTCCGAAAAAAGTATTGACCGTAGCAAAAACCACAATATTATTGGAAAGTACATTGAAAAAGAATGGTTGAATTCAATAGCTACCAGACAAAACATACGAAGGACAAAACATTCTTTGGCAAACCGTGCAGTTCGGTTTGTGGTTTCCAACAGACACCATGATTTGCCTGGATCCTGGAAGAGAGTTAAAATGATCAAGCGTCTTTAGGTTCCGTTAAGAGAATACGCATAAATGATCCTAATCCTTTCTTGTCTCACGCTCCAAAAGTAGATCTATTATCATTTTTTCCATTTCGGATGAATTTTACATTATTTTTTAGGGAAATATCACCAAAAATCTAAATACTTGATCTGCAAATAATTTGAACAAAAATTTATTCGTCGATGTTTTAATACAAATTGTTGATTGTTTATGCACTACGGAGCACTACTTATTCTACTAGAAGTTCTATTCTAGCTCCCGAATCATCATTCTTGAGAAACTCAATCCATTTACATTGCGTTTGTAATACCACCAAAACATTGATTTTTGATCGACAGCATCAATATATGGGCCGTTCAAATTAGCACTGGTACAACTCCCGTGCCACCAGGCACCACCTTGATAGTGAGCACATTGCCGAATGCTGTCGTCATCATTATCCCGATCTTTTGTAGTAAACATCATACCTACGCTATGGCTCATCGAATCACTTGCATTCCCATTAAAACTATCAAGATGCTTCAGGACGTAGCCTTCACTTTCACTGCCCACTTCAAACGCATCATATTGCGCATAAATGTAGTTTCTATCAAAATCCTTCAGTTCAATAACCAATTCATGCTTGCGAGCCGTTGTTATCTGATGAACTTTCTCCAAACCCAACCAAAACTCTTTGTTCAAATCACCAAATCCATCGCGGAACTCATTCCATCCTCGGTAAAAGTCCAGTGATCCGTCGTACCGATACTGGATCACGATCCATCCACCACTGAAAGCCGTCTGTTCGCAATACACTTTGAAGGGTTCACTATCACTTTTTAAACGAATCTGATATGCTCCCGAATCCTTCGAAGGAACATCTTTACACGAGGAAAACGAATCTGATTTATTTAAGATTGGTATTGCTTGTGTTGTAGTGTTTGTTGTTGTTGTTGATGATGATGCGACACTAACTTCCGTTGGCATGACCCTATTCTTCTCGAGCGGTAACTTGAGAATTGCCATCTTGCGTTCCTGTACGGATTTGTGCGAAGATATGTTCCGTTTCGGTACCACATCAAATAGTTTAAGGGGCTGGATACGACTAGCACACGCGGTCTGCTGTCCCAAGGAACGCATATCAAGAACACTTAAATTCCGACCGACATCATGGTCTAACTGAACTAGACGTTCTTGCAATCGATGAAGAGACCATAACAACTCTCTGAATTGGTTCTCTTGTAACGATTGCATTCGAGCGAGATCTGCGCGTTGCTCGTGCAATTCAATTCGTGTTTCCATAAACATGGTTTCCATCACATCGAACTTGGCCGCGAGCAACGATAGCACGTTTGCAAACATGTCATTCAGCGACAGACTCGCTGGTTCCTTACTTTCCTTACAAGGACCTGGATCAATTGCCCCAGCATAGAGAGCCACATAGAACACAATAAAACTGATGGTTATTTTCATTTCAGGAAAAACACTTTGTAACACACCGACCCGAACTACTAAAAGCCAAATTGAGAATGATGCCCCTAAGCTGTTTGGATCAACAGTTTGTAGTTAAACAGTTACTTCAGTACCCAGTCAAGCTACACGGAATGATCTGGAATGAAGAGGATGACGATTGTGGCACAGCTGCGCGAAGGCTCTTTGCGCACATTGCGTTTGATAAGCCGAATCGTCCGGTTCGGTGTAAGGAAGCCGGTCGTTCCTGGCACGATAAGCCAACATAACTCTCCTCATCCTCCATTATGCTCCAAAAAAATAAATTAAAAGAACGTTCGGATGTGAGTGTTTCTCAGCCCATCACAAACGCAAACCAGCCTACAAGCCATAAGAACCAGCTTAGATAACATCCATGCCAAAGCTATTTTCGTTCTCTCCGTTTGATAAGCTGCGTGCTTAGTGCTTATGGTTTGCTTAGAAGCAGCGTTGTGATTAAAGAAGTTGATGAATGTTCTCACCGAATGTGATATAATTAAAGGAACTTCAATTTAAAACCAATTTTGGAGTAATTGTCCCCGAGTGAACTAATGTGAGAGATATTTACTCAACAGGACGAAGCCCACTCATAGAATGTAACACTGGCTATTTAAAAAGTGTGTCTGATTCGTGGCTGCCGAGTGAATAGGCATACAAACGTACAACATGCAAACTCAAACGATCAAATACACAGCATGACTTATTCAGGGATTTTATTTCATTTCCTTTCTCTTAGCACTTTTCACCGTTACATACGCGATCCATCCCTTCTCGTACGCACACTGGTGCAAGTTAATAACTTACAGCTGTCGAGATTAATATTCGTTTTTCTATCCTTCTACCTTTCTTCCGTTCACTTTAATGTAGCATGCGGATCGTTATGTTACCTTTCCTCCTATCCACCAGCCTTTGCGGTTCGACACCACAGCACCAATCACTAGTTTAGTTTCCACCTCAATCGAACCTGGGGCCAGCATGAGAGAGAATATCTTTATGACCTGTGAATGATGAAAGTGTTCCGTTTCTTATCTGTCATCCATCCATCCGCTGGATGTTACTGTATTGAATCACAAAATCGTATCCCTGCCACAGGGCTGCTACCCTCGGACGAGACGAACCGGATGAAATTGATTTAAAGTGGAAAATGTAGGAAGTGTTGAGCCATCGGTACTTATTTTTAATTGCAATTGGTTTCCCATAGTCTGCAACAAATGGTTGGTTTGGTTTTAATGTTTTTGATCATCGAAGGTAAGACTTGCACATGGGATAGCTTAGTTCATTTAGTGTATATTTACACAGATTTGCTTTTACGGGATCTACCTAGTTTGCCTGGTGCGTGGCTTCACACATTACACGCATATGGGAGTTTGTAGTTTGCAAATGCAATGTTGTTGATACGACATGTAAAGAAAAAAATATAATTCCCTACCCATGACATGGCCAAACGCTCGTTAGAGAAAAAAAAAACGTTATTAGTTCCGCCGCTCCAGGACACTGCTCAACATACCAAGATTCATTCGTTTCCAGCTTGTGTCTTTTGATTTTCCACCAACACCGCTGATCGTTCGTTCGATCAATCATCCAACCACTCCTAATTGACATTCAGCAGCAATCTCAACGGAACCAAACATGCATGCTGGCCGATCTGTATATTTCTGCTGCTGCTGCTGCTGCTCCTAGCATGATAGCAAATGCAGCTCTGCGTGCACATTGAGCGACACATCTCTGCACGTCACACAGCGGTGACTAGATGCTTGGCATGGCTTTCACGATCATTCAACACGATCAATTACTATCTACACAGGATACACACGGAAACACATTCTAATGCTTCTACGATTCGATTCGTCTCGCTAAAGAGAGTTAAGACGAGGCAAACAGACATAGACAGAAGAAGGTGCGATGCATGGATGTCGTGCATAGGATGTTGCGATAAGATCGGTCCCTTTTTGGGGGGAAGGGAGGGGAGCCTACTGAAACAACGAGGTGCGAGATTTTACAATATATTACATCGGATTTGGTATCGGTTTATCTATACGCTGTCTGGTAAAGCTCCCGTCCTAAAGTCACTAC
>NC_064874.1:71666056-71748556 GCF_943734745.1 Anopheles darlingi | reverse complement strand
AATTCATCTAGGAGAAAGTAGATCGAAAACGAAGGCACTGATACATGACCAACAACGACAACAAGAGAGCAATCAATAGAAAAAGCAAGAGTCAAATGTAACTATGAACCAGATGAAAATGGAAGGGAAATGCACTCTATCTACAAAAGCTTTAAGGCAGAACAATAAAAAATGGTAACCTACGAGATATTCTAACGTACGAAATAAACTAGATATAAAAGGTAGTGCAAGAACATTCTATCAATAACTCTATCAGCTATGACTGGTAAAACATCGATAATATCATAGAACAAAGGAATGATGAATGGAACAAACATGATGGCAAAATAGCATGCGAGCTTTTTAAGAAGTAAGTTATAATAATTTAAAGAGCCATTGGAAAAGAAGCTATCTAAACATATTAATTTTTTACCAAATTTATTAACAAACAAAATAAATAAACTTGATGATGGCATACAAAAACTCGATGTTGCACATAGTAGTTAAAGAAAAACGAAAACAGTATAAAACAAAGCAACAATTTTAAAAAAAACTATTTTCTATTCAAAAATAATAACTCTGTTAACTTATATTTTGCCGATTCTTTTGGCATCAACACGTAACCAATGATACGAATAAAATATGTAGAGTGAAGAAAAGGACCACAAAAATAGCGATACTATTTTACTTTGGCATGAGTTGAATTAGAAATAGTAAAATATGCAATTAAGTATCAACCTGGACTTGCGCAGTCAATGTACATCCAGACTCTACTAGACTCTGAACCAGGGTAGTCCAGTCCTGAAGAAAGATGATGATGATGATTGGTTTTCGTTGATCGGGGTTTTGATGGGTTAAGCGTGATAAAAAGGGCACAACAAAATGAACCAGTTGGTCGAACGAACAAGTGAAAATAGAAGCATAATTTCATCCCCGATCAAATTGCACCCCATGTTAATTTCCAATTTTAACCCGTAATCGAAAAAACATTGAGTAACCAGAGCAAGATCGTTTGTAAAAGCAGAACATTTCACAGCATTTAGTATAACAGAGCATTTGTTAGCAAAGTATTAGGCGCGAATGTGTTATTTGAGCAGGATGATACAGTTACGGCGGGCGGGTTGGCAGAAACAGTAGTCGACCAGGCGGCACACGAATGAGGTGGCGTCGGTATCGCGGGAAAGGTGGGACACGGGAAGAATGAATCAATGTATTAGTAAGAATTAAAACTATTTCTTGAGGAAGAAGATAAAACATAAATGAATACATATTCTAATTTAAGGATTGTACGAGAAATCCAACATTGAAGGAATCGAAAACCAAAAAGTGTCTGGATGATTAACACCCTACCATACTGGCAGCGATAAAAACAACTTTACAAAGTACACTGTATTCATATGAAACCAAAAACAATTAAACAAACTTTGAAATTGAATTGAATATTTGAAGGATTGGAGGTGTTTGTGAGCATGATAATGAAAAAGGGCTCTGTTCAATAATATCTAATCAAGATGATATGATAGCTATGGGAATACTTGATTTTGGTGTCCAAAGCAAATAATGTCCAACTTAAAAACAGTATTATGACATTAACAGATTTCTGATTAAAGGGGGGTTTTGTTACTCAATTACATGTTCTTTCCTTCATGATAAACCGAAACAAGGTTTTGAGACACACATTTTAGTGAAAATATCTTAAACTGAAATTGTCCGATAAACACAAACATCAATCTTTAGAGGGCGACAGAGAGGCTTCATTGCATTTACTTTTCAATTATGCTTCTTATTTACAACTCACTCGTACGCGCCATTAGTTTTTCATTTTGTTCTAACAGTAAAACAGATGGTATAATGAAATCAAGCGATTAATTTATATTGATTTTGGTTACATCAAATCAAAGAAATTAAAAGTTATATATTCAAAACATATTTCCATACTCCAAAGATAGCAGAGGGCATATTCCAATCAGTCCAACTAAAACACTCGATTATGTAGAAACGAAACGTCATGTGTAGTGGTGCAATGGTAAGTAGTGTTGGTATGAATTGCTGACACAAATCAAGAAAAACAATTCCAGAATGATTGAGAGGTATGAGTATGGATTGAAATGACAATACAAGAACTAAAGCAACCATAATTTTATCAACCAATTATCAACAAACTATTCACCAAACTAATCCCGCCTAGGCAATACTAACCAATGTAATGTGTTCCAAATACTGTGGTAAGGTGTTCTGTACGTAGCCGTCACTGGTGGGATATTTATCGTACGATTGTCTACAAAAAATAAGCAAAAGTTTATTACCATTTAGTGCATCGAACCAAACATGTTCACTACCTACCCATTGTTACTTCCAATGTTGTGTGATACAGGACTACAAGGTGCACTGGAGTTTGAGTCGGGATTATTAACCAATGCCAACCCAGGACTGGAACCAGGGCTCGGTCGACTCCGATAATCCGACATGATTTGCTAAAAAGCGTAGAACGAAGAGCATAATGTAACGGAACGCAAAAATTTTGATTAATTATTTATACTTACCGGAGACACATTTCCATGAGATCCGTACAGTATACTTTCGGGAGAATTATGATTCGGCGAGGCCAAGCCATCACTGATCTGAGTGAAGCTGTCGTAATTAATCTGGTCTAGTGGGGGTATTCGTTGCTGCTGTGGCTGCTGTTGTCCCTGTTGAGGTGACTGTGCTTGGCTGGATTGTTGTTGGTGCTGCTGGGGGGACTGCTGCTGTTGGCTGTTATCGTAAGTATTATTGACCTGAGGAAGGGCACATGTATTAATAGTGAGAATGCATTAAAAACAGTCAAAAGGTTAGCCCGGGATTTAAAAAAAAGTGAATCGAACATTCGTCTAGCGATTTAATTGCGGCCATCGCACGAAATTAAAATTTTGCAAGAACTATAAACAGAAGTGAAAATTTCCATAATGCATAGCTAGATTGCAATTTGATTGCACATAGATGCTCATACTGCTTGAATTAGTGCATAGATTTTAGCGTGAGGTTTGATCAATGCAATGCGAAACTGCTAACACAATTACCAAATTTTAAAATGCAGTATTCTCTTTTAATACTGAAACATTGACGAGATTTGGGCGTACATTGAAAATGAAATAATAATATTACATAACAGTAAGAGAACTAAAAACAAGATAATTTAACGGCTACGCAACAATGTGTTTTCATGGAAAAAGTCGCGAAAAGGAAATGAGGAAAATTAACAATAAAGAATAAAATTATATACCTTCGACATAAACGAATATCTATTACTATCTGGTACAGATAAAAAAGGCTGTAAAATAATGATGGAAGAAAGAAAAAAACAAACGTAAATATAACACAACACGATTACAAGCAAGCTGCAAAAAGAAGAAAATAAAAGTGCGAAATGAAGAAGCCGAGAGAGAAAGACAGGAAAGACTCTGACAAACATTATTCTTTACGGATGAACCGAACTATTAGTGATACGTGAGATCAGATGGAATAATAATGCTAGCTATCAGCAGAAGAATCAAAAACATTGATCACAAAAAAGATAGCATTGGGAGTTAGAAAAGTTTAGCTACATTGATGACACCAAATTTTATATCTCTCTTACTAGGAGCAGCGAAAAACTATAATAGATACTGAAATTGAAGTGCTATAGTAAGCGTGCAGAAGGCGCAAGTGCAGATGTGCAACGCCTGCCTGGTAATTCAACAATTTAAAGCACTCGAACCATCCTCACCTGACTAGAGATGGTTTGTGGTTTCGTTTTCTTATTTTTAATTCCATTGTTAAGAGCCGTAACACTGCCGTTGTTATTATGGTTAACCAAACTAACAGAGTTGCTGGCACTCGGACTACAGCTGATACCGCTACCCGTTGGGCTGACCGAGCCGCTGTTTGAGTGGCTAGTTGGAATGGGGTAGCCACCGGTCGCGGGGACCGTATTTCCCATGCTGCTACCGCCGCCAACACCGCTGCTACCAACCCCGACACCACCGCTAAAACTGTTGGCTCGCGGGTGCGGATGATGGTGATGGTTCTGGATTGCGGAGGTCGGTGATAGTGACGAAGGTGATGTTCCCAAAGGACTCTGTGGTGGAATATGCATACATTAGAACTTAGCACGTCGTGGCAATTGTTGCCGTTCAATAACGCTTACCGGGCAGTAACTATGGTTCTGGCCACTCGGATCGTACTCTTGGTCTAGCGTAGCCGGGTACATGGAGGGATAACCGACGGATGTCAGATCAGGCAACGAACCGGTGTTGCTCGGTATCGGAATCTGTATACTATCCGGATGGTTCTGGGAGGGATAGATACTGCAAATAGAACCCCCGGAAAAAATACATAGAATTACAGAGGGTCGTTCAAACAGAAGTTCATCGGTGCCACATACTTGATGCCCGGCAATCGCGGCAACGCCGTAGAGGAGCGTGAGCGAATGTCTTGCGTCAAACCACCGCCATTGTCGTGGTGATTGTTGTGATGATTATGATGAGGAAGATGATTGTGATGGTTGGTCATGGGATTGTGTACTTTCGACATCTGTTGAGCATTTGAAATCTTTCTCTGCACGGTTGGGCTCAGCGTGAGCGGCGAGTGCGTTGTCAGGTGGTTGACATCTTGCTGCTACAATCGAGACAAGAAATCCGTTATCATGGGCTAGAGTTCTGTTTCCTCCATTTGATTCCGTGTAATTTTACCTGATTTTGACACAGACTCTGATGGATAGCCGAATCGGAGATCGAACGGTGCCAGCTGTTCTCCATTGGCGGTATCAAATGCACCGTGCTGTTACCGTAGGGCGACGTGTCATGGTTGCGGCTAGCTTGTCGATTTCTCATGGGACCACCGGGAGTTCGTCCTGCAACGACATGCAATTGTAATTATACCTACTATGAACGGAAGTCCCTCACCAACAAGCCCTACCTCTCGATTCTCTTGCATGACTCGGCGTGCTAGCCTTTGGTGTGATTTCCTTCTTGATCTTAACGGTTTCCGGTTGTGGGTAGATTTTCATCTCGGGCATGTTCGTGCCATCATCCGTCTGTAAAGAGGAAATACAGCTACATCAGAAAGTTGTACCAAACGATTGAGGTTATGCTACGTAAGCAGCAAGATAAGGAGACAAGAAATAAATAAAAGAAATGGGATTTAAGACATTTCAGCCATAAATTGAGACATTCAATAATGGGAACTATTCTATGAGCAAAACACAATGTTTTAAATGTACAAAACCGTTTACAAACTAGTCTATGTTCGCTAATCGGGAAAACCATGCGCGGAGGAGATAACCATTTACTATAGATTATGCGGGGGAAAATATTGATTCAAAAGATTCGTTGTAAGTGAAATGCACCACCAGCATAATTTCTATTTGTAATCAACATATTGCCCTCTTTGTATCAGCGGTCGTTCTTGCCAATAGTATCCCCAGTTTCATTTGCTAAACCTTCGCGTTATATGCTTATTGTTTGGACAAACATTTGGCTACATTGTTTGGATTAACAAACAAAATTGAGTACTTCAGTTTCATACCCTATAACCTGAGCTGCATGTTGAATTGAACAATCGTCAACCAATCAATCAAAATCCAATTGTAAGCCAATGAATTGACACTCTACTACTCCTTGCCGTTCAAGTCACATCGCGTAAAACGAGGAATTGATTTGATCACACAATAAACGTAAAATCATACTGAACCGGAAGAATTGAAAAGATGAAAATAATGTGCATATGTCCGAGATATAACTTTATCATTGCGTAGTATAACGTGCGAAAGCAAAACCAAAAAGATAAAGAGAGTGCCATAGTCTAAAGCTAGCGAGGGAAGTATGATGAATGTCATATAGCTAACAGTACTACAAGTATTTCTACGAAATAGCGAACCATGGTAACATTGTATAAAGATGGAGGCATAAGATGTATTCAAAAGATGAATAATAAATTGAAAATAGTCACCAGAAGGTACTGTGCTAGAGTAGTACGGGAAGGGATCTTTTAAACAACAAAAAACAAAAAGAGTAAACCAACACGCACAATCCAACTAGAACTGATAAAGAGCCCGGAGCCAGAAACGCAACGAAAGAAAAGTTTCCAACGGCAACGTCGTAACATTCTAACGGAATGGCCAGCAGGATGCAGTGTGTCGATAGAGCAATAAACACCTTTTCCTGGAACTGCTTGTTATCGTTATTGACGTTGGGCAGCGAGCCACCACGGAACGTTCCCAGCGAACCCGTAGTCGGTGACAGATTGGCACTTTTGGACGCCTGTTGAGTTCAGGTTTCATTGGCAATCGACCACCAATCGAGGATCGGCGGTGGCAATGACGAGTAATGTACGGCGTGGAACGGATGGTGGTAACGAGCGGACAGTATTTGCGGCGTTTCAAGGTGTGACCCAGACCAGTCCGGTAAGTTAAGGTGGCCGGCGTACGTCGATTTTTTGTTGTTTTTGTCAAACAAACGCGTAAACGATGACTCCAACGAGGGGTTTGGAGTTTGCGCCCGAGTCCAGACAGCGTATCGGTGTTTGTTGAGTGTAAGACGAAATAGAATTCAAACATCAGCACTGGAGATAATATGCTAATAACTGCTAGGTATCGGTATGAGTTCTTTGACAAAAAAAAAACTTTAACTTTAGAATTCCTCTTTCGTCGCATTGAAAATATTTAAACATGTTGAAAGAGAGACGTTGTTCTTGATCATTACGGAGTATGTGATATGCGCGTGTAATGAATATCGTCATCCAGGATGTAACACGCCCCAACACGATCGTTAAATGGGACATTCTAGTTAACAAGCTAGCTTACGTGTAGACTACTCTTGAACCCCTTATCCAATCGACAAAACTGTTGATATATTCTCCGCCCGTACCGAACGACGACGTATTTTCAGCTAACGGCCACTAGAGCGTACCAGGGATATTTAAACATGTTACGGTCCTTTCGTTAATTAGCTTTCGACACTTCGACACCAAATGCTGTGCGTGCGTGCGAGTATGTGTGTTTTACTCGCATGTTCCGATCCGCTTTCGCCATCCCAAAAATGATGGGGTCGCCGCCGTTCACGCGTTTCGAAGCCAATTTCCCCGAAGAGAATTGTTCATTAGTAATTTCACACGGCCGAGGCGACGAAATGATTGATGTCGTGGCGTGCTATGTTCGGTACTTTCCGGCAAAGGTTAGTCGTTAGATGTCAAAGGTGTGGTCAGGCGAGGCTCGCCTCCTTTCGGGAAGGGTTAGTCGAAGGGTTCCATTCGTTCGACCCGGATTCCTTCTATTAACTCACCCAACAACGCCAACGCCCAAGTTGGTTGAAGCATCAGCAATCAATGCCAAAAATAATGTTCTCCAAATTCGGTGCCCATAAATTGCAGACGCTGTTAGAAACGGTTCCATTCTAGAATATTATATTTTCACCAATGCAAGGTTTTGGCTTTTATATTGCGACAGGATTTGCGTATGCCGTGCCCTTCCATTATGCAAACTAATTAATAGATACATGCTTTCTTCTTTGTCTTATTGATCACGTCTTCGTACTGGCGTCTGGCGTATTGTTAAATTACGATGAACGGCTTTCATCGACAGTTTCGAAATCATCGAAAGTTAATAGAAATAATAGTTTCCTCGCACTCCATACAACTATTGCCAGCGTATGTTGTGAAGCGTTCTTCTTTGAGCGAAGATAAGCCTCCCCAATTGGGACGACGCATTTGAGTGCGGACCGGTCACACCGGCCCTGCTTTCGCGCGATGCACTCTCAACCATCGGAATCACACGAAAAGCCCACCACCAAACCAAACCAAGCACGGCCACCGAGGGGACCACCACCGCATGCGTTCGAGAACGAGAAGAAGGTAAACAAAACCTTCAACCACGCTCGGACGCGCGCCTCCATCGCCAACCGTTCGTTGTTGGTCGAGAGGAGCGGGCACAGCACGCTTGGAGGAGCAAAGAAGCTTTTTGCTTTTTGCTTTTTGCTTTGTTGCCGTTGCCCCCAACCCGTCGCCGCCATCATCGAAGAAGGCGCGCTTCGCGGTTCACGCACAAATACACTGACGTGTAACGAGTGTTTTGGTGTTGGTGCAAAGCAACCACGGTTTGTGAGCGTCTGGTGCTCCTGCTACTCAGAGTGATGCGGTGATATGAGCGTGTATGAGGAGAAGCTTGTGTTTACGCTTGGCTTGGCGAGCAGCATGGATGTTGGCGGTTCCTATTTACGCGCTTTGTGGCCACTGAATTCGGGGCCTGTTCGCTCTCTTCGCGGGGGTCTCTCTCTTTCTTTCTCTTTCATTCTCTCACACTCTCTCTCCCTCTCTCTCTCTCTCTCTCTCTCTCTCTCTCTTTTTCTCTGTCGATGCTCTTCGTCTTGCGAACTTGGGTTGACATTTTCCGATAGAATCGATCGAAAAAAGTGGTTTAACTCCTGAGGACTTTGCTACTATGAAGAGCCATCATTAACAACTGAATGAAATGCGTCGCGACTCGCGAGAACTGGTTAGAAACCATATTATTCTATTCACTCTTCACTCGGTTGACGAGCTTATGAGGCAAACTAGATCATAAATAACCTTTACAGCGCAGGAAGGGATTAGGGAATTATGTCTCACTCATTCGTCAAACTTAGGCTCACAATAGAAGATGGAACATAGAAACGCTTGCTAAATATTCTCTAAATGTCTTCACTGTATCATAAATGCCAGCATAAAACGTCAATCAACATGCGGAATGTTCGGAAAACTTGAGCTACTGGGCGCCTCCATGAACTTCACATTGCGCCAATACAAAACAATGGACACTTCAACTAGCAACAGTACAATAAAGAAAACTCTCACCTTCGTTCAAACAAACAACGCTCATTAGTGCGTTTCCCGAAAAGGAAACGGATCGAAAGCATGCGATCAAAAGCTCAGAGCCCGGATGGCCAATTGGGTGGATTTATTTGATTTATGAATTATCTTCTCGCCAAGCAGAGGCACAAGCAACCGATATTGCACGCACGAGCTCGCCTCAGCAACACCCCTATCAGGGGCGACAGTTATCCACCACCGTAATTAATGATTGGACACCGTTTGCTTTAACCATGCGCGAGAGAGGAAAGCGTGAGCAATTAGCATGATTAACATTCCGTCTCGTCGACATGGACAACACACAGTAGAAGAAGGAGAGCGAAAAGGCGAAAGAAAAAGAGAGGAAGAGAGGGCGAGCAGCACACAAATAGATAAAAAGTAGCTTCTTAAAATCCAGCACTTTACTGGCACTACACGGTTGTCACTCAATCGTGTGTAGTGCCCAATTGAAGTCGAAAGGACCGGCTTACACCTAGTCCCAGTTCAAACGACCGCTCGCTTGGGCACTGGTGAAGCCCCACAAAGCGCAAACAAAGTGTGGGCTGGATCTACGAAAGAGCGAGAGAGGAGGAGATTGACAAAGCATAAGAAAATCAAATTAGAGGCTCTACCCGGGACCATCGGTGACCGCGTGGCTAATAGATAACCCGGGAAGGGAGACAGACACGCGCACGCAGGACGCTCGAGCCACTCAGAGCCACCATTTCAATCATCACCACCATCATCATCGTCAGCCATTCGCACAAATTACATTTTAAAACCGAGGCCACAGCCGTAGCGTTCTGGTGCCCACTCTGGACAACGTGGCGGCGCAGCACGCCAACCAACCAGACAGACAGACAGACGGGCGGACGGAGGCGCTGGTGTCTAAGCTGCCGACTCATGCCCAAAAAGGAGAAGGCTCGACGGTGCGCTGCAAAGCGCTTCAATCCAAAGCGGATGAATTCGGGTGGAACGACATGAACACCAGCCGCTAGACGCGGACGATGGGTGTTGAGACACAATGCCGCCACACCACAGCCGCTAACCACCGCTGCGCTGCTGTCGTAGATTGCGAAATGGCTACACATACACCACACCAAGTATCGATCTTAGATGCTCTTCTGTGTGTCTGTGTTCGCGAGCGCGTCCCATCATCAGCATGATCATCATTCCCTGGTACATCCTTTCGCAGCACACACCAGAAGTTTATAAATAAACATCCATTGTGACCAGCGCCGCCAGCGCAACGTAAACAACGATCTGCTGCAGCAACGATATGGTGACGACGATGGTGCAGTGCAAGGTCTCAAAGTCTCGCGTCTGGGGGCCGCGCACCTTCCACTGTTAAAGGTACAACACAACACCTCTCGCGCCAATGGTGTTTTTTTTTTGGGGACTATTTGTCACGCATTACCATAAGCCATTACAACCTCCCCAGTCACGGAAAAGGAAAAGACAAAAACAAGAACGGCCCAGAGATCGGAGGCTCACAAAAACGATCCCGATCGATCGACCGCGATTCACAGCAACGTAGCAACGAGACGCGGATGATTCTTTTTTTCTGTTCCAGCAGAAACTGTTTGTAATTTTTATTTGTTTCATTTCATTTGTCCAATGCTCGGAACGCTGGGCGTGTTTTGATTGTGACTTCATTTCTCATGCGGCGGCCGAAATCTCCAAAACCAAACATACCGAGATGGAGAAGAACGAATTGCCTGGGATTGAACCAACCATCCAGAAACCTGTTTCCAGTATCACCAGCCAGCGGCAGCGCCGGGGCAATTGGGAGGATGGACAGAATCAAAGTCAGCACAAATCGCGAGGCCAGCGAGGATTGCTTTGGTTTGCGCAAAAATGCTAAAAAGCTGATGCGTCAATCGAACCACCGCCACGCGTGCCTACTAAGCGTCGTGGCTGATGACGTCGTTTCTTTGGAGACAAAACAAAAAAAAAACCCGAAAAAATAATCCAAACCCCAACCCACCACCACCACCACCAGGTTAACTAAAATGCGAAAATTCCTAACCCAAAGCCGGCGCGTCGTCGTTCCTTCCCCTTCGATTCCAGTACCGATCGAACCCCTTCAGTGCTTTGTGCTTTAGCATCCATCCTCTATCGAGGAGGGGGGTGTTCTCCAGAGCCACGAGAGTGGTCCAAGCGAGCCAAAGAGGATGATGAGACCAGCACTCCAGCGAATAGCCCAAAAAAACCGGTCTTTTAGCCGGGTGTTAAGGGGGGTGAGGGGGATGGATCGCGAAAGAGATAAATTTCCCTTTGGCACAGGCACGTGTGGGTACGACGCGCGTATGACGTGCTGCGTGCTTTTGCGCTGCTGAAGGTCAAAGATGCTCCATCACGACGACGACGACGACGACGACTACGATTAGATGGCGACTTTTTAGTGGAAGTTGCCTCCCGGGGATCCGGCCATCCGGCGAAAAGACAAAGCGAAAGAGACAACAACTCCCGGCATAATTACCCGGCGCTCGTAGATCGGTGACACCTCGAGCATCGTACGCTCAAACTCCTGCTGCTGTAGCTTCATCTTTTCCTCCTGAATCTTGATCTTATCACGGTATTTGCGCGGGTTCGTCATACTGCTGCCGCTGCCGGTGGTGCCGCTGCCACACTTGCCCGGCGGCCCTTTACCGACCACACTGGACGCAATTTTGATGCCGAAAATGGTTGAAACACGATGAATACGCACACAAGCACAAACACACACACATAAACACACAAAATCCCTTTTGGGTGGTTTTTGGAAAACTTTTTGGGGAAAACTTTTGGGGGTGGGCGAAAAAAAAAAAACAAACCACGCTGACCACGACGCTGGTCGATACCAGCCACAACGCAAACCACAAGCCGCACGCCGTCACAAACGCGTGTACAAACGCAATCAGCACGAAACGCCCAGCGATGGGACCCGGCGCGGCGTCATTTGCACCAAACAACCAACCGACCAACCAAGGACCCCACTTCTAACGGCTCCGAAGACGTCGAAGAAAGGAACGAGTACAGCAATACGCGCGCAACTGCGGGACAGAACTTGGAGAAGATTGTAACCCAACAAAAAAGCGATTCAAAAACGCACAAAAAACAAGGCGAATGGACGGACGACGGAGCGCACGAATTCGCAGCCGGGAGCGCGACGACACAAACGTTCACGAAGCTGTCCTGAGGCCTACTGCGGTTGGCGAGTGTGTGCGGTTAGTGCGCGAGCCTTCGGGCGCACACACCTCACGTCGTCTCGTTGGTAACGTTCAGGCAACAGCAACAACAACAACAACAACGTCCAGAACGTTGGAACGCGCGGCGAACTCTAAGAACTTTGCGCGACCACACTAACACACCTTTGAAAAGGGGGGGCCGCGTCGTCGTTGCCGAGTCCGATGGGGGCCAACAGCATGATCTCGAGTGCGTGTATTGTTGTTGGCTGTATGGTGATCGATGACACACATTCAAGAGGCCATAAAGAGAGAGAAGGGAGGGGGACAACGCACACGACGTTTCCTGGTTACCGCGCCACACACTGCTCCTCCTCTTGCTCCATCGATCGATCGATTGATCGAGGATCGCACGACGCGGCACCCCCCCAGGCCATTCAAAATTTGGCCATGTCATACGCGGGCCACCCCCTTTTTTTGGGGGTTGATCTTCCCGCTTGTCTGTGTGCGGCGGCATATAGTGTGAAGATTATGCCCACTGGCCACCTCCATCCTCGGCTTAAAGTGGGGTGAGGACTGGTCGACGATCGCCACGACCGCCAGTGACCGAATGGGCGTCGAACCTTATCGCGCGCGCTTCATGCTTCTTCGCGGATGGTCGCGTCGTGGTGTGTTGGTCTCTATACCCCGTCTCCTCGTCTTCGCAAATGACGCACTTCTGCGGCTGCGGCTGTGTACGAACACGAGCACAGGCGATACGATGATCGACGAAGTGAAGTATGAAGGCAAATCCGGGGGGAGAGAGAGAGAAAGAGACAGAGTAGGAAAGAGGAGCTTCCAAACCCTGGTGGCACACTAATGACATACAAATCATTAAGTAGAATCCGAAATTTCGGGTTTTCAGGGTGGTGGGGACCACGCCATTACCAACCAACAGGCGTCAAACCGACCGTCGACTCTGGTGCACGTGCCGTCGCGTCGCAAGTAAATTTCAGGGAGCACGAGTGCGGGGCGAATACACACAAACATAGACACACAGGTCAGAGAGTTTAATAACACAAAGGCCAAGGTTGTTTTTTTGTATTTTAATTTGAAGTACTTGAAACAATGAGAGAAGAACCGTGGCAAATGGTGTGATCAGACACCATGCGCACTCACACTGATTCATAATCCATGGATTAATGAATGGAACGTCATATACGATGCCACTAACTAGTCTGCACTACTGAATAGGTAAAATGAAATAAAATTGATTGTAAAACAAAAATGAAACTAAATAAAAATAGAAGGACACCCAACAGAAAATCAATGCTGGAATATTAGTGAACAATAACTGAATAATAAAAACATGGTAGCGAATAAAACAAAAGGAAATAGAGAAATCGGAAATCACATAGTATTTTCATACAAATAATCGAACAAACTTCAAAAACATTCAGTTCGGAAGCAAGTATACCAAGCGATGAACAGATATGGAAACAAAAAACATGCAACTGGAAAGGAGAAATAATAAAAAACATAAATGCCAAAGTTACACACAAAGAATACAAAAAGATATAAAACGAAGTACAAAAGAAAGCGTATATCGGAAAATCGGAACAAACGATCATAAGCATGATAATTAAATACGAGAGATTAAATAAATAATTAAAAATTAACCTAAACAGGAAAGGAAAACACACACCATCTTTGCGCTGCTACCTATTTGTTGTAATGCAAACCAGTTAGAAAAAAAATTAAGTGATCAAAACCACACGACCAAGTAGATTAAATGCAACCATCGAAAGCGTACAATTGAATGTGCTTTACGGTGTGCACAACTTCTGCACTGCTCCAACTAAAATGCACGTACGAATTGTGCTAGAAATTAAAAGGGAAGGTGTGACACACTGCCGTTAACGGCACACAACCACCATCATAGAACGATCGGGTTGCACGTTACTAATTGCGCCCTCGGTTCCATCGGCATTGTGAGGCGCTTAAAACAGATCGGCTGGTAAGGCGATTAATGATAAGCCGCCCGCCAGCCCCCATTCACATAATCACTCGGCACCTATTTACGACTAGCGGTCCACGCGGTCGATCAAGAGTGCGAGATAGAGAGCGAACGCCACGAAGAGATTGTTTTGGTCTACCGTCATGCATAGTGTATGTTACAACTCAGGATCCAGAATGTTCTACAAGCAAAAAGCCCAACGGGACAGCTGATTCGTGCAGAAAGTGGTGACTTCGGTCACCGCATCATCGCTGCTAATCATCGACGATAAGCTAATGCTGCCTCGTTTGCCCCGTTAATGTAGCAATATTCACTCTGAAGTGCAAATACCAGCACGTACTTTCAGTCGACGCTTGTACGTGTCTGCCGGTGGTGCTGTTCAGCGATAATGCTCGTGACGAATGCAGACATCCGTTCGCACCAAGCAGCACCAACAGTCAACAGTAGCAGACCAGTTGACCAAACACGGGCCCTGAAAGCGTGAAGCTTCTTAACGACAATTGAATTGCAGTATCTTAAGGTTAATATTAAATTATTTTATACGACAGCCCGGATTTTATTGATCACACATTCATTCTAAAGCAAGTAAAAAAAAAACATCGATTTTTTGTTTAATCACAAAGGAACCAGAAACTTCTTTCCATAAATTATTACTTAACCACATAAATCGAACTAGAAACGACATCCTGTAATTACGCCGTACTGATGCCAATAGAGCAAGCGAATGCACGTAAAGAAACTCATCAATTATTAAAATTGCATTCATCCTGACAGGGGATCGATATCACGGCAAAAGCGACGAAGCGCATCGCAACAATGCACATTATCGAGTTTCCCATTTTCGATTAACGTTTTTGGAGTATTTATTGTGCAAGATTCGTTGTCTGCGGTGTGCACCTTGCAAATCATCCAGACAAACGTACTACTTGACTAATTGGAATTCCCCTTATGACCACGTGTACATCCTCTCTGTCTATCAAAAACAAATCCAACAGCAGGACCGTCAATATTTGGATTGGTTCAATGTGATATTTCTTGGCATTTGAGACGCCACAAAGTGATCACAAGAATTTGCTGAGATTTGTTGCGTTCAATTTGGGAATTCAGAAAACCCCAGAGTTGAGATGACGCTATGCAAATGATACACAATTGCAGTCGCAGAACGACGCAAACGGGTGCGAGATATCGCTTGCTGTAAACATGGTGAATTTGTTCACATTACATGCTACTTATTTTCCTACCGCACCTAAGGTAACGCTCCTCGCGCTAAACGGTCCTGTTGACTGAGTGATTATTGACGATAACTACCCAAACATTTGCAGGAAGAGAAAAAACCCTCAAGCCACGCCATATCGTACGTAATGGGTAATTCTAGCTTCTCCGGCCGAGTTTGGCCAACGGATCACAGCTTCTTGCGTTCCATTTGTCGGGCATATGTATATTTGGCGTCGAGACTACGTCTCACTGCTAGAACATAACAAGCGCCCGGCAGGTGGCGGAGGTGCGATGCTACATGATTCGGCTTCGTTCACCCAAACCGGTTTTTCGGACAGTGCTTACACGGGACACTCTGAAAAAAGTGGCTCAATAATTGCCCCCGAGCAGTAGCGGAAGGCGAATAGTAGGCGCGCCGATAGAGGAAAAGAATACATAGATATCCGAATCATCACGTTCATGCGGTGCGGATAGAATGTTGTGCTTCACAACACATTACGAATTCATATGCCAAACGGTAGTTTGTCATTCAGCGAAGCCATGTTTAAAATGCACTCCAAAGAATACGGTTCCATTTGGGCACAGTGCGAAATCATAGCTATAAAGGGTACACACACAGATTGAGCTTTCAAGGTTTGTGCTAGTATTCCAAAATGATTAATCGCAACGTTTTGCTGCGTAAAAACATGCAACTACCATTTACGATTTGTTGAGCAAACGCACGAGTCTCGTGATAAATTCTAGTTTTGTACAACGTTTAGTCACCGCCTATGAGCTGGATAAAATGAGCGGAAATATCGAGCTGATAGCTTCACGATACGGTCACAGCAGTCGCCAGCAATCGTTGCAAAATAGTGGTAGAATGGCGCGAAAAAATGGAAATGCTTCTCGGCGTGGCAACCGAGAGTGAGAGTAGAAGTTAATTTAAGTTTTTTTTTTAATGACGACCCTTATAAGCAGGAAACAGCAGTTCCGGCACTGGGAAATACCCTAAAACTCACGGTTTCAAATCATTTTACAGGCAGTAATCTGAAATCAGAAGCTTATGCTAAAAATGTTTGAAATTTCTATTACTTTATGCTATCATTATTTAAGCAATGGTCCGCTTAACGTTGTAACAACAGCTGACAGATCAAATGTGATTCTGAAAACATTTTTAAAATATTTTCCCAATCCTTCGTACAGTATTTTCTCAAAAAAAATTCTGGCAAACACATTGGCAATTGGTTCTGAATTTTTGCAATTTGAAAAAATATAAAAATATAAAAAATATAAAAAATAGAGGAGTACCTTTTAAATGAAATGTAGATGGCAAATATACTATAGATGAAATGTCCAAAATTTAAAATGATTGGTCCAGTAGTTTTGATGGACACCGACTATAAAAACATTGGTTTTTGGACAACACGATTCTAAGCAATATATCGCGTTACAGCTTCTAATGCAATGGCATTTAGAGGAATTCAACCTTTGGAAACTAAACTTTGTTTCCGCATTACTATTACCAAGACGTTGCTTACAAACGGTCAATCTTTTTGTGACAGTTTTTGGCGATTTCCTAAACTATTCCTTCGAAAACAGTTGCAATTGCATAGATGTGCGCATTGCGCATGATCGATCCGATCGGTTGAGAGCGGGAGCCTATAATGTTTTCGCTAAAGACATTTTGCATCGCTTCCAATAACCTTTCGCGCTTTGCACGCGCATCGTACGCGAAACGTAAACACACCGTGGAGCCGGGACAACGTGCGACATACAAACAGCGCCGCAAGTACAACACCACCTCTTATCACCATTAAGAAGCCAATCGGAAGCCATCGGACGTGAGCAGCTGTGGTCTGGGCTGGGTCGCTTCGAGCCGCTCGGAACCGCTGGGCCCATACTTTGCAAACAACCCATTGACCGTCGAGCGACCGACCAGCGGCTACTAACTGCGGGAGTGCGGAGTGGCGGTCGACAGTCGCTTGATCCCGTGTGTATGTGTGTGTGCGTCGCACCCGCGAGTATAGTCGGTTTGAAATACGCCGAAATGGGATTCCTTTATCAGCTTAGGCCGGCAGCGCGATGTGGCGCAGGAAGTCGCAGGCGCGGTCCCATCGCCGCGGGTTCTTTACCGTCACACTGATCAAACAGAACACTATTCGGTGGGCTGGAGGGGGGAAAGAGGATGGGGCCTGTTGGTGCTGTTTCCGAATGTACGATTGTGTGTAGTAGGCCGCGGTGTTTGCGCGGTGCAAGCGTCTCGGGCTGCTCAGCTGCTGCTGCTGCTGCTGGCGACTTCTGGGACCGCCTTAAACCGGTTGGTAGTGTATGCGTGCCTTCAACTTCGCTTGGCGACCGCCGCTTACTACGTTCTGCTCACCGTTCGCCACAACACACAACAAATCCCGTCATTGTTGCGCCTGATCCGCCGTACGTCATACTGCGCTCGAGGTCTCTTGTTGCGTGAACCACCCGCCCGCTCCGCCCATCGCGAGTACTACACTCTACCACCACACCCGCAGCGCCACCCTTTCCTACAGCTCCATTGGTGGTGCTGGACCGTGGTGCTGGCTACAAATAACTTTGCGACGCGCACACACAGCCGCACACACACACACTCGGTGCGCGCACACCTTCTCAACGGATTCTTGCACCAATACACGCGGTTCGCCTACTTAGGATTTAGAAGTATGCTGCTCGCCTGTACGGCTGTATGTACTGGCGAGGGTGCTAGTGGTGGCAAACTCGCGTGTCATTTCCTTCAAAATATCGTACCACCCGGGTCCACCGCCCCCGCCCCGTAAACCTCATCGACCCCCGCTGATCTGACGGTGCAGCATCAGCAGCAGCAGCAGGTGTAGTAACCTCGTGCCAGCGCACTCAACGAACGATTCGCAGCGAACCGGCACACGCGAGCGCAATACTCGGTGCGCTCGTCGCCGTCGCCACATCGCACAGCAGGCCCCGTCCGTCCCCAGCATGCGGTGGGATTCGTCCGGTGCCGCCAGTCGGCGTTATTTATAAATACCAACAACCAATCCTTCCTGTTGCTGCCGCCGTCGTGACCTGCGCGCTCGCTGCGAGCCGTGTCCGTGCGGCGAGCATAGCGCGAACGTGCACAACCGGGGAGCGAGAGCGAGCGAGCGAGCGCCCGAAATGGACGGTTTCGAGAACCAATCGCTGCGACTGCTGTCACCGAGCTTATCGTTTCAATTAGTAGCTTTAGCAGCTTTGGCGGCGACACCTAGTAAACGCAGGTGCAACGGGCCAATTCCATGGCCCATGGGTGTCTGCGTGTGGAACATGCTGGTGCTACTGCACACCACGATGACAGTTGGAGTGCCTATGGCTTAGCCACTAGTAATCAAAATTTCTCAACTAACTTCTTTGGCGAATGGGGTGACACAGTTGCACATTCTAACCTTCCCTCGTAACCAACGCAACGTGAATTAATGGGATTTTTTTTTTGGGGGCACCGTTGCCGTTCCTGGCGAGCGCCACAGAGAGCATATGTGTACTAATGGTTATTAATACAATTAATACGGTGCGCAGCTGCTAGCGGCGCCTTGTCCCCCCCCAGTATGCGAATTAGTGACTGATCTAGCCGTCGTTCTAGCTGGTGCGATCGCGATCGAACAAGGGGACCATTAGCATAACAGGCCGTGTTTTTTGCAGTGCTTGCTTCGATCTATCG
Source organism: Anopheles darlingi (assembly GCF_943734745.1). NCBI lineage: Eukaryota > Metazoa > Arthropoda > Insecta > Diptera > Culicidae > Anopheles > Anopheles darlingi. The sequence goes on along the minus strand of NC_064874.1, from coordinate 71,729,685 downwards.
AAAACAATGTTATCCGAGCGCTAGAGAAAACAATGCAAAATGCTTCTTCCTCTCTCGCTCTCTCTCTCGTTTGCTGAGAATGATGGCATTAAAAAAAAAGTGGTTAAATTGATTGCCATCTCCTCTGGCCATGCCAGCAAGGGGCACAATCCATACCTTCGACGTCACATCGGACACCTCCCGCATGATCCGCTCGAACTCGGCCGTCTCCTCCGCCTGCTTTTGATTGTGAAGGGCAATCTTCTCGCTGAACTTTCGCGGGTTCGCCATCGTGGTTCGCACGGTGTTGTCGTGAGCTTCGGGTGTGAGGGTTGTTTCCAACTGGGTTGCTTCTACACGCCACAACACAGGATGCAGCAAGCTACTTTCGGTTTCGGTGGCTGGCTGTGTTGTTCTCGTTTCGAGCGCCTGTGACCTTTTATGCACATGGGGTAGTCACACACACACACACTCTCTCTCTCTTTCTGTATATTACCACCTGGGAAACTGTTTTATCAACCGAACGCACCGAAATACGGCGACATTGCTGCACGTAACTGTGGAAAACGCACTACTTCACTACTTTGCACCTAGTTGTTGCTCAGCTTTGCATCCAAATTTTCAACGGGCACACGTACACAGCACAGACACACGTACACGGCATTCGCACGAGCTGGCAAATGCACATTCCACAAACAACAACCAGGCTTTTCGGGTTTTGTTGTTGCGTGCGCCGTGTGGAAGAAAATTCCCCAACACTACACCACTACTACCAACTACTATCTTTCTACACCGCTCTATTATGCTTTCTCTCGCGCGGCACACACTTTCTTGTGCTTTTCACGTTATTTTTTTTTACTTTGCACGCACGAAATGCTCCCTTTATCAGCATAAATTGCCTCACTCTCTTTCGCTCTCTCTCTCTCTCTCTCTCTCTCTGTGGTACGCACACAACGCTCGCTTGCTCGCTCACTGTGATGACACTTTTCTCATCGAATCGATGTTTTTCTCACTTTTGCTTTCACCCCCTTGCGCGCCTACTAAAACACTGATCGATTCCGTTTTTCACGGCAAGGCAGATGACCGCCAGATTGCGTTGCGTTTCTTCCTGCCTTTCCTGCTTCAAACCGCGGAAGGGAGAGCGGGATGACGGGGACTTGCACTGCACTGTACTACGGAATCACATTCTGCACGGCCGCGAGGCGCGAGAAAAACGAGAGTTTATCGATGGTCACCACCTGCGGTTGTGAAAGAAAGCAAATGTAAACAAGCCATTTTCCTGGCACGCACACAAACCCCTAGTCGATGAAGAACAAAGCGCCACTACACGTCGTCAACGTCGTCGTTTAATCCGCAATTTACCCCTCAAAATCGACCCCAAATGGTACACGGGGTGGCGCGCAAACCAGGCCAGCTGCACTTCTCCCGTTTTGCTTGCAACGTGGTGCGCGCGACGACGACGATTGCGATTAGAGCCGCCAGTTGGTGGGATAGATAGGAAGAGAAATAGGGGGAGATCCAGGCTGGCGCCTCAAGTCGTATCTTGCGGTCGTCGTCGTCGTCGTCGTCGTCGTCGTCGTGTGACTTTCGTACACTTTTATTACTCCACTTTAACCCCACAGTGGTCGTGGATTAAGCGAGAAAAACAACTCACACGCCGAGCTGGGCGATGATTGCACAACGTCTCAACGCACACAAATAATGGCGCCCGCGAGAAGATCCGTGTCGCTGCCGCGTAACGGGAAACAAACACCGCACGTACACTAAGCTAAGGTCAGTCCGACGAGTGTCGACGGCGACCACGGCGATTTGGTGGTGGCCTACTACTACTCTTCTTAACGCGCTTGCACACCGCGGAGTCTACTACACACGCTCCGCTCCGTTTCTGATTCCGCGTGATGATGATGGGCGCCACCGCGAGAGTGTGTGTCGCAGCAGGCGCAGCTGATGGAACGACGAGAGAGAGAGAGAGAAAGAGAGGCAGAGAGACAAATAGAGGAAGGTTTTTTTGGGAGGCAGCCAACCACCCAGCCCTCCCCACTATCCACCCAGGCCAAAACGCACTAACGGGGGATTCGATGAACGGGATGTGGGGCAAGAAAACCGGAATAACACGCGCGCTCGTGGCAATAATCGAGAGTGGTCGAGAAAGACGCACACAGAGCACCAGGAATGCTCCAGAAGCCCCACCAGCGGCCAAACCAGCTCCAACCAGCCCCACACGCTCACTGGAGAGAGCAATTATTTGCTGTTGGGATGCGTAGAGCGAGAAATGAAGAAAAAAAACTCGATCGCTGATAACCGCGGAACACACGGCGCCTGAAAACACACGGTCGGGGCAACGGCCACGGGGGGGATCTGGTGGTCGAGGTACTACTGCGCTGACACGGTGGTGCGGTCACGAAAACGAAAACTACACAATAATTCTTTGCACACATTTTTCCTATTCTCAGCTGCTACTGCTGCGGTTGCTCTCGCTCCAAACACAAATCTCGCGAGAGAGAGAGAGAGATAGGCTGGTGCTGATGGGCCACGACCCCCCTCGAGAAGGCTATTTTTCTACGCGTTTTCACCCAATTTTCCCAGCGCCTCCATATTCACGGCAGAAATGAGGAACATACGAAACCTTATTCGCGCCCAAATATGCCTGCCTCTACGCAACGAACAATCGGAAAATGAGGGCAACCCTTTTAGCGCTCGAGACGAAATTCAGGGAAAATCGGGATCCAAATTCGGGAGCACTCGGTGGGTGGGGGAGGACTAAACTGATGGCGACCGCGGAAAGATAACTCGCGCTTCTTGCTTTTCTACCTTTTCCTTTGCCTGCACGGTATAGGTCTGGTGGAGCCCAAAAAAGCCCGAAAAACTGTTATTCACTAGCAGCCTGGCCGGGATAGTAGCTGCTGGCTGGACACCTCGGAAAATCGGTCGGGCAAACGGGAGCTGTCTTTTCGCACCGTAAATTCACTCTGAAATTCACATCACTAAAAATAGAACGTAATTCAGTCAGAAAATAACAAACTCCAAATATGATTGTGCCTGCCTTTCACTCACCTTGATTGCAGAATTCATTTTATGGGCACTTTTAATGAAAATTACCGAAAAACTTGCTGGAAAATCACACAAAATCGCTCCCGAGTAGCGTTTGTAAACAAACCGCCTACATAAGGGGGGGGGGGGGGTGTTCGCTCATACTTTTCGCCCTCACTTTTCGTGCGACTTTTCATCGGGTTTCCAAAATAAACGCCCAGTGAAAAAGATGTACATATTAATGACCAGGTTTTTTTACGAGGTTTTTTTGACAGATAAAACACGAGAAAAACATGCCGAGTGAAGATTACGCTTTTTCGTGTTGAATTGAGTTAATCCGCAAGAATTTCGCAGAAAACCCACCAATTCTCGTTTGCTTGTTACTGCAGAACGTAAAAGTGCTACACTTCCATGAAGATAGAGTTTCTCAAATGTTGGAATCAAGTCGAGTCCTCGCGTCAACCATTCATAAGTACTCGTTATACGCATATCCCAACGTGATCGCGGCTTGCTGGAGCACACAACCGGTGAAAACGGTCCGTCGAGAAGCCTACTACGACGCCGGTGTGTATAGGTAGAAGTAATGAGAAATGGCTACCAGACGGCCGCGGGTCAAGGTCGCTGCCAATCTCAGCATACGCAGGCCATCGAAACCTACCGGCAAACCTGCAGCCGAACAAAAGACCGAAACGGTTGAAGAGTTCACTGAGAAACCGGCGGTTGAGCCGGAAACTCCAACCTCCGCTGCAATCCACAACGAACCGCCGGCTGTTGCATCACCCTTGCAACATGTAGCTCCCGCCGAGATCGACGAGAAATCGGAGGAAGAAAAGCAACATTTCAAACTTCCCAGTAAGTCGATATCAATTTAAAATTGAGTTATCCTTTCTTAATCATGCATTTTTCCTCTCCGCAACAGTGCCCGTCGATAGCAATGCTAAAAACACCAGCAACTCGGTCGGCTCGCTTGCCACTGAAAGCACAACCACTACTGCGAGCATCAGCCATGAGGAACCGATGTCGCCGAGAAAGCAAGATGTACGTTTTGGCTATCCCATGCAGTTGGCCCGCAAGCGAATCCGTACAGAATCGCTGACATCCAACAAATCGCTCCCCGATGGAATCACGGTAAACAGAGTGGCCCGGAAGATAGCGACCAAGCAAGAGGAATCGCAACGTACGCTAGAGAATAAGAAGGAGATCCGCAAACGCTTGACGAACATCGAAAATGTCGACAAACAGAACCTCACGATGTTCGACATGATCTACTATAATCCGGTTAACAATCCTATGGAACCACCGCCGTCGCTCAGCAAACGTACTTCGGTCGAGAACATCCCCAAGTCGATCGATGGCAGCCAGCGTGCGGGGACACGCAGCCGCACGGCAAGCAAATCACGGTCTCCTACTCCTGCACCGTCAACTTCTGCACCGCCTGCTAAGGAGACACCAGCACCTCCTGTCCAGTTGACTCCTCAGCTGAAGCTGGGACCTAACGGCGAAATCATACTGGACGAAGCAAGCCTGGTGATCGAGAATGAGCGTGACAAAGAGTTCCGCGAAACACTGGCCAACTCCGATGTACTGTATCAGGACGAGTTTAGTGGCAGTAAGTAGCGCTGACGAAGGATTGAAATTGTTTTACTGTTGGGACCCCTTCATGCATTCATTCACCTTTACAGATTCGGGCTATTACACACGTATCAAACGGACGAAGGGTTGGAGTGATGAAGAAACGATACGCTTCTACCGTTGCCTACATACGATTGGAACCGATTTTTCAATGATGCTCAGTCTGTTCCCCAACCGTACCAGGCGTGATATGAAGCTCAAGGTATTTGATTCGAGGCAACTCGCTATTCGCACTTTCTTCTTATACGACATTTAATTTCTGTTTTCAGTTTAAAAAAGAAGAGCGCCATAATCTGCAATTGGTCAATAAGGCACTCAAACACCCGAAACAGTTTAATATTGCCGAGCTTCGGCAACAGTTCGAGCAGGAAGATGAGGAAATTGAACGCAAAAAGGCAGAAAAGCAGCAGTGTCTCGAGGAAGAGGCCAAAAAGCGTCGCAATGAGCAGCTACAGCGAAAGTATGATATCACAATTTCCGTCGCCAAGATCTATTCTGATTTTAATGCTATCCGTTTTCTAGATTGCTGTTAAGCCAATCAAAAAACAGATGCCCTCAGAAACGCCTCAGCCGTTCGCAACGTACACTCACCGATACGCACGAGCAACTGCGTGATGGTGAATCGCCAAATGCGTCAGCACCACAATCGCCAATACCACCGGAAACTGGTGATTCACCTGCATCTCCAGCACAACCATCGGATATGGCATGTCCGAACGTCCCCGTCAAACGAGTTAGCAAAAAGTCGCGCAAAGCACTGGAAACGGAAGAGCTCTTCGGAAATTCCGAGTGTGAACTTGATGACGATCAACAATCACCTACGGATATGAAACAAACTATGCCTACAAGTAAAAGATCACTTAAAAATAAGAGTAGTTTGGACAATGACCAGGACCCGAATGTAGAACCAACGCAGGATGCGAAACACGATAAAAGGATTCGTAAAATGTCGCGCAAGACAGTGGAAGGAAGTTTTTCTGGCAAGGAGAATGATAATGATCAAGAGCTGAACGCGATATTGCAGCCATCCATGACAGAAAGCTCGCCTATGCCTTCATCCGAAGTGAGCCAGCATAAACGAGTTCGGAAACTATCTCAGAAAGCATTGGAATCGCGTTCATATGCCTACACTAACGATGATAAACAGGAATCAACGTTGGAACCTTCACCACTCTCCAATACGTGCGATGATGTCGACATACCGTCAAAACCTGCATCAAAGAAACCACGCAAAACATCGGAACCAAATCTCTTCTTGTCGGACTCATCCAAGGATGTGAAAGCGAAGGTAGAACAGCAGTCCTATATGCCTGCTGGTGACGGGTCATTGATGGATTCCACACGTAGTCAAAGAGTGCGCAAGATGTCGCGCAAAGCGCTAGAAGCCAGTCTTTGTGCAGAGGAATGGGATGATAACGATCCAAAATCGAACAACGATTCACAGCCCTACATCCCTAATGGTGGAATGGGGTCAACAAACACATCGTCGACGTTGTTAGAAACAGAAACGGTAGAAGAACTGCCCTACCCACCGCCAGTTTACGTTGAACGTCACATCCCAGTACAGGAGGATCTGGAACCAGATTCCACATCTGTGATAACGCTTCAAAATCTTGACGATCAAAGCCGAACTACCTGTCGACGCCGTGAGGACTGTAGCCTTATGGGCGAAATAGCTCCGGTACCGATTGAGCTGACACCGGTTGCGGCCATGAAGTACGAAGTCGAAGCGGATCTCAGTTACTTACCCTTGCCAGCCAACAACGCACCAGTGGCCAATCCCGTAAAGACGGAATCCTATACCAAAGTACAATCTTCGCTGGCGGAAAATGTTTACGATAGGCAACACAAACAAGAGCTTGCAAATTCTCTAACACGCGAGTCGGTAACCATTTGTACGATGCTTCCAGCGGGACAGGTTGGAATCGAGGAAGATGTTGAACCGCCCGTGCAAGCCTCTGATCCTTCCAGTGAACTCTACTGCGAGACCATTTCATCCGAGTTGCTGAATGAAACTAGTGCAGCTATTACTATAGATCATACGATAGTACATCATCAAAAGATAGAACCGAAGACCTACAGTACGATAGAAGGAGAAACAACCATTGAAAGAGAAGAGGAAGTGCGACAACAGGCCAATTCAGCTGCAGTACCTGCAACACAAATGATTGTTGTGGAAAGCGTCGATATCAATGATAGTGATGGTCATTTCACTGTCGAAAAGGAGGAGAACGCCGGCACAGAACGAAACGAATGCTTGGCCAATGATGTGGACGACGGTGCAGAAGCGCTGCCAAAGGATCGGTCAGATATGCCATTTAAACTTTGCGATCAAGCAAATTCTGTTGAATCTCCGTCTTCATACTCCTGGCACACGCCGACCTCCGTTGCTGAACCGCCAGTTTCGACTAGCATCGAGGGACAAGCAGAACGAACCAGTGAACTACCGTCGGTGACACAACCGAAGGAAATGGCAGAGAATGAAAGTGATGAAATTGACGAACAGACGCAATACGACGGTGAAAATGACGACGACGGAGCCGAGCCCAGTGGTTTCTCACTCGAAAACATCGATATTAATTCGTTGGTACTGGTGGAAAGTCAGGATGCCAGCGAACCGAACAAAACGATCTACGAGATCTACGTCGTAGTACCGGAGACGGGCCAGCTGAGCGAGAAGCCCCTTGACGTACCACCGGAAGTAATCGAAAGTATTCGACAGATTCTAGAAGCCGGCGATACTTCGGCTAAAGATGGTTAGTGTAGGTGGTCTGGCCCTCTTACACCATGTAAATAGTAGATACGACTATATTTATAGTGGTAATGTAAAGCTGCACAATGTTTAACTGTTGTTTTGGGCATGGATGCGGCTTGTAAGTTTTCTGCCGACGCTACGGCGTGCTACTCACGTATAGAGATGCTTCTCGGCAAAACGATCGTTTTGCTATAGCTTTTCGTTTCTACATTGCATCCAAAGTGTTTTTATATCACACAAAATGGAGTGTTTTTCATAAGAAATTTATTGGATTGAACAAAATAAATCTTTAAAAGACATAATAAGGTAAACAGAGCTTCGAATCCCTCCATTCAATTAATTCAATCAGGTAAATAATCTTGACCGATGGCCGTAATTCACAGGTTAATATTTCAAGAATGCCGCGAAAGTATTCGAGTTTGTTCGGTGGTTTCTTATGATTGTTTTAGGCAACAGCGGCTGCCACGCGGTCCTGATTTGCAAATGGCGCATACAATCTCCACCCTTGTTGCCCTTCGTTCATCGTCCACTGGCCGCTACGCCAGCCGGCATAACAGTTGTGAAACCGATGTCCATCGTATGGTACGGAACAGCAGTAATCGGCGGGCAGACCAAATGATTTAGCCGTACGCGCGATGTGCGAGTACACCTTCTGGAACAGAAAAGCTACGCGAAAGGCGCGAGGATCGACACGCACGGGATACCGCTCGATGGTGGGATTTGAATTGATACCACCGTTCAGTTCATCATGGGCTATCGATAGAAGCAGATCAGCTTCGAATAGAAGCAATGCGTCATTTCGAACTAGCGTCACAAGCGTGAGAACCGTTGTGACCAGTTTACTCGGTATCGCCTGCAACATCCCATCGTCCACATCGTCCGAACAGACCCAGCGCAATAATTGCAGCTTCCTTTGCTTTAATGCATCCTGTAGCGTTGCGTCCTGCGACAGCAGTTCCATCAGATGCGGTGGCGTAATATCCGTTGGGAATATTGCTGGAACGGTATACTCAGCATAAGATTCCAGATGTCCCCGTTTGGCCAGTACCTTCATATCCGTTCGTTCATGTTGTCGATGGTATAGTATGACACCGGCAGTGCGGGCGATCAATGGCACAATAATGTCAAAGTAATTTCCAAGCTGTGACGATCGGAAGTCGAAAAATAGGGTTGTACTGTTGTGTGCCGTGCCTTTCAAAATGCTCAACACAAAGGTTTGCTCTTCCTCAATCAGAAATGCTTCCATCGGATCCATTGGGCGGCTCAATAAACTAGGATTCTGTAGAGTGGGAAATAGAATGGCATTAAATGTTTTTGTCATGTAAGATACTCGTCGGTATCAACGTACGGTGCTGTAAAAGTATAAACTTTGCGCCAAACATTCTTCTGCATCTTCCGGTATCGGCCGCCCTTCATATACGCGCTGGACAATTTGCTTCACGATACCTTTACTAAAACCATTACCGAGCGGTAAGCTGCGAACATATTGGGCCAGTTTGCCGAATTTGTTGTTACCATTGAGGGAATTGTGGAAAGGTTCCACGGTGTCGTACTGGAAAAAGTCGTTCCCTCCCAGTGTCGCCCACAGGGCCATGCCGGGCCAGTTTAAATCCATCTCACGCCGTAATGCATCCCTGTTGTATTCTAGCGTCTCCAGTGTATCCAAATTGATATCGTCTACGTACCAGAGATGCCAGTTTCCTTCGTAGATGAGAAAATCGGTATCGTTCGTTATAATGGCGAAGGCTTTATGCTGCTGTGCATACACGGCCAACTCTTGATCGCACTCGGCGCTGTACGGAATGATCAATGGACCGTGCTTGCGCGCTACGTGATTCAGCTTGATGCAGGTATTGTTCGGCATTCTGGAGTACTTGTTGGCAATTTTATGCAGGGGTTGTCCCTGATCAACTGCATCCATGATGGCAATCATGTCTTTGTACTTTTGATTTTGCCGTTTCGTCCACGTCGTGAGTTTAGCCTGCTGCGGTGGCCCATCATAGAAAAACACCAACCGTGCTCCGGCTTCCTTAAGCCGTCGGAAAAACTCATCAGCTTGCTGTTCGATCATTCGTACCCGTGTTCCACAAAGCATGCTCTTCTTATCGGAGCAAAACAATCCAAACAACGCCATCAAATCGATCACTACCAAAGGTTGGCGCGATCGTTTAGCCGCTTTTCTGGAAAAGGGATAATGAAATAATTACACAACTTTTTGAAACAGCATCGCAGCAGAAATCAGTTACCGTATCGCGGGCAACATCCAAACCGGATAGACACCGTTCTTCAAATGCTTGTTCATATACGTTTTCAAATTCCGGACACCCATTTTTGTCGAAGAAACCGATAACAAACACTACACAAAACGGGATATCTTAAGATATCGAATTTTTTAACCAAAAATTTGCGCCTGCTTCTGCTGCTTGTTTTTTAAAGTCGTTTGTTTTGCTCGCGTATCCGCCTGTCAAACAGGTCCCGGAACGCGACCGGAAGTTTTAGCTGTGAAGATAAGAGAAGAAAGGAAGAATTTCCATGAGTTTTCCCGAATTAAACGGACGGGGGATGGAACTAGGATGCGCTCAACTAGAAAAGGATAATCCACGATTAGATAGCAGAGGTATTGTGTACATTTCCTCCATTCCGAAACATATGAACGTGACGATTCTTCGCAAGCTGCTGCAACCGATGGCCAACGTTGGCCGCATTTACATGCAACCGGAATGCAAAGGTAGGTTGAACAGAAACTCGTAAATTCCCAAACGCTATTTACAGCCAGAGTCTATCCACAGGAGCGAATACAAAGAAACGAACGGTTCTAGGGAAACGGGCGGTCCTAAACTATACCGAGGCTTGGGTCGAGTTCAGCAAAAAACGTGAGGCGCGATTACTGGCCAAACACCTAAACGCACAACCTATCAGTACCAGCCGGAAATCAGTGTTTTGTGATATCCTGTGGAACATGAAATACTTACCACGGTACACGTGGTTGCAGCTGAGCGAGCGCTTATCCTACGAAAAGGCGGTTGGCCCCCAGAAGCGTCGCGCCGAAATCGCTCAAGCGCGGAAAGTGGCTGCCCACTTTCAAGCCAATCTGGACCGAAGCCTCTCTCAGAAGCGACGACGAAAAGAGAACCATGGAATGGCTTTGGCGACGGTAAAATAGTTAATCAATAAAACTTAAATCCGCGGGATTATTACTCAAATTAAAAACGGAAAATTTTTGGAAAACTGACCAGCGGCCCACCAAACTGTAGTAACCTTGTCCGTTTTGACGTCTCACTTTTTGTAAACAAATCCACATTTGACCGGAATAACGGATCGCCAGGCGCCGGTTGCAGATCGTGAATTCCGAGATATATTGAAGCGTTTTGAACTGAAAAAGGAATCTGATAGCTAACAAACCTACGCCTTCCTGCGACAAAATGCTGCGGAAGGGCAAGGAAGAATCGTCCGATTTGTTACGACAATTTGAGCCAGCGAAAGAGGCGGATCTTGCGATCCATGTGAAGAAGGTTGAGGAAATCAAACACTGGCTCGAAGCGGCACTACAAGACAGTGAATACGAGCCGGAAGGAATCGCGAAACAGATTTTGTTGGTGACCGGTCCTTCCGGTAGTGGCAAGAGCGTGTGTGTGAAAACCATCGCCAAACAACTGAAGTGCGATGTTAAGGAATGGACCACTCCCGTGGATTTGGAACTGTATTACGAGGATAACTTCGACTTCGAAAGTAGAGAGGACAGAAGAAGCAGACAATCCCAGAAGCAACTGTTTAATGATTTCCTACACAAAAGCTCTCGATACTGCTCGCTATTCAGCTCGTCCGGAACGGAGAGGAAGGTGCTGTTGGTGAAAGATTTTCCAAACTCATTTCTGCGCAGTCCGGAGGAATTTCACGAGTCTCTAGAAATATACCAGAATCAGAGCAGTACACCGATTATCTTCATCGCGACGGATGCCTCGAGTAAATCATTGGACATTGCGATGAAACTTTTCCCTCCGACAATCATGGAGAACTTCCACGTCGATACAATTAAATTCAACACCGTGTCTGTGACTCTCATGAAGAAGGCCATTAAACGCATTTCAACTTTGATAGGCGGTAGTGCCGAACTCCGGAAAACCTTCCAAGTACCTCCAAAAGCGGTAGAAGAAGACATCGTGGCTTCCTCTCAGGGTGATCTGCGGAATTGCTGTTTAAATTACCTTTTTACTTGTTTGAAATCGATACCCTCTTCGCTGGCTCATCAATCGGCTGGGAGCAAAACGAAAAAACCAACCGATAAAGGATCTACTAATCGCCACAAAGGGGCACTGGGATTAAGTGAGGGCCTTACTGTTATGCATGGGCTAGGTCGTATTCTGCATCCAAAGTGTAAGTTGCACTTGAGCTATATTTGTTTTTGAGAATATCTTCTACATTCTGCGAATGCTTTTTTCAGATGTAAATAATGATATCGGTACGCGATTCTTGCATGCTCCCGAAGACATCACCGACAGCTTTATTTCTCAGCCGGCAGCCATAATATCATTGCTTCATTCTAATTATGTTTCGAGATGCTCCGATGTCCATTGTCTTTCCTCTGCATCTGACTGCCTGGCCGTGGCGGATGTGATTATGAATGAGTATCGGGTATGTATCTAGCTGCATGCTGTCCTATATCTGCTTTTACTATTGATCATCCTTAATGCGTATGTTTCCAGACCGATCAGTTGGCTTCATATGGGTTAAACCTAGCTATTCGTGGTATCATGGTGAACAATCAACAAACTACACATGGTTGGCACCAGATCAAAAAGAAGGTCTCAATTCAGTTGCAAAACAGGTAAGGGTATTGTACAATCTCTTAGTTTTTATCCCCATCTAATGAAGATATCTTCGATTTTGTGTAGCGCTCAGCTGTACACGGACGAGCTAACCAAACTTGGAATCATCAATCGACCTATTCCACAAAAAATGTTTGCGTCCGAGTATAGGGGGTTGATATCAATCATCCGAAGGTAGTAACTAACACACAATTATGTATAGAAGGAATTGTTAAAGGTATGTTATAACTTTATGCGATAAATGCGAAAAATCTTATGCCGTTCATTCGAAATCTCTGCATCGCATCTGCATGTTAGTTGAAATCTCAATCGGTCCAATTATCGACGAATAAAGTGAAAAATTCCCTTGAAGTTGTGTAAACATTCAGTGCTTATCAAAGTGCAAAACTGATAAATACATTCGAAAAGTGAAGTAAAAACGTGTTTATGGTAACATCACATGGATAACAAAATGCTTTTCTGGTAAGAAATTTTAGCTGTAGACTAAAAAAAACCTCCTGTTGAGTATACAGATACTTCTGCTGTTAGAGGAAGTCTTGGTGAAGATTTGAAAAAGAAGGTAAAAAGTCAAACACAGTGTTTTCTGTCTAAATTATTCATTTTTTTCAAACCATCATCCATGAAGTGGCATGAGTTTAGTTTCATTCGATGAAAACCCTTTCCTCCGACACATTTTTTGAACGAGTAACAAAGTAGTCATTGTCTCGATGCGGTCAGTATCGTACAAGCTCTACTGCAGATAGTACTACGTTTCGACGCGGTGGACAACGGATTACGCTTGAAAAGGATGTATATCAAACAGGTGATGAACTTGGTCCGCAGGTAAAGGAAATAGTTGTTTTTTACCATTTATGATTCACCAACAGGTCATAATTGAAGGTTTCAAAAGCTACGGTCAAAAAATTGTCACAGAACCTTTCCACAAACAGCATAATGTCGTCATTGGGCCCAACGGTTCGGGAAAGAGCAACTTTTTTAGTGGTAAGCCTTTACGAACTATTAGTGACCTCTAACGACCAAAACGATCTTCCAATTGTTCCAGCTATTGAACTAGTGCTTAGTGACGAATACCATCATATACGCTTGGATCAACGGCTTGCATTGATGAACAAAGGAATCGGTTGCAAATCGGCGTTTGTAGAAATAGTGTTCGACAAATTCAATTCGCCAATTCAGGTAAAACACATTGCCATCAAAACCAGGCTAGAAGTTTTTGGTTGTCTGTTCAGCAACTATTTTTTTTCATCGATTTTTTTGCTGTTTAGTGGCATAGCATAACCTAATCGACATCTAGATCGTTGCAGCCACCATTCTGCTATGTAAGCAATACTTTGAATGATTTAATTATACCCTTTTAATGGTTTCGCTTTCAGCCAGATAAGCATGAGGTGCGCGTTCGACGTAAGATCATGCGAAACAAAGACCAGTATTTATTGAATGGAATTGTAATTTCCAGAAAGGAACTCGCATCCTTTTTGGAAAGCGCTGGATTGTCTGTTTCAAGCCCCTATTATATCGTAAAGCAGGGTAGAATCAATCAACTGGCTACAGCATCGCCATCCCAATTACTGCAAGTGCTGTTCGACGTGACGGAGATACAATTATACAAGGAACGCAGTGCGCAATCATTGAAGTGCTTGCAAAGCACTGCTGCAGACATGGAGCAAATGCGTGCGGATATTGAAATGCTGAAAAAACGTAGGGAAATGCTTAGCAAGGAGAAAAACTTGCTGGAAAAGTATGAAGCTTTGAACAAAGAACGTCGAATTCTAGAATGTGCCATACTGGAAAAGGAACGATCCGAACTGATCGCAGAGAACGACAGAGTGAAACATGGCAGAATTGCGTTGGAGGAAAAGCAACAAAATCTTAAGAGTCAACGACAAATAGCACAAGAAAATGTCTCTGATATCAAAAAGAAACTACACACAATTGCAAAGGAACTCGAAATCGAAAAGCAAAGAAGCACTGAATTATCCAAAGCACACAATGCATTGGAGAAGAAAAGCGCAATCTTGGAGCTCAAGCTGGCCGATATTCTAGAGGAGCAAAAGCGAGAAAAAGAGCTGAGGGACGAGGTGAATGAAACGATGAACAAATTGAACAGTCAAATTGAAAGCGGTGAGGAGGAATTGCAGAATATAACCATGCAACATGGCCTCCTGAGTAAAGGCGAGGCGGTACTAAATGAAAGGTTGGCAAAATTACAACAGCGCCGTAATGAGTTGATAGATAAACTCAGTCGTAGAACCCAGTTTTCTTCACTCAACGATCGTAATCATTGGATTAAGGCGGAGCTCAAAACCATCGAGGAAAAAATAAGAGAGAAGAAAAATGCCCTACATCAAACTATGCAAAAACTCGAACAAAACAGTACTAGACTTCAGGCAGAAAAGCAGTTGTTGGAACAACATTCGACATGGTGTGATGAATTGAAATTAGAGTTGGACAAGCGTAAAATCAATTTAAATGAGATGATCGCTGGTCGTACACATTTGCGAACGGTCATTACGGAGTTATTAAATGAAGAATCAACGCTGATGGTTGACCTATGCTCAAGCAAGGAAAAATTGTCTATTGTTAATGGAATGCTTCGCAAGAGGATCGGCAAAGCTGCGCAGATAGGGTGCGAATCGGTGACCAAAGTGTTGGAGATGTTTCGTTCGGAGGGTATTTCGAAACAACATATTATTGATGGATACTATGGACTAGTTGTAGATAATGTTGATTGTGGCGACAATATCAGCCAGGCGTTAGAAGTAACAGCCGGTGGCCAACTGTTCTATCATATAGTAGAAAGCGACCACATTTCGTCGCAGCTGTTGCAGAAATTCAATGAACGTAATATGCCAGGAGAGTTGCACATCATGCCATTAAATCGACTTGCGAGCCGCACGCGGCAATACCCCGATGATGAAGACTGTACGCCACTGATTACAATGTTGCGATATGATCCGAGATTCGAACGAGTTTTCCAGCACATTTGCGGTAAAACGCTCGTCTGCGACGATTTGGAAACAGCAACCCAGAAGCTGCAGCAGTATCACTTCGAATACGTAACATATGAGGGTGATCAGGTACGTAGTAATGGCCTTATGAAGGGTGGACACCATAAGCAACGCGTACCGCTATCACAGCTCCACCGCGATCGAATAAATATTAGTGAAAAAATAATATCCATGGAAAGCAGGCTTTCCAGTGTGAGCGCCATGTTAGCAGACAAGAAAAAGGATATCGATAACTGCGAGCAAGAAATTCTCCACCTAGAGATGGAAATCGTGAAACCTAGGCAGCAAATTGAAGCAGCTCGCATGAAGAAGCAAACGATTCTGGAAAAGCTGCAAGACATTAAGCATCAAATTACGAATGATGAAAGAATGATAAAGGAATGTCAAGTTAATATTGTGCTGTCGGATCGCAGAAAAGAATGTTTAACAGAGGAAATGCAGCTAGATTTGGCTCAGGAAGAATCGTCGCTATGTGATGAAAAAGAGATACAACAGTTGGATGAGGATATACGAGAACTAGGGCAGCAAATTCATGATATCTTTTCCGAGCGCATACAGGTTGAATTGCGACAAAGTAAGCTGGATAACCTGTTGCATACTAATCTGATACGCCAACGCGATGAACTTAGAAAACCTGTTGAAGAGTCACTGTTTGCTAAACGTATTGAAAAATGCCGTCAGGAAATAGATACTTTAAATACGAAAAGTCTCGCGATTACTGAAAAGAAACAGAAAATGGAGGAAATGTAAGTACCAAAGACCGTCATTAGAGATTAGAAGATCATTGTTTAACTACTTTCTTTTACAGTGCTACATCCAAGGCAGAAGAAAAGAAGAAAATCGTTCAACGTTTGAAAGCGAGTGTCGAGGAGCTAAAGAATGTAGAGGAGCAATTAAAACAAAACGAGCAGGCGTTGGTGCCTCAGGCCACAGATATGATGTCGTTTGAGGAGAGAATTCAACAAACCACAGACATGATTGCATGTTTTGGAGTGTTGCCTGCGATTAATCAGGAATATTATAATCTTAGTCTGCCTGATGTAAGTATCTGTGTATGATCAAAACATTGGTTAGCAGTACCCGTTCGATTCTCATATCTGCTTTTCATATCTTTACAGCTTATGAAGCGACTCGAATCTACCAATAACCGTCTAAAGCGTTTTGGTCAGATAAATCAAAAGGCGATGGAAGAGTTGGCAAAGCTATCAGCAAACATAGCGCACGATGAGATGTGTCTGGAAAAGTTATACGCGGTAAAGGAGGAACTTGAGTCAACGTTCTGCCAGCTCGATCGCCATCAAGCTTCCTTCATTGAGTCCAGCTTCACGAAAGTGAACCATAACTTTAGTGAAATGTTCCGAAAAATTGTTCCCGATGGGAATGGCCATTTGATTTTGCATACCATCGATTCTGTGGATGATGCCAGTGACTGCAACAAAAATCAGTGCAGCTCTGATCGATATACTGGCATCAGCATAAATGTGTCTTTTGTTGGTGGCGATGCTGTTGCAAAAGGGATGAACCAACTTTCTGGAGGTCAGAAAACGGTTGCCGCGGTGGCGTTCATATTTGCGATTCAGAAGTTCAATCCAGCCCCCTTCTATTTGTTCGATGAAATTGACCAAGCGCTGGATGTACAGCATCGAGCGCATGTAGCTGCTGTTATCAACGAATTGAGCAATACTTCGCAGTTCATAACGACTACTTTTCGTCGTGAATTTCTCCAATATGCCCATCAATTTTATGGTGTACGTTGCCGAAACAATACAAGCTACATCGGGGTGGTATCCAAGGATGAGGCATCGCATTTCATTAACGACTCCATAAACGAAGAAGTCGTGAGTAGCAGTGGACACGTAAATTAATTTAACTTTCAGAACATATCACGAATTACGGACAAACGTATTGAAATAATGTACTAGTTTGGTACATACAGAAATCATTTGAATTAATAAAAACGAAATTATAATTTTCTCCTTATGCTCAGCAGTAACCGTTCGTTTGAATCTGCAGGCGCGGGATCTAGCAACCTTGGTTCCACGTGCTGACACCTTGACAGCAGGGAAATGAAGGACTCGTGTTGCGTGAGGACTTTTGTGTTGTTGGATTTCTAGCTAAAGTTTTTCCAATTTAGAACCTAATTTGTGCCTCAGAAATGATAGAAAACCTGTCCAAGAAGCGCATGGTATTCGGCATCAGCTGTCTGATACTGTGAGTACACAAATTCCTCCTTTCAGCCCGATTCCATCGTGATACCAAACACCGATAAGTTCTGATCCTTTCCCCGTTTGTTAGACTAACCATAGTTGTACTGATCATCGAATCAAAATGGATGAAGGCCGGTTCTCGTCGACAGGAGTTTGTGATCGAGAATAATTCTACCTGCTGGATGCGGGAATCCTACGAAGTGATCAACGATTGCCACCCGTGCACGGCTTTCGAGATAGCAAGCAGATCGCAGGGCGTTTGTGTCCACACGCATAACAAAGAGGTGCTCAAGTGCACCAGTGGCGAAATCGTAACCCGTAGGTTAGTATAAAACTGGAAAGGGATACTAGTGACAAGAACGGAGTTTAATTGCTTCTTTCCTTCTTTGATTTTAATCTTCTGTGTGGACAGCTGTGATCGGGTAGCGTGGCTGGACGAGCGTCACTATTGGTCGTTTCAAATTTCTCTAACCATCATCGGCTCGCTGTCGGCTGCTGTATCATTTCTACGACAGAAAACGCTCAATCGAAGGGCGATGCTTAGAATTCAGCGAGAGCTAGGAGCATAGAACCGACCACCTCACCCTAGATAACGATGCCCGCGAAACTTTATCTCAGCTGGAGCGCCACTGACCAAGAGGAGATTTCTGCTCCCACTTTACGTCTTCACGTTCCTCTCGAAAGCTACATCGTACTCACACTGTACCGATATTTGGGTGTCGATCCTACGAACGTCGTGATACATTTTGTACCATGCAAAACCCCCGCGACCGTTCTCTCGGCAATCCTACCGACATCCAGCTTCGGACGTCCTATCTTTTTAACGAAATTGGATGGCCCACAGCTAGCTGAAGAAGATGCGTTCTTCTGTCAATTACCTTCGATTGCCGTGCCTCAAACGAGTACCATCATTTCCGGCTTGTGTGGTGTGTGTCGCTGGTTAACCAAGCACCATATTGCCGAAGGAGGCACATTCTCCGAACGGTTGCTTGGTTTCAAGGGTAACACGCTAGTGGCACCGGCAGATGCGTCGCTGTGGACAAAGTTTTGTGAACTGGATGCGATACGCTGCGTCGAAGCGATTCTGCATCTAACTCCGGAATCCGAAGCACTTCCGGATGAAATCGGTCAGTTTGAGCGCCATCTAGTGCAGCCTCTTAAATCGCACAACATCTTTAAGCTAGTAAACCTTGTTAACAATGTGCGCATCTCATCGGACGAGGAACACCGTCAGCTTACGGAGGGAAAATTCGATTTTCAGGCAAATCACCGATTCGCTGAAGGATACGACAAAACCCTTGCTGACCTAATGCTGTTCATTTGCTTCGAACTGATTGTACGACGACTGGGCAAGGAGTTACTGGTAGAGCAGGTGCCCTATGTTGCCGGATGGTACGAGCGAGTAAAGGCAGACGATGCCGGGATGTTGGAGGAAGTATGCCATTCCACCGCGCGCACCGAGGAGAATGTGCAGCTTGGAAAGGTGCAGTTGAAAGAGGTAAACGTAAGACTTCCGGTGGAATTTAGCCTCTACAAGGCGGATACGAAGAAACTCAACCTTAAGGGAGATCAAATACTGACGACCAACCAGACGGAGGTGTTGGAAATTTTACGTAAAGTCGAAGACATACCTATCGACATTGGCAGCGAGGTGAACGGTCGCGGTAATGAGAATCTATTCGATTGGACAACGGTACCATTGGATGCACGACCAGAAGGAGGAAAATTACCGATGGTGCGCATCCTGCGAAAGCGCCACCAGCTCGAAGCGCTCGCCAATGAGGTGATCGAACTGGCCGTCGATGGCTGTATCATTGTTGATTTCTGCTCTGGAACGGGTCATCTGGGTATTTTGATCGCCTACCTTCTTCCACGGTGCAAGGTGTATTTGCTGGAAAATAAGGAAGAATCGCAACAGCGTGCAAAGGATCGGGTGACTCGTCTTGGGCTGACCAACGTTACATTCTTCCAGTCTAATCTCGACTACTTTACGGCCCGGTTCGATATTGGCGTCTCACTACATGCGTGTGGCGTGGCGACGGATATTGTGCTGGAGAAATGTTTCGCTCAACGGGCACACTTTGTCAGCTGTCCCTGTTGCTACGGAAAGCTGTACAACATCGAACACATCGCGTACCCCAGAAGTCAACTCTTCCGAGAGTCGGAGCTGCAGCTGAAAGAGTACTTTTGTATCGCGCACTGTGCTGACCAGACGCACGATTTGGCCAGCGAGCGGACTAATGTAGCGAAGGCGCACCAGGGCTTCCACTGCATGGACATTATCGATCGCGATCGTGCGCTTCGAGCCGAAGAGTTGGGATACCGTGTACGGCGGACACGTTTGGGGCAAGAAAACTGTACCCCAAAGAATCGACTTCTCGTGGGGACCTACACCCACGAGGAAACGGTTTAAGGGAGACGATGATGGTTTCAACGGACCCAATAAAGGATTTCATTTTTAACGCTCTGCCTTTTGAATCCAGAAACGTCAAGCAGCGATGTGACAGCCGCTCGTTGCAGCGCTGCGAGCGGCGCAGTTTGACCCCACCATCGCAGCAACCAAGAAGCAAGTTCCCGCGGCTCGTACAGCTGTTTTTTGTTTTGTGTTCAGCTTCTCGTAAAAAGTTGCTGCCCTCAGTTAAAGTGCCACTTAATTGGGGCCACAGGACAGCCAAAGTGTGCATTTGGAGGACTCTTTTCTGTTCAGGTAACGCTATTAAACTTAAGATGGTTTGGGTTGGTGGGCGCTATCGGGCATCTTGATGGACCCCTGCAATCGTATCTGCATATATACCTGGGAAGGGGCAAGAGGGCCCCCCTCCGGACGGGATGACTTGCTGGAAGTGAACAAACGAATGTTGTTTTGCTACTTTACTAGCGCTCCGTTATCAGACGACCGAGATAAGTCGACGATTTATTTATTGTCTCTGGCTTCATTTTCATTTGAAATATCATCAACCACACCAGCAAGTACCCCCCACCAATCCAGTGAGCGATCGCGCGACCAGTTCCAAAATTAAATTTCCAGAATCGTCTGCCAGGTCAACCGCTCATAGCATATTCTGTTTCAATTCTCTCTTTGCATCGTTCGTGAAGACTACGTAGTGCGTAACCATGGTTGCCCCAACGGATCAACTGCGATATGATGGGCGCGTAGTGGTGGTGACGGGTGCCGGAGCTGGACTGGGTCGTGAATATGCGCTGCTGTTTGCGGCTCGCGGAGCAAAGGTCGTCGTGAACGATCTCGGTGGTAACTTCAACGGTCAAGGCAAGTCGAATGCAGCGGACAAGGTGGTGGAAGAGATCCGGGCAGCCGGTGGTGTGGCCGTCGCCGACTACAACTCAGTGGTCGACGGTGAGAAGATTATCCAGACGGCGCTGGAAAATTTTGGCCGTATCGACGTGCTGGTGAACAATGCCGGTATTCTGCGCGATCGAAGCTTGGCCCGTATCTCGGATGAGGACTGGAACCTGATCCACGATGTGCACCTGAAGGGTAGCTTTCTGACGACCCGAGCGGCATGGCCTGTGATGAAGAAACAAAACTATGGCCGCATCATCATGACGTCCAGCAACTCGGGCGTATACGGGAACTTTGGTCAGGCGAACTACAGCGCGGCTAAGCTTGGGCTAGTGGGGCTGGCCAACACGGTAGCGATCGAAGGAGCGAAGAACAATATCCACTGCAACGTGATTGTACCGACGGCGGCATCACGCATGACGGCGGGCATCCTGCCGGACATCCTATTCAACGAACTGAGTAAGTGACTCTTGGACTCGTGTGGTAGCTTTGTCCTCTTGCTCACGTTTCTTCATTTCTCTTCAAACAGAACCTAAACTGATTGCACCCGTGGTGGCATATCTGTGCCATGAGTCGTGCGATGACAATGGTTCGATCATCGAGAGTGCCGCCGGTTTGGCCACAAAGGTACACTTTGTGCGCGGCCGAGGATGCGTGCTGCGCACCTCGATCGACGACGATGTTTCTCCCGAGTACGTCCGGAAGGTGTGGGATCAGGTGACGGACATGTCCGAGGCGAAACATTTGAATGCGATCGGAGAAGCGAGCCTAAGCCTGGTGGGAGTGCTGGAGAAGCTGCGCGATGGTCAGAACAACGAAAACTCCGTAACCGAGACGTTCCGGTACAACTACAAGGATGTACTGCTGTATGCACTCGGCGTCGGAGCGACGGTAACCGACACGACGAATCTAAAGTTCCTATACGAGAATAACCCAGAGTTTTCGGTGCTACCAACGTTCTTCATTTTACCCGGATTGCTCGCCGTCATGGGCTCCAGCTTGACCGCTAATGCCATCAAACACACGTCGTTCGATCTGACAAACGTAAGCAATCGAACCGAGCCGTTCGCAGGTGCATGGAGCGCAGCTTGCTATACGGCCTGTTCATTTCCTTTTTCCAGATCCTGCACGGTGAACAGTACATCGAGCTGCTGGAACCACCGACGACAGAGGGTGTGCTGACCACGACCTCGAAGGTGCTGGATGTTGTGGACAAAAAGTCGGGCGCACTCGTCATTACGCAATCGGAGTCGTTCGATGAAAACGGTACCCTGGTGGCCCGGAATCAGAGTTCCACCTTCGTCGTCGGTGCTGGAAACTTTAACGGCAAAACCAAGGCAGGACCGGACGTGAAGCCACTAGTGCCCACACCGAAACGTGCACCCGATGCGTCGGTCGAGGTGAAGACGAGCAAGGATCAGGCGGCCATTTATCGGTTGTCCGGTGATCTGAACCCGATGCACATTGATCCGAGTTTCTCGGCCATCGCGGGCTACAAAATTCCCATTCTGCACGGTCTGTGCACGATGGGCGTTTCGGTGAAGGCGGTCATGAAGCAGTACGGCGGTGATGATCCGGCTCTGTTCCGTGCGGCCAAGGTACGCTTCACGAAACCGGTCCTACCGGGCCAGACGTTGCGTATCGACATGTGGAAGGAGGCCAACAATCGTGTGTGCTTCCGCACGGTGGTGGTGGAAACGAATGCCGAAGTACTATCGGGTAAGTACGATCATAATAGGCGAGTGGTGCAATTAGTTGGTGTAGAGGGCCTGCTGTGCGTTGTTCATAGTACGTTGTGTAACATCGTGTTTGAATGGTTTTACGTTGCGTATAGCGACCGCCGTCCAGTGGATCTATTTGAAACTTGATTTCACTCGAGTGTCAGTACGTGGTACTCTACAGTTCAGTGAAGTTGATCGTATTCAGTCGGTTGGTATTGTTTTAGGTTTGTTTGTGGAACATTTAAACAATGATGGGTGTTTAAGAAATATTTAAATTAAGTTTCTTCTACCGTTGCTGCCTGACTACTTGGATCTGGTTTAACGGAACGGCAACGGAAATCGTGATGCAACCAGCGAACTGTCACCGGTTTGACAGCTCGACGCTGGCCTCTCCCACTCCCCACGATTCTCGCAAAGCGGTTGTTTCTGGAAGGATTTTTCCACTTTCGTTCGCTCTTTTTGTGGTAAAGTGAAACCATCCCAGCAAACTCTGTCTATTTGCCGGGTAAGTGAAAACAGCAGACTCGAAACTGGTGTTGGGATCCGTTTTTGGGGCGCCTCTAATAGCGTATTTCGTGTCGGTAAAGTGGCAGGCCGGAGGGCTGCTAGAGACCTTTGCCCGCAAAACCTTTGGATTGTGATAAGTGACCGTGTACGACTACCACCAGTGTGCTAGCCCCGTTTTTCGTTCTTATCGTCACGGAACGCGAGCCAGGATTGTGTATTGGTTCCATTCCCCTCTTTGAAGCCCGGCTGGTCTTACGGGATGACTGGAGCTTTTACACAATCGATAAAGCAATTATTGGATTAAGATATGTGTGACTGCGTGTGTGCTTGATAAACTCTATCCCCCTGGGGAGCAGAGTGGACCATTTCGACCGGCCCGCCGGCCGGCCTGCTTTGGCGTGCGTGATGGAGCGCTTATTCTAAACAGGGTCTTGAACCTTTTGTCGTCACCCTTGCACCCCCCGATGTCGTTCGATCGACGGAATGTGTGCGTGAAAAACGTTGGACACGATGCTTTACTGTGGCCATATGTGGGGCTACGTCACTGATACTGAGGTTCCGGCTCAGTAGATAGGAGCATTATCATTCCTGTAGGCCCAGGAGGTGACACCGTCGATTACCCCTCTCGCTGAACTCGGAGCGCGTGCCGTGTTGAGTCTCGCACCCATTTTCAGTTGTCGTACTGAGCGTGAATCGTGCATACCACCGCCTCCGTCCTACCCTTCCAGCCGGCGCGCTTTCTAATCGCCTTTCCACCGCTCCGTGTCTCCGACAGGTGCCTACGTTGATTTCAAGCAAATCGTCGTCAAACCAAACATGACCGCCGGAAGTGCCCTCCAGAGTGATGCCGTCTTTGCCGGTATCAAGGACCGCGTAGCGGAGAACGAGGCAAAGGCAAAGGCCATCAATGCCGTGTTCCTGTACAAGATCACTTCAGGTGGAAAGGTGGCCAAGGAATGGGGTAAGCGTCAGCGACAGTGTCAGTTAGCTGTACAGCCCATATTAACTTCTTCTTCTTCTTCTCCATCCCCGGCCACAACAGTGCTCGACCTGAAGAATGCCAAAGTGTACGAGGGAGCGGTCCAAGGTGGAAAGGCCGACACGACCATGACGATTGCCGATGGGGACATGGTTGAGCTGGCGCTCGGTAAGCTGCAACCGCAGACGGCTTTCATGAAGGGCAAGCTGAAGATCACCGGTAACATTATGCTGGCCCAGAAGCTCGCACCACTGCTCAAGACGGAGGCGAAACTGTAATCCATCGTTTGGTGGCCATACGTCCGTTCCCTCCCTGGAAACCAAACGTTTGTCCTGAGTTTTAAACCATCACGTACACAACAGCACCAAAAGAACAAGACGAGCAGGAAAAGTTTAGTTTCGAGGTCATTCCTGGTGACACATTACTCCGCATGGGGAAAGGGCACACAAACGATCGGTACGATCGACTATTTGCAGCCGGAAACGGCTCCATTTCCAGTAATTTAGATCAGTTGACAAGGGGACACCAGGTACTCTGGTTTTCACGAAACGAAAAGTGTACCATCGCCACGGATAAGCTACGGTGGGTGTGACTTGGCGTA
Source organism: Anopheles darlingi (assembly GCF_943734745.1). Classification (NCBI taxonomy): domain Eukaryota; kingdom Metazoa; phylum Arthropoda; class Insecta; order Diptera; family Culicidae; genus Anopheles; species Anopheles darlingi. The sequence continues at coordinate 71,705,139 of NC_064874.1, read as the reverse complement.
TTTTGTTTTTTTATCACTAGCTAAGCTATCCCATTGTCGATAAAGCTAGCGATTGTGGCGATTGTGAAGTATTTGTTTTGCTACTCTTTTTTTATTATTATTTTCGTTTATCTGGTGTTTCCGTTGATAGAAAAGGGAAGAAGGAAAGACGGTCGGTGTGCGTGTGATACACACGTATTCACTTATCTACGGTGGGGCTATGGGCAATAAAAGGAGAAATAAATGTTTATAAAAAACGAATCCATATTTTGATGTTTGAAGTAGTTCCTTCACTTTTAACAACCCTTGTAGATTCTAGTAGGAGCCGACAAAACACGGAAACATATATGCGTTACACGATGATCCATGATGGTTAAAGTTAAACGGAGCCTGTATACGGATTTGATTTCCAATCCTTCATTCAAAGAAGAGAAAATCGTGGTACATTGCTGTTCATAAGAAGACCAATGAAACAGAAAACTGTCGTCCTCGTTATTTATAAATAATACAATATTTATTTTATCTCTAATATACCCAATCCCATTCTGCCCATACTTGCTTACATTAATACATCTCCTTGTCCTACCTCTTCCTGCAGTATTTTAAATAATGTTCCAAATGTTAATCTTCTTGTTATGACTGTTAACATCGCTCCGTATCACGAGCGGCGTTCGATCGTTCGTTCATAATGTTTGGAGTTTGGCACTTTTGCTTCGACACTTGGACTGGCTAGCGCTAAATAACTAAAATCATTGTACCTCCAATAGTTCAAATACATCTCTAAATCTCATTCCACGCACTCTCTCTCTCCTTCTCTTTCTATCTTATGGATTAATATCACAATTCTGTTCCGCATGTTTCGCCCTCGGAACGCTTGGTACTTGCTATCATGCTACAGTGTTGCCTGTGGTAAAGGGGTGGCCATAGCTAGTGTTCTCTACGAGCCAGTAAACTACAGTCACGTCGGCACGCTTTGCTGCCCTGCGTACTGTCGTCTACCTTGGGTTTTGTGGTTGATTGCTGTACCGGGGGATACCAATGGGCTCCCCGTTGAACCATCGGTTCTGGGAGCTCGATGAATTGGAAAATAAAATAAACTTGTCGTAACTTAAAACATCGCTACAATACATAACACGGAATACTGTTTCTGTGGAATATGGGGTTCTGCCTTTACCGATCCGAAACCAAATCTGCCGACGAGACCGCACCACCACCACCACCAACACCAGCCTCCCCGCCGTTGCCGCTGCCCGGATGATCGTCATTGCGGTGACACTCGTCAGGCGAGGATCACGTGGTTCAGCGTGATGTTTTCCTCCTTGTGTAACGGTGTACCGACACTGACGCCACCGACGGTGGCCGTTGCGTTGCTGTTGTTGATTAGCTTATGGTCGTGGTCCTTGTACACGGAGGAGGATTTTCGCTTTCGCCGGGTGGCATCAAAATTACGGCAGGCGAAGAGACACTGAAAGAAAACGCATGATTAGTGGCTTGAACGTGGGCACGCGTTTGCAGCGTTATTCCATCGAGGTGCACTTACCGTCATGATGGCGGCCAAGCAGCCGGCAATCGATCCAGCCAGCACGTCCCACCAGTGATGCCGGTTATCGGTGATCCTTGATAGGGAGCAGAAGACGGCCCAGCACATAAGAATCATCTGGCACAGGGGAATCGTGAGTACCGTGCGCAGCCGTGGAACGCGCCGTTGCAAGTACCAAATGAGAAACAGAGCTTCGTACATACTCATGGCCGAGTGGCCCGAGGGAAAGCTCTTGCTGGCATCCCGTATGAAGTATAAGCTTTCCTCCTCATTCAGACAGGTGTACGACGTGATGTAGCTGTTGGATGAGCAGAGCAGAGAATCCGGTACATCAATTAGCAATTGCGATTGTCTCTTCTGATTTACGATTCATCCGGGTCATGCTCGCTTAGAACTGCCACCTTTATCGTAATCGTTAATAGCATCAAGACAGAGACTGAAGCTTGAGACAAAGCAACGATTAATGGATGCTATTTTTATTCTTTAGTGATCAAAGACATCATTTAAGTCGCGTAGAAGTAAGAGTTTTGAACAGAGTATAAAACTTAAAGTGTAACGTAGAATAGCTATACACTACGTCCATTGCAAGAGATGCAAAAGGACGATCAATCGCGCACATAATAACACGTGTTCAACTTTATGATCATCAAGTGGCATAGTTGGAATAAGAATTCTTTCTCGTGCATTCCTCATTGCTGCTGACGCAGGGCCCATTGTCCCATGATTTACAGCTTAATAGTGCACGTCTTCCTACTAGAATGACATTGCAGAATACTCAATTTATCGTTCAAGTTATGCAGGATTGGACAATCCGGTTTGCAATTGGTACCAATGGTACTGATAACATGATTAATATTGAGATATCTAACAGAACAGCTCTTGATTATACAATACAAATAACACTTTACTACTACCCGATCAAGCCCGCGATATGGCAAAGGATAATGAAGTAAATGTCTCACCCCGTTTTTTTGCTATCTGTTTGTAATAAAAATACGGCTCGCCCATTCTTAGATATGTAAAAAACCCTTTCCTGTTGCTTTATCTTTTGTCAATCGTTGCAATTGTAGCAGACAACATTCTTGTTAAACAAAAAAACAGAAACCATCATAATCATAAAACAGAATCGACATTAACACCTGTTGCACAAGGACCAATTGTTGCACTATCTCTATAAAATTAATTACAGGCCTCTGTACCTCATGTTATTTATTCTTCTCAATTCCGTAGTCAAATATTTTTATTTGAGCAACCTTCCAAAGGTGGTTTGCTCGAGCAACTTCACACCGGCATGTCAGCGTCTGAATGTAATCATGTCTCCCCAGTTTAAAGTTGTTTTTTTTACCAAACTGCCAATACAGCGGCAAACATATAAACCTTCTGCTTCGAATCGTACAAGGAATTTTACAGGGGAGCATAGTAGCGCCAATGTACGGGCGTTGCAGACACCACCGGTACGCAATCATCCAACTCCACCGAGGAGACAAACAAACGCGAACGATCGAGTGTGCTTAGAACACTATGCTAACATTTGCCATTTTTCGTTTTTTTTTGCCGTCGCGAGTCAAGTGCCTTTGTGCTTTTCAATGTCAATTCCTCGTGAGGACGGTTGCAATGGATCGTATTAGTACAATGGATAGAAGCTTCGCGAGATGGCATGACATGATCATATCATGTACCTGCGCGGATGTTCAATTATCGTAAATAATGGGCACATGATGTCATATACTGTAGGAAACGTGCAGCATGCGAAGGGGGTGATCCTATCCACTAGGATCGTGGCAATTGATGCAGTTGAACGTATGTTTGTTAGAAAAGGATCTTGAAGTTTGATACTAAGTTGTCAGTGAATTGCATAAATATATTAACAACACAATTGTTAATACACCATTTGACCAAACATTTGCTCCTCATCTAGGTCAGTGGAATGCTTTGCATGACCTGCATGTCCCGAAACCCCACGGGCTGTGGCAGACGTTTGGCCGGAGTACATGCGAGTACATTTGTGCTTATTGCACAACACTCATTGACCGAACTCGTGCCGGTGCCGCCTCATGAAAAGCATATTTGCTTCAAGCTTAACACATTCGTCAACTGTCCGACTGATCATCGTCGTTCCAGTTGACATGATCAAACAACAATGGTATGATGGCTTCGTTCGTTGTTCCATACGATGATGCGTGCGATGGATTGATTAGGTGAAGAAGGAGGGGTCGGAGGAGGACAAACAATATTTACAGACGCTCCGACCATACGGTAGAGTGACACGATCGGAAGCTGCAAACATCGGTCTACAATTAGCCCGCTTGTTCGGTCGCGGTTTGTACTTACGCGTCGCCCTCGCAGACTACATCCGGCTTGCAGGTGTGCAAAAAATGTGGCCGCAGCTCTCCAAGAAAAATCTGAAAACAGTTATTAACCATATCAGTAGGATTATCCGCATGCTATGTTGCTGTCGCAGAAGGCCAGTTACCGTCGCGCCCCTTACCTTGATCGTACCGATGATGACTAGCATAGTGACGAGCCCGCGGCCATACTTTGTCGACCAGTACCAGGCCTCGCGCCACGAACCACGGCACCGGGACTCCGAATCGGCTTTGGTACAGTTGATCGATGGTGTGTAGAGCAACGCTTCCGTCAGCCATATCTAGTGTGATTGAAAAATGATTGGAAAAGAGAGGGAGCGACGAAAGAAAAATGAAAATCTTTTACTGGACAAATATATCACTGATAAGAAGCGGACGCCCAGCCCGGGGTTTGGCCCACTGCAATCTAGGTTGTTGAGCTAACGGTGCGTGCGCATGCGCAGGTAACCTGTGTGCCTGTGTAACGTCGGCAAGATTAATGAACTCTTGATAGGAGACTAGGAAGCGACACCATTATGGTATGGAGCCCTTGGGGTTGGCACGCTATAAATGCGCCCTGCGGTCCCTCGCTTTAGTATCTTTGGAAGAGAAGGAGTTTTTTTTTGCAACAAGTTGTGGCCCGTGGAGTGGTCTAACATAGATCAGTTCTGGGATTCCTGTGCCTCGCGTAGGTCAACACGTTATCGTGGCCCTTATCGGGTCTCGAACCGGAGGGTCTTGAGAAGTGTCGCCAGAAGGTAAATGATGAGCAGCACCCTCGATGCCACGCAGTTTAAGTGCATTCATATTTACACTCGCATTACACTTGGCGCCAAATGACCGAGGGAACAGGGGAATAGCAACGGTTCCACTTTAATGACCGCAATGATTTAGAAAAGAGTCTATTAGCAACAATCCCGGAGTGGAAAGAAGTGAAGCAATAAATAAACCTGACCGTTCGGGATTCCCAACTAATGGAGACGATCGCTCTGGTTTTTAACGTTAGTTGTTTCGCAGTCGTTCTTTAATAGCTTTTCATAACAAACTGTTTAGCTGCAGTTTAATTAGAATTGTTTGAATCTACTTATCGCATACTACGTTGTTGGTGGGTAACGTGGTGAGTAAGTAACCTGCAATATCCTGTTGTTGAATAATCCTAAACATCTATCGTACCAACAATGTTAGATAGCGTCTAGAATAATTTAACGTATTCGAGATTCTTCTTAAAGTCTACAATTCTTTAAATAAATAAATAGAAAACGAAAAGTGTAACTTTAATTGTGGTATGTTTTTGATGCCCTATTTCTATGTTCCTATTTTACCATTTCCCCCCCAACGAACAATGAACAACAGCATCCCAAATCGAGTCTTTACCTATCACGAAACTGCTCTACTGATAAGAACGGATGAACCATACTGTCATTAATTTAGAATTGCATGTGTAGCTCATCGCAATCGCAATAAACATGGGCAGGATCATTCAGGGTGTCTCAAGAAACAAATTGGCAACGTTTGATAACCAGCATGGAAATCAAAGCATGGAGTTGGAAGACCAACTGAACGTCATTCACAGTAAATGATCATTTTACAGCCCTCTTCTGAGCATTCAGCATCATCGTCTAGTAAATAGTTTATGGCCCTAAATTACGATAACGTCGTAGCTTAGCACGACGAGGATACTTTATTGATAACGGAGCACAAGTTTGTCATAATTTTTGTCCATAAATTTTGGGCTCAGTCCGACTTAATCTACCGCTAAATGGTTGAATTTGATATGCAAACACCTCTCTTAGCAGTTTGTTCATGCTGAAGCTATTAATTTAAATCTAAACCGATCCGATGAATGCCAGATTGCGTTCGCAGTGCGTGAGCTTTGCATAATCACCGAACATAATTTTGGGCTGGGTTTTGCTCGGAGTTGTTGCCATGTTTGGCTAATGGTTGTTCTACTTGAGGATGCGACACTGTTGATCCTCAACCGATCATGTTGAGCAAATTTGTGGTGCCCAATAAGAAAAGAACAATCGTTTGGGTGTTCGAAAGCGGCCTTTGAACCGAACGGAAAGTAATCCTATTAATGCATGGCATCTTTTGCGAGTTATTTCTATCCCAGCCGACAATCGCACTCTCTATCGGCCTCCCGGCCAAGGCTTGATAAGGAATTTACATTCGATTTAATGCTGCTAATTTGGCAAACATGGAACACCGATCGAAATCAAGCTAAACGATCACGATCACGACAGACCCCAAAATCGAACGAACTTTAAACACGAATTGATAGCCCTTCCGCGTTCTGTCGGTCTCGCGAAAGAGGGTCCGTTGTTGGACGCCGACCGGCTGGTATTGTGAGAGGTGCCACCGTGCTTTGAATTTAATGAACCCATCATCAAGCGCCATTGAATGTCGCGCCAGACGGCAGATCTCGGCTCCATCGGCTTCGCATTTTAATGATCTTATTAATCCGGCAGCTTAGTGTCTTAATCCCCTGCCGTTCGTTCTAGGCGTTAAAAATGGTTTTGGAAGATAAAACTTCAAAACTGCGGCGGAAAACGGCGTTTATTGGAGAAGCCGGGGGGCTCTGGCATATCTGGACGTTCCCATCTCGGGCCTAATTTCTGTCGACAGTCGAAGATCAATTTCCTGTTTTTTTCCAAAACGCAACCCCCACCCCCTGATGAATACCACCGCCCCGCTAGACCGGGGGAGACCACATACGTCGCGCGCGCCGCGTGTCTCTTTTGCTCAACAGCGCCTCGTATGAGATTACAAATCAAGCTTGATTTATCGACTATCCGGTGCGAATGTTTAGCGTTAGTCAGCAATCGAGAACGTGTTTCGACAAATTTTTAGTGTTTCTCTTCGCGGCCAGCGCGATCTGCGCACGCACCTACACGATCCTGGTGGGGTATGCTAATATGGCCAAAAGCGAGGGCATCGGAGACATAAATATCGGGCTCGTGTTTAAATCAAGGCGCGCCAATTTCGGACTCATGTCGTCTTGTCATGCGTTGCCTGGCTGGCTGATGGTCGGTGGCGGTGGACTATTGTCGCTTGCGCCCTGTGGAGATGGCAGCAACGGGAGCGGGAATCTGTTGTTGCTGCCACTCTGATGCTGCTGCTGCTGCTGCTGCTGCTGCTCAGCTCATTTCCATCTCGAAACCACCCCCTGCAGTGACACTGAATGGCATTGGGGCTAGTTTCCTGGTACGCGTGGTATGGCTGAGTCTTCTGGTGCGTAGAAATCCCAGCGAGCCCAAGGAGGAGGGCATGGGCACAGAAATAATTCATAAATTCATATTTTGCCTTTGACCGAAGCGACGCGATGATGCAAAGCCAATGCTGCCTCTTATTTATGCAGATAGATTCTGTTTATTGGGGATTAATAACGTTTAGCTTGCAACATAAATTTGACATCTAGTCGCGCTCAAACCGATGGTGCCATTAACATTCTAGCGTTAAGCGGTTAGTAGTGTTCAGGTATTAGAGAAGTTGTTTTCCAGCTCGCAAACTTGTCTAGGAGTGTGCGAGAACGACTCAAGATTCCTTGCGCTTGATCGCTTGGAGATCTACTAGAGAAAGGATCAATTTTTTTGCGTTCTCCTAATTACGATACCACCACGCAGCAGCCGCAGGCCATGTGGCCTTTTGCGATTCAGGTTCACGGTCTCGTAGCTATTAGACCACTCTGTGTCAATACGAGACTTGTGTCACTTTGGTCCGAATTAGTTCTCATTATCTTGATCGTGCACTGTTTTGTCATGGCACGAAGTGGTGGAGTAGCGTGCTAATGGATTATAATGGTCTTCTGGTAACCTTCCGTTCGCTCCATTTGAAATGTACGTTCTTAAGACGCACGAAAACATTCACTTGGTCACATTTGCTAGGCCTACTCCAAATGCTTACTCTATTTCAATCATTTCGAAACAAACAATGGGCCCAAACTTGAAGAGAGTTTCAATCATCATTTCGATCCCTCCAAAAAAGAAAACACTTACCAAAGCAATCGGAACGAGCCCACTGAGCAGTATGGTGACGGTCGATATGGTATCGCCCTTGTACTCATGCCGGATCGATTGATCGTTGCAGTAGTAGCCACGTTTTACCACTTGCGGCAGCAATCCGAGCTCGGTGAGGATTAGGAAACAGGCAACTGGAAAAGAGATTGAAAGAAGAAAAAGAATAGTTTAGTATTTCGTCCCGTGATTGCCGCGGATCATTATCAAGTCCCGAACAACTCCCAAAACATCGAACACACATTTGCGTCGTTTCCCAGACCCTTAGACCACGATCTCAGCATCATGCGAATCAAGAGCATTGAGCCTATTTCTCAAATGTGTTTGTTTATACAGCCAATTCTCGCGGAACTAATGTCGACATCCAACTCAGGCCATCAGGACCAGATGGCTAGGGGTACACAATTACACAGAAGTTTGTCGTTCGTTTGTGTCCCTCGTCAGTCGGTAGCAACAGCAGCTGGTGGCGGGATGGTTGATGATTTACACTTGTTCTACGCCACTAGGAAGCGGGCCCTAGGAACGCATGGAATGGCTTTTTCATTCCATGATTTGTCGCACACATTAATCGATTGTGACCAAACACACTAGTGGCAGGGCCGGCAGGCAAGTCCAGTTTTAGTTTGATTGTGTCGGCGAATAGCATGGCTATGCTTCACACAGGGCAATAGTATGCGTCAGTCGATGTACAGAAACATCAAATACGCAATAATGAGATAACGAATCGAACACCGTCCTGTGCGACAAACGGTGTCCAGTAGACATTAAATCCAGGAACTTAATCGGGACGTCGATAAAGCGGGTTGATTATTTGAAACTTCGACACGAACTCATCGAACGAAAATAAAAAGAGGCATTTAAATCAGGGGCAGCTATTCGATGATTCGTCGGTCTATTTGGCGCCAAATAGCCCTGTTTGGTGGTTAATGGGGGTCCACCAACCCAACCGACCCAACAGGAAGGGGATACTCTAAAATTATCCAGCACTTAAACCCAAAAATATTCCGAAATGGTATCCATTTATCACTCCTTCGAGCGAAAACGTGGTGTGGTTTACAGATTTAATGACCATCGAACGGATTTCCTTTCCTATCTCTTCCGAACTGACGCAAAGAAAACCATTTCGCCACTCGAATAACCAATGGTTTCTTCCTCGGTACCTGCCATTTTCGTGCAAGAATCCATTAATTACCATCGATGGTAGTCTGCTGTTCGAAAACCAACCAACCCCGGGCTGTTAAATGATTCATTGCACAGTCTCGGTGACAGGACCCAACAAAAATCCCGTAGCCCTCTGTAAGCCGTTGACCTCGAACCGTGACTCGGAAGTGACCGATGTGGACCAATGCTAGACCCCAATGCCGCTTATCATCGCTGTGCCCGGGGAGATGAGAGTTTGTCAATAATGTCGAGTTCGTTAAAAATACATTTCGGGTCATGACGACAGCTCATCATTTGTTCTTTCTTAAGCCGTACCGTGTTCGAGATGGATTTGTATGCAGCTGACAGAAAGGCTCTCGCGGCCACCATTATACCGATAATGGGCAAAAGGTTCTGCTTGATAAGGAAACGGTGGCGTCTTTTACCAGCCTTCCCCGTGCTGGTGCTGTACTGTAGTGGTTCGATTCTGATTCCATCGGAGGAAGTACTCGATGCACGGGAACATTAACGACTTTTTGACCGGGGCTGTTGGTGAACAGCAAAATTAAGTGTTTCCGTCCGTCTTCCGTCGTACTGGGAAGAACGCGGTTGTTACGTGGTTTGTCGCCATAAATCATATCGCGCACTCAAAGGCGACGACACACGCGCGTTGGTTTGGCGAAATGTTTCTTTTGTTTAAATGCATGCCGCATTACCCTTAACTTTATAGCTTCCGAGCACAAGGGCCCAAAATGAGTCACAAACACAAAGTGCACTCTCGGCGGTGCTCGCGTGACATTGGCGTGGGGAGTTAAAAGAGAAAAGTGTCCACCCCTGGTGCCCTCGAAGGTAAGACGGCGACTGATGACTATACGTGACCTAGGTGGGAGGGGAGGGGACTGGAGCAGTCGAGCTAGTAGGATGCAGAAACAACGTACCAAACGTCCGAAACACAAACTGCTGTTTGCTGGGGCTTCAGGTTTCACTCGTTGGTGCATCATTGTCGCTGGCGCGTAACATACCCGCGGCACGGACACCCGGCCAGTCTGCACACGGCGCTGCAACGGCCGCTGGTGACATTGAAATGCGCGTTACGCGAGCTCGGCATTATCGCCACGATTTCGTAATAGGTGGCGAGCGAGGTGAGCGAAAGTGTTCTGGCCATGGTGGGTCGCGGTTACCATTGGAGCTTTGGAAGTTTCCGTTTTGCTGGCCAACGCCAAGCAAGGTTGTTGCGTTTGACAGCGTGGTGGGTTAAGGCTAAACATGTTACGGTAAGTCTCACCGACCTCACGGTTACTTTGGTTGTTTGCTTCATGCAAGCAAACAATTCTACGTACATTAGTTTTGATCAATTATTAATCTACAATCGCCTCGACATCATCCACATGCACAAATGCAGAACAAATGTTTGTGTTTGTGTAAAGAAAAAAGTAATATTCGAATATTTGTATACCTGCAAATCATCAATCATAGTGTTAGAATATTTCGTTTTTCAATTCCCTCCCTTGCTTCACACTCGCTAGATATTCTAGTCAACCAGCTGATTAACCGTTACGTGCGAGGTTCCGTTAACTAATCGCATAGTCTTCCAGCATTTGTTTTATAGCCCACACCGAGCATAAATTGACGAAACTAATTCACAAGTAACGAGTCGGCTTGCAACTTACTTGCATGTTTCCGATAAATTAGTTTATTGTTGTACTTAGCACCTTTCGTTCCCGGGTTCGTGTGTGTAGTTCGCAGATGCATGTTGATTGCTTTAAATTCATTTTCACATCCTGTGCTGTTTTCGGACCACTTCGCTGATCGTTTGATCATTAGGCTCATCGTTTCTCGACTCGATCCATCGTCATAATAAGCTTTGCTGACTTCAGCAAATTTTGAAGATAGATTTGAGTGATCATTAACAGAAATCATAGGTCGAAACTAATGTAAAAAAAATAAATTTATTAAATGCACACATATTGTACACCTTGTGCAACCGATTTAATAACAATTCCAATAGGTTTTCCCATTTTGAAGCGCACACTCTTAACTATTTTGTTGCGGAAGATGGAGGTTTAGAACTTGTTTTTCCCACAACTCGACCCTCCGGCGGTACAGTTAAATCCTTCTTTTCCGGATCTAACAAACCCGAATTCATGTCGAGTGGCGAGTCGAGTCGAGTAGCGCGACAACTTCAAACCCCAATCCTTTCGCCACAGATGGCTGCCATCATATTGGCAAAAAAAAAAATCCAAACCGGAACTCAGCAGCTGTATCGCTTTGTTCCGGTTTGTAGCAGTTAAATCATGTCTGTGCACCGTTCTCTCCATTGCAATCTTGCGCATCAGCTGTGGCAGCTTGCGCCGTTCTCCTAAACGGGCGTCACGTCGTGACTCACGAAACAATAGCACCCTGGACCGGTTTTTGGGGTGCGAAATGGTTTAATGAAACGAGAGGAAGAACCGAGGCGCATAAATTCCTCCAAACACGTCATGCGTTCGCTCCCTAGTTGGTTGGTGCCGCGTCGAAAATCAGTCAAATACAAAAGAATACCGATTGCCGAACTCGCTTGTACCGCCATCACCCTTCTCCCGATGGATGCTGCGTCGATACCGACGAAATTTCGAAATTAAAACCAGATGCTCGTCGCTTTTGACATTTCAGCGCGATTATGTGGTGTTTAGCGGTGAGTGATTTATGGATCTGCGAACGCTCCTGCCAGCGGCAGAATTGGCTTCCCAAAACGATGTCTGGCGACACCTCGGTCTAGGAGTGGGCATGAGACGTGCACAATGCTTTTAGCGACAGTCCAGCCCGCTTTGATCGATGAAGCGCCGATGTGGTTAGCATTATTAAAATTTAAGAATTTTCCTCGACCAACATGGCCACCATTAACACCATCGAAACGGGGGCCGGAGGTCTATCGTCAACGTGGACCAGCATTAATCTGCTGCCCGGTGACACTGTTATGGCATCCGCTTGGCTCCTCGTTTCACACTAACTTCTAGCCGATAAATTACGCCAACTAGATGTGTTAGCAGATTTATGATTGCTTCTGCTATTCCGCGCCAGGATTTGCTTTGTTTCGGCTTCACTCAGAGGCATCCAAACCGTAAACATGGTTTTTAATAATAATCCTCCGCCGACCGAACCCTTACTCCTTCTTATTTGACGCAATGCGACAGGAGAACACACACGAAGATGAACTGGTTGTGTCCCCTCTCGTCAATGGCCATCGCTCGCATGCATATGCGGCAGCCCCGGGGTAACCTATTATATGCTCTCTGATGATTCGCTAGCCAAGGTGGTCTCGTCAAACCGGCCGGCGGTCATATTTGCAGATATTTACGACCTCATCACCTCCGGCGATGATCACTCTTTAGCTCGCCATCGCCTCCGAGGTTCCGGGGGGCCACTAAGCGTTAAAAGCGATTGATAAAATAAAAAGAATCTCCGGTGAACGTTTTATCGTGTTGAATCATTTTTGGGATTTCATTAAGATATCTCGTGGAGACATGGAAAGATTCGTGTCACCCGGGAACTCACGCCGTATAGGTCAGGACACGTTCATGAATTCGTAACATGCCGTTGACTCATGCGAATCAGACACAGACGGTGGCGCCTTGGGGGTGTGATGCATCGCGTGCCTAACGGATGACTAGCAGCACCGTTGGGGCTTTTCTCGAGCATCGATTGTGTGATTCATCGGCTTCCCTGTATCCGGCACGACACTAGACATAAGGTAAGTAGCTTAATGATAGAGCTAGCCTAAATCATTATTTGCAGTCACACGTTTATCACTTGAATATGTGAATGCATTATAAAACATTACTTTGAGTTAAATTGTGAAAGAGAAAATTAGTATTACCCTCTTTCATTGTCATTATTACGTTTTAAGCTTCATTAATCTCTTATAATGTGTTAGTTATAAGTATTTTTTACATAATCCTAGCAGTTTCTATTATTGAACAATATTACTCCAACTTTCGTTGCATGGTTGTGGTTTAGTTATAAACGGTCAATAAATATATTCTGAGTAATTTAGTAATTACTTGATTAATTCAGTTTTTTCTCTATTAATTTTAATAATTCGGCATCGCAGTCATCACACTGTTCGACATGTTGTTAAGGGGGGGCTTTGGTATTTTATTTTAATTCTTCGCATTTACTTTTTATATTTTTTTATGAGTGCTTATCCTTGTAAGAGTATTGTGTGAAACTTTGGGATCAATCGAAGCAAAACTGACAAAGATATGGATTTTTGAAAATCCGCCTTTCATACAAGGCTCGATGCATCTCGCAACTTTGAATAGCGATTCCCAAAACCTACGTTTTCAAAGTTGGTGCCCATCGTAGCATAAAAACTACTGGACCGATTGATTTGAAATTTTGAACACTTAATCTTTATACTATTTTCCAGGTAGCCCCGTCGAGATTTTGTAAAAATTGTTGATACCTTTTTTTAAACAATTTTTTGAATTATGTAAAGCTCATTGTTTGACGCAATTTCGAAAAAAGCATCGCTTTTTTAACTTCAAAAATCTGCCAAAAATTGAAAAATGAGAAATTCAACAAAAACTCGACGGGGCTACCTGGATAAACTTATAATCTAACAAAAGAATATTCATTTGTATATTTCTGATGACCAGGCATGTTGCTATGATGGGCACCGAAAAAAGTACTTTTTTGCAAACTTGCCTTTCTAGATTGGATGCCATGAACGTAATTTTGATCAAAACTTCCCCAAAATAGAACCATATATTCTTGAAAAGCTATAGTTTAATATGACATTCACTTAAATGAATTAAGTTGAAGGGTTTTTTCACTAAAAATCGTCAAAAATAAGCCTTTTTTGGACCCGAAATAACCAAAGCCCCCCCTTAAGTGCATAAAGTGATCAAAGCAACATGAATAATATTGATAGCGGCGTATATCGTAGCTAGCCGGACACATGGTTGCCAACTGCAGTAAGCTGCACCGTACACACAGAGTCGTAATGTACATTTTAATTATCGCTTTCCCTACAGTATCCATACCGATGATAGAAATACTAGTGCCGGAATCGATAAACACGAAGCCAAACCGGTGCAGTCCTACTTCTAGCATGAAAGTCCTCCTCTCGGTTCAATATTTTAACCTTGAATATGGCATGCAGGTGTGTTGCCTTCGCTATTTTTAGTGAGGTGGCCCAGGTGACACCCAGCTAGACACGCCCAGCTCGGGATGCGTTGCTTTCAGAAAGCAACAATTTCCAAACACTAAAAAAACACATCTCCCCAACATTAGGCATGTCACTGGCACCAGCATGAATCGCCAGCCATGCGTTCGTTAATTTAGATCGCGATCGCGTCGGGCGCACAAGTGGTCACACTGGCTTTGTAGGTTTGGCATAATTTAACGGATTATTTAACGATCTTTCTCGATTGAACGATTGAGATACTATCGATTTGGATAACCGGCTAGTCCCAGGGGTTAGGCATCGATTAGGAGTCCATTTTTTTGCCTCTGCCTTGTTGTTGGCTAGCGTAGAAATGAAAATAAAGTTATTCCGCTTTGTTGCTCGCATAGGTAGCCTGGCCCCCCGAATCATCTAGCTCGCTGAGCTAGCTTTAAGAATCGATCGGCGCTCCATAATTTTTAATCAATATTCATAATTTGCGATTCTCTATTTTGCATTCCGCGCCGGTTGTTAATATTTAAGATTTTAGGCTGAACAAATGGTTCGCCACATTTTCGCCAACGGCACTCGTTCTTGCGATCTCGCGGAGGTTGGTATTAACATTTTAATGCATTCCGAACGCAGAAACGCATCGTGAATCCAACTCAATCCGGTGAAATCTCCCGGGCAGCTGCCGCTCGATAGCGTACCATTTTTCATCGCTTTTTATCGTTGTGTTTTTTGCCAAACCGTGGCCATGACCGCCCGGACAGTCATTTGAAAGCTGTCGAACGCTGCAGAAGAGTTTGTCAATTTTTCGTCCTCCGTCCAGGCGGCTTAGCATATGATTACCCTTCCACGTATCCCGTAAGCCGCGACGCAGACCACTGGCTGCTTATCCGTATGCGCGTCGTCATTCCATTACTTAGCAGCGCCACAGGATTAATATTCACATACTTACACTGCTAGCGCAAGCAGAGGGGGACACCCTGTTGTGCGCCATGTTTTGCGAGATTCTGCGAGCTGTGCGAGCAAACATAAACTACTCGCTCGCTCAATTCCGCTCCGTTCCAGCTAGTACGACTCTATAATTAACGAGCCTTACAGCCGCCATTGCCTTTGATCCTTGGACGGTATCGACAACGCGGGGCACGCGGAAGACGAAGAACACACATTTCGCAATTGGGACGGTTCAGATCCCGACGATAGGTCATGGAGTGAATCCGCAGCCGCATCGTGGGCTCATGAGAAACAGGAAATTATATACTTGATCATAATAATGCGAATTCGATCAACATCGTTCATCATAAACCATCGGAAATATGAGCTCTTGAGCATAATGACTGTTATTGTGTGCGTGGCGTGGATGGTTCGGTTTTTGGACATGGCATTAATGAATGGCAAGGATTAAGTTTGTGCCCTGCTGGGACAGTTATTGTCGTTGTTCTTGATTAACCAATCTCGCTGTGTGTTTCTTGTGTTTCCTTTTTTGTCTTCCTCGGGCAAAGAAGCGGCGGATTTTGTTAAATTGGTCCAATTATCAGCTACGGTAACGTACGGTAAGGTTGGATTTTATGGCGGGCAAAAGCAACAAAAGATACAAACAACTCCAGAAACAAGACAGAAATGGTTTTTTGCCTTAATTAATTTCCATCTCCTTTGGTTCATTTAACACATTTCGCAAGATTGTGAAGTTGGTAAAAAATATTCGGACATTTTATTAATCAAGAGTCAAATGATGAGCCATAAGTATTTCCGTCGTCATGCGAGCACGTGATTTGCTTCGGGTTTCCATTGTCCCTGCTTACGCTTGTAACTTATAACCTCTATGGCCAGAGGCAGCAACAGCAACAGCTTCTTGAAGGCAGCAAGCAACTCATTCCCCCAACACATCTTCTAGCATGAAGCAACAACTCTAGCCGACGATCAGGTTTCGTGGAGGGTATATGGACAGGCCACCTGGACATTTTCCTTTACCCTAACCCTTCCCAGATTTTATTACGGGTGAGCAATAAAAAAATGGAAAAAGAACGCTGGAACACGAATACCACTTGGTTGATTCATCTCCAAGGACGCATTGCGATGGGTTGCACTGTGTGATGTTAGTCTTGATTCACGTGTAAGGCACCGCCAGACACACACACACAATACCGATGTCTCGCAAGGAAGCAAAGTCGGATGGTGCATCAACAAATGCTTAATGGGAATGGGAATTAACGCATCAACAGGCAACGATGCGCTGCACAATAATCCCCATTCAGACAGGAACAAAAGGGTTCCCTCGAGAGGGGAATTATGGCCGCGAAAACATAAAATATTGTTCAACACATGGTAATATGCGACCGTGAATGGGACGCCCTCTAGGAATCCTTCTGGGAGGAGATCGTGCTGTTGTGCGGAAGATGGCAGGAAGATGCGTAACGAATCAGCGAGCGGTGGGTTTAAAATTTATTTTTTTCATTCGGATTCTACTGCAGTCAGCAGCTTGCCTGCTGTTAGTTCTATTCGAATATCGAGGGTCCACAACTAAGCCCGGAGCAAGCAGAACAAACTGATTTGTTGTTGAAAGCAACGGATAGAAGTTAATGTGGATTTATATAAAATACAAGATCCTAGAAGCTTACACAACACATTCAACATCGATCATGAATGAAACTGAGTCCGACGGGCAGTGATTGACATGTTACAATCGTCTTTCAGCGACGCTAATTCAATCCGACAGATGATACCCTCGTGACGGTCAAGCGGTAATGGTTAGCTCCCGAACGCTCGCTACTGCAACTGCTACTTCTGGCTACAGTTTTGTGTGGAGTCTGTCTACAGCTCCTCAACACAAAGCTTCTCTTTCTTCTCTCTAGCGGATAGCAGATGCGTCTAGCCTGTCCGTAGGCTGGAAGCGCAGTCAACTCATCGCGAGCTATTACAAAAACCCCTTTTCCACTAATCCGACCCACTGACAGCGGACCGAAAAGAGGAAAGACGCTGGAACTCGTGAAACATGATCCCCTGCACCATCTCAATGCTGCCGTCTTGCCGCCATGCAATGACCCTAGAACCGGTAGTCACAGAGCAGTGCATGTGAAAGAAGGATTTATCGGCACCTCGGAATGATCACACCGGAACGATCAGACATGTTCATCGTCGGCTCGCCATGGTGCATGGCGGTGGTCGTGGTGCTGGCGGCTAAACATAATCGATTAAACCATGCCATCTGTCAATGATGCCACTGGACCGATCGACGATCTTAATTGATGTTCATTTGTTGTACTGCTGCGCGGTTCGTACTCGCGATCCGATCGCGATGCGCAACAACAACAAACGCGCGTAGTACACTCCAGTCCACGACAAGACGACATTGTACGAACAGGAAGAAGGAAGGAAGGAAGCGTAGTAGCGTAGAGAGATCATTGGCACGGAAACAGCAAATAAGCCCGAGCTCGAGCCCGGGCCGGCTCTATTTGTAATTCCTTCGTTCCGACTTGCGGCTGTTTACGGATTGAAGAGTACAAGTCAACCGTCTAGGAGCAGAACAGCTCGCGAAGGAGCACGGCCAACCAGCGCTGGCAATCAAAAGCATGAACACAACGCTGAACCCTGTAACCAGCAACACAGACAACGCATTCTCCGCGTTGTCTCCTCTGGGTATCTGGTGACGCATGTGTGCCTTCTCTGGCATCTTGTAACCCCGGGGTTCGCTCAGTGCACAGCGGAACCCTTTTACACATTGCTTTATTTGTCAAATACCCCGCGTGGTGGCCGGTAAGCGATTTCCAAACAACATAAACTCCCCGAGGTCTGGAGCGGACCGCGAAGAAGAATGCAGATGGAGAACACAATGCACCACCAGCACCACCACCGCCAGCGGCGTGGACCAGCAGCTCCAGAAGCTGGTTACAAGCCAATTAGATCGAACAAGCCAGGCTAAGCGCGGCGCGCTGTAATAGGAAGCGACCGCATTCCCGGGGGCCTGGGGACAAACCAGCTGGTACCAGGCATTTGGTGGCCCGAACGACGCATGCCATGATCTCTCTATGAGAGCATTCCCCCCGGCATGGATCCTCGCTCGTTCCCTAGAGAGTAGAGAGGCTAATGCACGCTGCCACTTCTTGGGGTGCAACGATCGCTGGCTGGCAACTCCGTGCTCGCGTCCCGGATATGCACACCTTTTGGTTGCGATTGATTGATGAATTGTTGACGCGCCTTCCGCGAGTCTACGAGTGTCACGACGAGTCTGGCCTCTAATGTCTGGCTTTGTGGTTTGGATTCCAGCAACTTCTCCTCCACAGAAAGTCCATTGGCTCAGGATCAGCCCATTAGGAAACATTCGACATTTGAGGTAGACACAGTGCGCCATTAGACACGGCTGGCAACCGGGAAGGGCCGTAAAGTGATGCATGTTCCGTCGCTTTCCATACAAGAGAACTGCATTTCGTTCCGCCAAGATGGCTAGACGGACGGATGGACGGATGGACGGACAGACATGGTTTAGGCCCCTGCAACTGACGGGGGTGACGTCGTGTGCTCGCTCGTCTCTACACATAAAACTCATTATGCGGATTTATGCCTGAAAGAAACCGAACCAAACGACACCCGGATTGGTCGCCAGGCTGTGGAAAATCCTTGTCCTTATCAATCGATCGTCAGCGGTCGGACGTCGAGCGGTGATGATGAGAGACCGATGCCGGGCGGGTAGAGAAAAAAAAACCATTTACGGTTGTAGCGGTGCAACAATAAAACTCATCAAGCTTAAGGGTGCGCTCGTGGTCATAAAATCCTTTTTTAGCGCACCGTTGACCGTTGGTCGTATTGGTTTTCGGTTTGCATTGCAAGCACGAAAAGATCATGGCGAAGAAAAGGTCTTAATGTGAAGTGAAAGGAACAGCCAAGTGTCGGGCCTTCGAGAAACGCAAGTCTAAATAGTTTTCCTATGCAGGCCTATGGAACAATTATGCTTAGCAAAAAGCACGCTGCACTCTATCGCGTGCCGGCGAGTGAGTGAGTAACGAGGGAATTCCATTTGAAGGAATGCTGGTCGATCGCACACCACAGCATGATTCCAGCTGATCGTGCTCGCTGAAATTAAATGCAGTATCTAGGAGGAGAAAGTTACAAGATAAGCTCGTTGGCATCCCTTTCTTCTCGTGGCTCAAGTGATAAATGTTGTTGAGCTAGCACGTTTCGCCATGGAAATAGTTGTTATGTCCATGGTTTAATGCCGTTGTCGCCTCGCTATAAATTACTCGCTTCTACTTTCTATCACGGATGACTGTATCCATGTTCCATTACCATAATACGTTGTTCCAGCAGCAGCGACCGAGCGACAATTATTCTGCCCGGTCTATTGCATGTGTTCTATGCCGCGTTCCGTAGCTTCGTAGCGTTCGCCAACAATTCGCTACGGCGGCGTGTAAGGGGACGGAGCAATGTATCGTCGTTGATCCGTAACGATAAGCCGAAGCTACAGGAGCCAGCGCGTTCTTCGTGCGTCTCTCGCACTGTGACAAATGCATTCGCAACGCATCATTAGCATTCTGAGCAATCGACCCCAACTGGCCGCGGTTCGTTGCACGGGCGGGCGGGCGGACGAGCTGGCTCGGGCATCGATGATCGGTGAGCTCGATCGCATAAATTTGCCGATCTGTTGGCTTTCATCGGGCCCTCGGTGCTCTCGGCTTTGCTAGTACAAATTGCCCGTTCTGCAATGCATACGACATTTCATTCAACGAACGAACGGATCCGAGGAGGCGGAACGAAAGTAACAGAGTAGGCGAGCTGCGAATGCGCCGCCTGGTGTCTTGTTACTTGGCGTAGCAAACGCACCTAAAAGAGATTTCATCGCGAACCGCGATCCAAGCGGGTAGCATTCGTATCGCGGAAGACGGGTGACGGTAGGTTCGCGTTACAACCGGCTTGGTGAGCATCTCCGGAGCTCTATCAACTCCGGGCGCACTGGTCTTGCCACTGTCTGTTGTCGCGTAACTGTTTCGCCTTCTCCCTGATACCGGATACTCTGGCGGACTGCCGGATGAAGCTTTTCTGTTTTGTTTGTTCCTCTTCTACCCCCTATCGCTACCGCTACGGTGGAGCCGGAAGAACTCGTGCGTAAACATTATCGCGATGGTCAGAGGTTCGATGGCCAGATTCATTGTTCTTAATTGTAACAGATTGTGATTTATGTGTCGGTCGGGAGTCAATCGGCGTTCACTCGGTACTCGGTGCTGTTGTCATTGGCATTGTGTGCGAGTGTTTTGATAGGTTTTGCAAGATAGATGGCTAATTTTGCAAGTTAAATGACCCATACCCATATTTCAAACACATTAATTGCATTTTATTGCTCCAATCTGCATTACATTATCTACTTTATTTTTATGTTGCAGTCGTATGTATATAGGAAGGAAGGAAAAAAACTTTTAAGAAAGTGAAAGGAATTTATTAAAGCCTGAAAAATGCTTGTTGCCATAATATAAGATCCAGGATAATAAAATCATAATATAAGATCCAGGATAATAATTTTGATAGAAAAGCGAAACACTAACAAAATAAACTAATATGACGAACGTTCTCTACTAAATGCCTAAATTATGCATATCGAAGAAACAGCAATTAATCCTTGAAATAGAATATTTTATGATTCAGAAATGCAGACATAAGAACAAATTAGACAATTAGACAAAATATATAATCAAAAATATAATTTTCGAACAAGAATACAATAATCTGTTAGCGAATGGGGTAGCAAGAAAAGGAAAAAAGCAGCATGAATAGCATGAAAAGCACCGAACAGTGCTTGTCAAACAAAGCACCAGTCTTAAGAAACTTTAAATAAGAAATGGTACGTGAAAAGACACAGAAAATTTTATCAAAAAACAGTATTTTCCAACTCCACCGGGTTGTTTAAGTCCCCGACGCCCCTCTCAGCTAACCACTCGTCATCTCCAATGACGTTTAGAAGCAGTCCCACTTGTTTGTTATTTTTAAAATCCATTCCATACGCTTCACCACTAAACACGCACGCACGCAGCTCCTAATTGCTTTTGCTGGATCATGTTACTTCCCCTGACCATGACCAACGCGACATGTGGTTGATTAGCCAGCCACCGATCCGCCACTTGTTCCGGGACTACAGCACAGGACCATGGCCGCAGGAGCGATTAGTGGCAGGAGGATTTCCCTCTTTGCTCAACAATTAGTCAACTCAGTACGATTCCGCCTTCTGGTGCTGGTGCTGGTGCCGGTGCGGCGCTAAGCCCACTGGTTTGGCACGAAGCGAAACTAAAAAGCCGTAGGCCGCCCGCTTCGGGGGTGCGAAGTTAATCTTAGCTGTGAGACCGTCCGTGCGATAAATGGTCACGCATTAGGCGGCAAAGACAGCAAGCGAACGCACCACGCACGATAAAGTTGCAACCCGAAGACGGACCGACGAACGGATGGATGGATGGACGGACGGATTCGAGAAACCTTGTCACCTTTACCGGGAACACCTCCCGCTAATATTCCGTTGAAAAGTATAAATGGCAGATAAGGCGTCCGTAGGCGTCGCACCGCCTTCGTCTGGTTGCAGATGCCGCGTATGCGACGTGAGCAAAAATACATCCCAACCATTAGCATAGATTGTCATCGACAAACCCGAATTTCCTCACGGATTGTGCTAAACGGACGGATGAATGATCGCCGTCGCCGTCGCCGTCGCATCTTGTAATCTCGCACACCCCTTGACGCTTGAGCGAAGAGTTTCGTGGCAAATTGTACTACCGTGTGGTGGGAACCACGAATCCGGCGGTCACCTGAAACTGAAGCATAGAAAGAAATGCCGAAAGCAATGAAATGAAAAGAACCATTTTTGAGGGAGCAAATTGTGTATTTTGAAATCATGTTTCATCGGAAATCTTCCCCCCAAAAAATAAAAAGGCCAGAAGGGGAAAAGGTTCGCCGAAAAACATATCGAAAACCCACCTCCGGACATAAAAAAGGGACCAGATCCGTAGTCCTCCCCGGGGCCGACAACAGGGGTCGTAAAATATGAACTACAGCCTAGAGTCGGCATTGATTTACGGCGCACACACCGGCGGCTCCGACTTGTTGCCGCAAGAAGTCATAAACTTGCAAAACGGAACTAGCGGCACCCAGGCCCCGTCAGTCGTCGCTCACACACCGGACAGTTCAACCGTTTTGGGGTGGAAGTCAAGAAGGTATCGAATCGATTTGAAATTTGTAGGAACCACGGGTGGTGGATCGCGGACCGAGAGGCAGGAAACTAAAACCGCGAAAAGGGAAACCGGGCCACAAGCATCCGATCCGAACCGATCACCCGGGATCGCTAGATCTCACGTAAGAACCATAAAAGCAACACTCGCATTCCCGGAGACTCCCGCGATCCCAAACTAAGAAACAAGAGGAAACAATAAAATGTCGAAAACATGATGCGCACACATCATATCGTAACACGTCGCCATCGTCGATCGGTACCGCCGCGATGCACGTCGCGCCGTCTAGCGAAGGTTCTGTCAGGGGACGCCGCGTTCCGATCCGATCCGAGACTGTGCAGCCAAGTTCTTGGAAGCGGAACACGGCAGGAGTCGGCATTTGCGGAATCTTTATTGTGTCAGGCATCAACGGCCTCGCATCAACGGTGCGACGGTCTGATAGGGAAGCGCAAGGCATCGCAACTGATGCTGCGAAAGAAGCGGTCGCATCGAACCGAACCGTTTTCGTGGTTTGATTTCTTAACTTCGATCTGGGCGAAGCCGTGAGGAGGACAAGAAGGGAAACGAGGCTGATGCTGCAAAGCGCCGTCCCCGAATGCCGTCGATTTCGTGTCTTGCAGCATTAAAATGGGTTACGATCGATTTATAACTCTCTTCAGCAAGAAACATGACATGGGCAGGCGCAATTCTCCGATGGTCCGATGGTACACTGAAAGGTGGTTGATAGTGATCATAAAATGGACGAAAATCGAAGCAAAAACCTGCCAACATGTTTATTCCCTGTGTCAGCATCATTTCAGCTCTCCCCCGGGGGGGCAAACACCACACGCAGAGATTGATTGCAATCGGGAGCTGCGAGCTGGAGCCGTTTCGACAAATTGTTATCAAGAAAAGGTGATTTAATGCGACAGACCAAAAAAAGGGAACCAGCAACCAGCATGGGTGCGCATGAAGACGAAGAAGTAGTAGTGGGAAGCAGTAGTAGTGGGTACTCGTTATCTGATAAAGTCCCGGGCAGTCGATTGCACCGCCTGGCCCTGGCTGGTGCTGGTGCTGGTCGACCGCGGTTAACGGGAAAAAAAGGGTTCCCTCTTTAGCGCGACAAAACAATACTCCGCTGTGATAAGACAAGAAGCCTTCCCGGGGGTAAGAAAAGGGGCGGCCAGAGGCGCATAAAGCTGTTATGTGAGCCAGGGAGCAAGCGAGGCGTGTCCGCGCGTGCAGACGGACGTGTCAACATGGAGGCAAAAATACGTTCTCATAACTCCAGTGCACCGAACAGCATTACGCAAACATAAGAAGACACGAAACGGATCCGCTTGTATCGCAAATGAGTTACATTGTTACATTCTTATAACCACTGTTGACAGCAGCGCGTACCGGCGGCCAGTGTCATAATGAGTCCACTTTATTGGACCCGATTCCCATGTTGCGTTCATCGCCCCAAAATCGCTAACGCTTCGGATGCGGTTGAGTCAGAGCCGGACCATTCATAGCGCCTCCTGGAGTTTTCGAGATGAAGATGACGAAGGAAGGAAGCGCCGTGATAAGAGATTACGCGGCGAACATTCAGGATGATCGGTTTGACATGGGCTAAGGCGAGTGAACCGCATCGCATGCTATGTCGAGCACGCTTAAGAGCTCGGGATTTTTGATTGATGATGGGCAGTACAAACCGCGTTGCTAGCAGCAACGACCCTACCGTCACTGTACCATTGGATTTGCGTGCACAGGAACTGACCGCTCTAATCGTTGCGGACGATCGCCGTTCATCAATGTTTTGACATCATCATGTTTTAGCTTATTAGTTCGCGCTCTCGATTCTTCAGGGAGGTTTTTTCAATTGATTTTTCCAATTAAATGTCGCGATAATTCCCGTGTATTTCTAATCAAAACAGCAACGTCACGGTTGGGCTTGATCGCCAACCAATCGTTCAACATTTCCGTTCCCCGCGTAAACGTGTTCGTTGGTAAACGAAGCGTCTTATCAGCGGTTAGAATTGGGCAACGTTGGTCGATGGTTTATTCGAATTCTAACGGCAGCAGCAACAACATTGATCGAGCAAACAGCGATCTTACACAGATAACCCCGTTCCGTGTGAAGCGCGATCACGAAGATCGAAGCGTGAGGCGTGCAGAGTCACACCAATGGCGTGCGTTTTGGTTTACCTAGCGTCAGTATGATCACATCGATGGCGACGGGCAGCGTGATCCTTGCCTTCGCCTTGCCGCATATCTTCTGCGATTCGACGTCTGCCATGGTTTTTTTTTTGGGGGGAGATTCCTCGAGGAACGGGACCGGGAACGCCTAATCCGTCACAGATGTGGCCGGAACAACAACGCGAAGAGTACACTGGACACTGCGCCACCACACCAAAGAGACAACAATTCGAACAATTCTGGTCCGGAGAACAACACTTGCTGTGGCCGGTGTTTTGCGCCGCAGATACACCCCGTGTCTTTCATGCGTTGCGCTAGTTCCACGTTCTAGACACACAGACACACGAGCTAGAATCGGCAATCAGGCGTTATCATCCACAAGGGGAGGCGAGTCCGTCGAGGAGGAGGAGGAGGAGAATTGCTCCCGATTTGCGTGGCTGACCCACGAGATTAGCCAGCGAGCCAGCGCGCCCCCTCGGCCAATCGACGGACGATGGACAACGAATTTGCACAATCGAGCACTTCCTTTTCGAGGGGCGGTCTACCCGCGACAGAGAGATGGTTCATAAATGATCCAACAGTAGGAGGTAGCAGACAGCGTTCGTGGGCACCACCGTTCTCTCCTCTCGGCCGCCGGGGCTCAACCGACCAGACGAATTATGATTGGTGCCAATAAACGCGATGTCCCGTTCCGTGTTTCGCTGGGACGCTGATAAAACAAATAGACACACACACACACGCACGCACAACCCAGACGAACACACGAGCACGTGAGACACTTTTGTTATCAGATGCGCACCATTATGAGCACTTAGGGTGAACTCTAGCTGTTCCGCGAGAAAAATCCGTCTATTCCGTGAAATCACCGGAACCAACTGTTTACGGGGTGGCGTTTCGACCCCTTTCTGGCACTCTAAATCCGCGCTGCTCGATGTACCGAGGCGCCGAGGGCCAATTACCGAGGCAGATTAACGGAAGTTCCGTATCAACACAGCAGGCCTCAGCAGACTCTTCCCAACACTCCACTGCACTGTACGGGTACGGGTGGCAATCGAAAAATATCCGATCCGATTCCCCTTTCGTTCGCGTTCCGGTTGCGCGGTGGCCGTTTTCTGTATGTTTATTAGCTTGATTTAGTCCACCAGCGCCATCACGATCAACGTTAATTAATTGATTAATGCTGTCGCCAGCCGGGGGGGGAGGGCCGCGGTCCTTTCTTAATTCCCTCCGGAGTTTCGGGACTGTTTTCGGGGACAATCCTGTCCGGGACCAGACTAGACTGCAGGAGCCTGTCGATGGTTAGTGTGAATGTTCGCTCGTAGCTCGCGTTTTGGACTGGATTAGAAGCAGACAAGCAGGATCGACCTTCCGTTGTCACTATCACACATAAAGCACGGTCCGTAATCACTGATAATCAATCTCGTCCCCTGTCCTGTTCACTCGTTAGTCCTTAAGGATGGTCTGCCAGGAGTTCGAGCGGTGCAACCTCTACCGTCGTCTATCGCGCGGCCAGGTCGAGAGGTAACAAAACAAAAACAAATTTTGAATTCCACACAGACCGTTACACCGACCATCAACCATCAAGCCACCGGACCAGACACCGAAGATACTCCCGAAGCAGCAGAGTAAAACATCAATAAATAAACACTCGCGGATCCAGCGGACGATCGATAGGAAAGCGGTACTAGCGCCTCCACTGTACGCGTAGTATTTGTGGCTCTCGCCTGCCTGAGTAACAGCTGCTGCACGACCGACAACCGACGCGCACCACGTTTCACTTTTGAATGAACGCGGACAAGGATGAACACGGCCTCTTGGGTCCGGCTTTTAAACGAACTCACCGCTTTTGATCGAGCGGCGTGCCGCGCAAGCGTGCAGTAGATGAGTAAACCTAATGCGTGAGCTGTGGTGTTGTTTGCAGGCAGAGCTGAAGGCTCCTTGAGGCTGAAGAGGGATCTGCGTTGGACCACAAGCTTGAGTTTATTCTTCGTCTGATCGAGCTTTAAGATCGATGAACTTCGTCCTTCGATACTCTGGAGTATCCTGGGAAATGGAACTACATAGAACATATCTACAAGATTGAATTTATGCAACCTACTACTTCGTACATTTTCCAATGAAATTCATCCATTTGGTCGCACAAGTATCAGAAATATATTTGAAATTACCCCCTCATGTAGTTGATAACTGGGAAATAATATTTTTTTATACAATACAGCATGGGAAACTCGCACGCTCTCTGCACGCTGTATCATTTGTTTTATCAAATAATCTTTTATTGGTGTCATTAGCAAAAAATACGCTCTTAGCATTGGAATATACACAAAAATGCAATAAACACTAATTGACCACTCGGGTTCAACGCAAACATACTGTAAGAGTTTTGAGTTGCTTTTATGGACGAACTTACAATACGTGTAAACAGTAGATAATACCGCATGAAAGAAGTGCATTAACTGTACGTATCAACAGTTGACTTTAACAAAAATCATACTTTGCAAAAAAAACCACCAACCAAATACATCACTATATCCCAAGCAATGTTGTTAGTAAACTGTGTTGTTTCCAAAATTTGGTGCTGGTTCTGATTATTTCAATCAGATTTTTACTTTTATTATAGACACGGAGTAATGGTTTGGGTTTAGGGGTCCTAGAAGTGCTCCAAGTTTCTTTTTGGCGCATTTTAATTTTAAAACATAATTATCAATCAGGTTTTCTTCGTGGTTAAACACAGACAAAACTCCAACACTCCCCAAAATCCAAAAAGAACATTCCATTAGCCAAAGATCAGAATCAGGAGTTGGGACATGCCGGTTTCGCTTAGTCATTCGCTCTGCTCAGTCATTTCAGAAAAAGAAACTACCGAAGAAAATTGCATAAAGAGATGATGTGGTCTTTTGTTAATCACCTGGGCAACTGCCCAGTCTTTTATTGCTACCTTGGAATGAGTTCGCGAAATAGTTTTATGGAAATCTTGCTCGATTCTGCTGTTGTCCGAGGGCTATCTTTGATAACAAAAACCAATTGTCATCCAATGTCTGAAGCCACAGATGATTCACTGACCGTAACGATGATTATTCTACACCGCACTCACGTTCCGCGGATACCATAAATATTCACGATGAAGGTGCGCTAATATTTGTTTGCGGCTGTAATAATAACGATTACCTTGGTATTATCTTGGTAAAATACCAGCCACCCAGCGCATGATCCTCCCGTTCTGCACCATGTGCAGCATAAGCCGGAATGCCCGAGCAAAACATAAGCATCACTTTTTTGCCATCTCGCCTTCTTATTTGATCTAATGCGCACCCATTCAGCGACGTTTTCGACCTTTGGCTACCTGAGTCATACGCAGCCTCCAGCCGCAGAGATCCTTGGGTAATCCTAGGGTGCAAAGTGAACGGGAACGGAACGGGAAGAAAGGCATCATTTCGAGGGTCAACACAGGGGCTCACTGTACCGCCCATTTGGGAGCGCTTATTCATTGTGCCACACCTATTTCCAGCATTCCACCGAACCAATTTCCCAAACCGATCCCATTCAGAGCCCGATTATTACGTGTAACGTTTCACTGACTTTCTCATGAGATGATGCGAGTTCTCGGCTCTTGGCACCGCACAGAAGACAGAACGATCGAAGAGGAATCTGTTCTACGTACGCCCCTTCCTTTGCCGGTTTGAGAAGATGTGCATCGAATTTGGGATAAAAGTTTGAGCGACTGTCAATACTGCTGTTGTAGTCCGTCTTGAGATGCCGTGGTTCTGTTACTTTCATTTCCCATTTCAGATCCGATTCGAGCGCGTGTTTGTGTCTGTGCGTCTTTATGAAAGGTCTTAAGATCGAGGACCAAACAAATGGAAAAAAGGGAAAAGAAATACAAAAAAATCCCCGATTCAACCTCTTTTACGATTTGATTTACGCCCAGCAACAGTATAAATCCCGGAGATAAATATAATAATATCGTTCGTGCCCTCGGGTGTCGGTCGAGGCGGATCGCTCCCATCATCAGAACGCCAGAACGGCCGGAGTGCATGCTGCACCAGACCAGAGGCCCGAGATCGATCGGATGGAATCAAAGCGGACAGCTGGCTGTCGAATGCATTAAACTGGATGCTGGATGCACTCGTTTCTCGTCATGTTTTACGCTCCAAGGTATTCGGATAATAAAATCCAGTCCAATCATCATCATCATCAACACCAAACAAACAACGAGTCGGCCTTCACTTATCCGAACACCGAACATTATAACACCAGGCATCGCTGGCTGGTGGATGATATGCGGTGCCAAGGTGCAAATAATTATATTTATAATGCAAAAATATTAAACACGACGAAACTATTATCGTTGACACCCTTTGCTTGACTTATGTTATGTTTGCCGGCGTTGGAACCTCTGACAATTGTGATCCCGTGTCGATGTCGCTGTAAAGCTACAATTCCACACCTTCCCAAGAAACCCTCCGAAGCCTTGCCGACCATTCGCAATATGACGCCATCCCAGCGGGAGCCAAGAATCGAACATTGCCGCCAGCTAGTCCGCCATTCCATCCCGCGGGTTGCTTTACAATTCACCGAAAGGAATCGTTCGATCGAAAAATGCGAATTAACCTCCCCCCGGAGGCAGGAACAGGAAACGTTTCATCCGGAATGGATAGCCTCCGGTTGTAAAAATAAGGTGTATGGCAATTAGCCAGGGATTACTTACGGCTCCCCGGAGGTGTAAATCCGGAATGTGCTGATCTTCGGAAATGACGTGCGAATCGCGGGTTTTTACTCGTCCACCGACGACGACGACGTGCTGACACAGGACTTGCTCGATTTAATAGGATAATTTACTGTCGAATGACTGTCGGCTATATCTTTAACCTAAATAAGGATCTTGTACTATGAACAGTAATGAACTGAAACATGTAGGAGAACAAGGTTTAATAGGTTTAACACGTTAAAACTCTATTCCCTTCGGTGTGGGCAGCGTATTTGGTAATGAAATGTTGGAAAGCAGCTGGATGTACGCAGTGCAGTTCAAGAATACAGACGGTATTAAGGAGTTTGTGAAGCGTTCAGGTGAGACACACGGTTCCACCTTGATTGTTCTGTACCGCCTCTTACACCAAGCACTTGCTCCAGTAATGTCCCATTCTTTTCTGCACCGTAATCTTGATCACCATCTTGTTTCCTTTGTCGGAATAAAAATCGTAAAAAGTGCTCCAATTCTCTCTCGCTCTTTCTATCTCTCTCTAACTATATTTCAACTAAATTTGTCATCTCCACCGTAGAAGGCTAAGCTAAGCCCGTGACGAGCGCCGGTTGGGTCGGTCATAAAAATAATCAAAAACATCATTTCGGACGAGCTTGCATCGCCTCATAAATGATTCCATCTCCTCGGATCCGGCCGAAAGAACTGGCTGAACGATGCGCCGGCGATCCGTTTCCCCGATGCTTATCTGGAAACACTGCGGCCTGGAGCCGCCGTCTGGTGAAGAAGTTTTACGCGGCGTTTATATGTACTCGACACGCTAAACAAATTACTTCCCTCCGATGGCCAGCGGCAGCAGCAGCACGCTGGATGGATAGCACGTTTCGGTAGTTTACGCCTTGTAGAAGAAGTCAGCGTGGCAAAGTGGTGTTTGTTGGCTCAATCCGACCAATTAAAAGCCAACAGTGTAATGGAATAATAAGGGTCTAGCCGGGTTGGCTTGTGACTTATGACCTCAGCTTACCATCCCGAAGACTCCGCACTCCAGACGCACCACAGGTCCAGTGAGCGCGAGGTCCAGCAAAGCGCAGCAGAGTTCGCAGAGAGAACTATAGATGGTGATGATGATGATGATGATGATGACCAAGTCATTTTTCAAGTGATTAAAATAAATTCTCTCAGAACGTGCCCAACGTCCCTCAACAAGATATCGCTTAATACGCGGAGACAACGGATAGCCGGTTTCTAGCCGGCGACATTGCTACCGTGTTGCTGCCGGCTGTTAATGTATGACGCCAGATCCGTTCGTTCCAAGATCATCTTCATCTTGTGACACCAATCCACCACACCGTCCACCGCGACACAACTCGCGTGGGGTGGAAGGAAGAATCTGGCAAAGAAAGTGACCATCTCGTAGGAATGCAGGAACCGTAGCCGGCTGCAGTATCGATCAGTGAAACGATGTCGCTGGTTTTAATTCAATTAATGACCGGGTGCCGTTGCAGCTTGATAAGCTGGCGGTGTGGCAAGAAGAAGAAGTACTATAGCTGGCTCCCGTTTTGGTTTGTTGCTATTCGATTCTAGCTGGCCAAACGCTACCCCATCTAAACCGGGTAATGTTAGTTATCAATTACTGAAAACCTATATCGTTGATCAATGCTATGTGGTTTCTGCGTCATTGTGTAGAAGAACGAGAACTGCAATGTCACCACAAAACCACGAACATTGCGTCTAGCAAACGAGCTCATAACTTATCACATTTCTAAATGATATAAAATTCTAAATTAATTTATATTTTAAATATTAACAATTACTTTAAAATTGCTAATTAAACTAAAGACTGTATTAAAGATGTCGATACAGAATTAAATTTGAAATAAAAAAAATTAAAAATCTTTATGGCAATACTTTGGAACCTTATCATTTTATGAAAGAATATTATATTTTTAAGCTTAAATGATCAAACAATTCAATCCAAAATATTTTTCAGCGCTTTCGAAGCGAAACTTCCCCGTTGTTACCATTGCCTTATTTTATTGCATTTCTTTTCCAAAACCTCGCCTTATATTCTTAAATTGTTACAGCTGAATATGCCATTTAAAAATTTAAAAATTTGCAGCGCAAAGCCGTCAAATATTAATTGAGAGCACCTTCGTCATTTTCTGGATTTAAAACAAAAATAATTCATATTGTTACGAATTAAAAAAACGCTTAGTAATTAAACAATTTTCAAGGATTTTGTACAGGGAAAAGCCTGTTGCTCATTCAACCTGTCATGAATGCTTCAAATCAAACCAGACATCGTGATGGCTATCAGGTTTCGAGGATGGATAGCATTGCTCCAAGCTAAAGTATAAATGCATCTCGATGGTTAGCAGCCCACCCCAGACAACGGTAATAGAACACTTTCCTCAATCTCTGCTTCGATCTGTACGAGGTACGAAATAAAAGGGGGATGAATGAAGGCCAAGATCTTAATTGTGGCACTCTAGGCAACGCTCGTGCAGCAAATGGGATTAGATAATTCAATTGCAGCTTTCTAGAGTAGCGCCCATCGAGTGCCCTCCCCAATACGCGAGTTTCCAAGCTGACGAGAGGATCGACGCAGACGAAACCCATCAACCATCTTTCGGAATGATGAAGTTGAATGTTCTTGTTCTTGGATAAAGGAAAATGGTAAATACGGGAATGGCGCTCGCACTCAGACAATCCAGACACGGCTGACCAGCGTTATGCTCCCGGGGAGCATTAAAAAAGAACCATTACCGATTAACTCGGGGATCTGGCAACAACGACGCCAATCAAACCAAGCGCCATCCGACTAGCACTACATGCATTCTCCACGTTGAGCTGCCACGTTGGGTGGCTGCAGCCGGATGCTTCCATGATGCATTGATTGAATGCACAATTTTGGGAAGGGAGAACACGGTCGGGTCAATGGTCGCTGATAGGCATCGAGATGAACCGGAATTTTCTGTTGTATCGATCTCAATTTCCGTTTCCGTACCAGAGCAAGCAACGTTATGCGAGATCTGATGCTGAAGATCCCATCGCCGGAGGCTCACAGGGCAGCAGGAGGCCCACGATGGTCACCGTGTGCTTTAATGATTTTCCTTCTCCCTGGGTTTTGTATTTCGTTCGTACAGTGACCTAGCGAACCCTATGTAGCCTAGGGCATTCCCATTCGAGGATTGGATAGATAGCCACAAAGGCTCATTTGTGATGCTAAGAGGTCTAGCGATAAACTAACACGCGAACTCATGTGGTGCTGCTGCGTATTCATATTTTCCATGGTCAGCGGCCGTCGGATAACATTATTTATCGCTCTAACGTGCCCATAAATTGGGAATCGATTGGGGAGTTTCACATAGAAAGACGATAGTTTCATCAAAAGAACACTTTACGCGGGCGCACCGGTTAACCCAGGTGTCAAAATATTTCTATTTAAATTAATTTCCTTCCCACAGGGTATCATATTTATGGTTTTATGCTACGAGCAGCTTAATCCCATCGTTCGTTCGTTCCATTCATTTATTTGGCCAGCAGCCACTCTTCCCAAACCAGAAAGCATGATTTATTTAACTCCCTCTTATGTACCTTGTCTGTAGAAGCGCGATCTGCATCCAAGACAACATTCGCTAACTCGGAATGGCCAACTCTGATGCTCCGCAAGTAAGCTAAAGGAATACAAATGATCCGTGACATGCGATCGCGCGCTGAAGTGCTATTACTCTACGTTCTGCGGACGTGGTTCGCTTGCTATGTAGATCATTGCAAACGATCGAAGGCGTTGAAGGTACGACATTGATTTCCTCCACTTGTGTGGTTTACTTTTCACGGTCGCGCGGCAGGAACAAATCTCCCAAAAACTCGTTCTATTTAGGTCACAGTTGGTCGCGATCGACGTCGCGATTTGCTTTGGGAAAAATTGGAACCGATCATAAATATGCTAAAGGACAGGTACGATTCCACCCACACAAAGACGTCCGGGGAAGATTTTATCCCGGCAGCAATAGAACGCTCGCGTCGTCGTGAGTCTCAATTGGCCGAAACGACACGTGCCATGTGCTGCGGCCAATTCACACACGCTCGCAGATCTGATGCTCTTATCGTTCGATATGCTAGACAACGCCAAACATGCCAGTCATCATCACGCGTTGAATGATTTATTTGATTTATCAGAAGTGGACAATGTTTGAGTGCAAGTGAATTCTACAATACTCGGACAATCTTTGTTTGACTCACCTGCCCATGATGCACGCCGCAGGTTAATCAGCTGTTGCATTTTCAAAATTGCATTCCACCACCACGTTTCGAACAGAGGCACAAGCCGGCACCCAATTTTCACTGTTCACAGAAAGCGCACAGCAACCACAATACTAAATATGAAACTACTAATCGTGGTTTGTGCAAAGTTGTGCAAAAATTATTCGTTTTTCGCGAACAATTTTGCGTAATCGCTTTGCAAAACCTTTTCGATTTATTTTTCTCCACCCCTTGTTGACGGCTGATGAAACGCTTTCGTCGATTCTTCAGTTTCGTCGATTTTGTGTTCTTTCCCGCTTCGTCGTTTACATCATAGCGGTTTCGGGAGTCGGAGTTTGCAGCGGGCACGCAAATAAACAAAACCGTTTTTTGATTTCGCGATGCCGGCTTTTCGCGAGTTAAACGAGTTTTCTATCCTGTTAAACCATCGTGAAAGTGTATCCTTGCTGTATAAGGACAATTTTTATGATAAGCGAATCCAAAGGGCTTCCCTGAATGGTGTACTTTTCGACATCAACACGCCGTACGATTACCGAGAGGATCTTCCGGAAATGCAGCCGCCTAGAAAGCGGAAACGTGTGAAAGCAGAGGGTCGGTTTGATGAAATAACTGCTAAGGTAAGCCGGAAATACCACATGCTCAGTCCTGCACATCATTACCACAATCTCTTTTTGTAGGTATCCGATAATCTCAACAGTATTAAGTCTAAACTTGAGGATGAAACCGAGAAGCTCGAGCAATCCAACAAACACGCGCTGGAATTTGTTGATAATTTCAATCTGGCCTTCACCTACAATGCCGATAGCTGTTTCAACGGACAGAACACTTCCGAGCAAACCGTCTTCACCGAACTGGACGGTGAAAGCTTTCTTGTGCCACCGAAAGTAACATTCTTCAACGCTCCCATTAGTCGGTTAATTGAGTACCTGCCAGAGAACGAGAAATTCGATTTGATCGTACTGGATCCACCCTGGTGGAACAAATACATAAGACGGGTTAAGGGCGCGAACGCACGGGCAAGTTACCGGATGCTCTCGAACGACGATATCGCACAGATTCCGCTCGAGCGTCACTTGCACGGGAACACGATCGTGATCGTATGGTGCACGAATGCACCATCTCATATCGATGCCATCGCAAGCGTTTTCTTCCCAAAGTGGGGCCTCGAATCTGCTGGTGCTTGGTATTGGACCAAGATTACAAAGAAAGGAGAACCAGTGTGTAGATTCAAGGAACCCACCGGTAAGCAACCATACGAACGATTATTCATCGGTCTACCACCTGGCTCCTCGCTGGCCAAGTCCATTCCCAAGGAACTGTACCTCTACAGCATACCGAGTGCCCTTCATTCTCACAAACCACCTCTCTACGGTAATGACCGGCGGTATTGTTTCCCGCTTTTTAAGATAAAATTATCGCTTTATTATCATTATTCATAAAGGTAATCCGGTTCCCGTGTTTTGTTTCAGAGCTGATGCGCACAAAATTTGCCCTCGAAGCACCAAACTGTCTGGAGCTCTTCGCTCGCAGCCTGCACTCCGGTTGTACCTCATTTGGAATGGAAGTGTTGAAACTGCAAAACAAACGTCTCTACGAACTGGCCGAAGTGGAGTGAGACGCGGAACGTGCGCTGGCATTAAAATAAATACATCAAACAGCAAGGCACCACCAGCTGCCCACTCAATGGTGTCCATTCGTCTGGTCCGTTTTGTACCCGTTCGGGTTCATGGTTTGCCATCGCCAGAAGTCCTCGCCTGAAAGAGGTAAACAGCCATGTTAAGTATCGTGCGACTCGGAGTGCATAATGCAAGTGCTGCTTACACATCTCGTCGACGCTGTGTACCGCCTTCCATCCGAGCTCCGTTTCGGCGAGCGTTGCGTTGGCAAACATGGACGAAATATCACCGGCACGTCGATCCTGAATAACATAGGGAATCTTCACCCCGTTCACTCGTTCGAAGGTGTTGATAAGCTCCATGACGGAAATGCCCTTTCCGGTACCGAGATTGTACATCTAGTAAAGGAAAGCGAAAGAAAAATTAAAAAGAGAACATACTACAAACCATGGAACAGAAAGTAACGTAAGCAACGTGCAGGTACCTTCAGCCCGAGATGCTCCTTGTCCAATTTGTTCAGCGCGGCCACGTGACCACTGGCAAGGTCCATTACATGCACATAGTCTCGTACTCCCGTGCCATCCGGGGTATCATAATCGTTACCGAAGATCGTTAGCACATCCTTCTTCCCGATTGCAACCTGGGCAATGTACGGCATTAGGTTCGTGAACTGCTTCGTTGGATCCTCGCCAATACGACCCGATTTGTGCGCACCGACCGGGTTGAAGTAACGCAGCGCGATAATGTTCCACTTCGGATCTGCCCGTACCGCATCCTTCAGCATCTCCTCAATGAAGTACTTCGTACGGCCGTACACGTTCGTCACGTTGCCCGTTGGGTTTTCCTCCGTGATCGGTAGTCGCTCCGGTTCGCCGTACACCGTGCAGGAGCTTGAAAACACCATCTTGTAGATACCGAGCCCGTCCATCACCTCGAGCAGGTTGATCATGCCGATCATGTTGTTCTTGTAGTACAGCAGCGGATTAGTCATCGACTCACCGACCGCTTTAAGGGCGGCAAAGTGAATGACCGAGTCGATACGGTGCGCCTTGAAGATACGCTCGACCGCATCCTTGTCCAGCAGATCGCACCGATAGAAGTGTACCTTCCGGCCCGTAATCTCCTCGACACGCTTCAATGCCACGGACTCGTTCTTGGCGGAATTGACCGAGTTGGTGAAGTTGTCCAGTGCCACCACACCGTATCCGGCTTCGAGCAGTGACACAACCGTATGCGAACCAATGTATCCTGCTCCACCGGTAACCAGAACCGTTCCCTTCTGTTCTCCCGTCATGTTGTTGGTGCTAATTGTTGTGTTGAAGCGTAGAAGAGAGTGCAACATTAGAAACGACGATGAATGATGGGATTGCAGATTAAAATGCAATTAGCCCCCCTTTTAATAAGTCAGATGAACTGAAACATCAACGAAGCTAACAGCATAGGAGCGCACTGATATGAGGCGGCAATGACGGTACTGCTCTCTAGGACGTCTACTGAAGTTTTTATCATTGTAATGCGGTAAGTAACCTTGCATCATGCACAACAAAGAATGTTAGATATATCAAACCTCCGACAAGGTCTAACACCTAGCGATCAGGAGAAGCTTCTACAGACAGAGAAGGTGATCTTCGCTTCTTCATTAGACTGTCTATGTTTGCCCCTCGATCGGTTGATTGTGTGTAGGACTGTTGCCACAAAGAATGATGGTTCATTAGGCCTCAAAATTTAGAGAAAACCAACATGCGAATGCGTTTACGATACTGTCGGTTGAGCTACCGACGGTTAGATCACCGAGAAGTGCCGCCAATCATTACGGTACACAACATTATGGTGTGAGAAGAGAAGGAGAACAGTAAAACTGGTTTGATGCTGCTGCCTTCCAACCCGGGCACAGGAATGTACGCAGCATGATGATGATGATGCTGGTGATGATGAGCCTCATCTCTCACATGTACCCGGGAGGAGTCCACTGAACCTGGTTGTCAATGAACTTGTTTCTGATACCGTGCGTCGAAACACGTTGCGTAAGCTTAAGCCGGTTGATGTAGCCACTCGCATGCACACGCGTTTCAATTCGGTCGTGTACTTTTATAAGGTCATTGATATTTCCTAAATTCCACCGCGGCGGCGGCGGTGTACATATCGATGCCAGACACAAAGTCAAGGTTAACGCACAGTCTTGGCCAAAGCCAAGGCACAGTGCATCACGCGTTCTTAATGGACCATTAGTAGGCCTTTCCTAGAAAACGGATCGAGTCAAATTTGCTTAATTGTCATTGTACACTGTCCGCTAAGCGCACACATAACGGATGGCTTTACTGATGGATTACGGAACAAATGGATACTGCCGGGAGTATCTCGTGATGGGTATGCAAATGAGATGAAGTCGCCATCGTAACGTGAGCGATGAGCTGGTGCGTGACATTTCGACAATTCGGCTCCGCGAAATCGCGATTTCATCCGCGAGCACCAACGATCGAGAACGTCAAAGTCAACACACCAGATCACAGAATTCAAATCTGCGCCACGTTGGCGTATTGCGCTTAGAACACACCACTCCGCACAGTCAGACCGTTGGCGTTTCGCAGACCACGCGGTGCGTTGATACCATTCCTTTTCCCCCCCACGACCATATCAGGGAGCGAAACAATCGAAGGAACAGGTTGTGTTACGTTGTACCATCTCCGTTCAACCGGTTGGCTCAGCCTGCATCATCCCGCATAGTGATGTTTGCGCCAGTTTCTACGCTTCGCTGGTGGCATTGTGGTACCGAAGAACCGTTATCGGACCCCATTTCCACCGGAACGCATATCTTCTCACTGTTGCGCGCGAACGCTCGGGGGGTGGCGCAAAAAAAACCACAAAAAAGTATGCTAACGACTTGTCATCGATGACGAAATGGCCCCGGGTTCACACACTGATGGTAAGGCCACAGAACATGGGTTTTACATTTCCTAGAATCACGGTTTGATCTCACTATCTATGGTATGGTTTGCGCTCGTTGGTATGCACAATGGAATGGCAGTGTGGTAGATCACTTTGGCTGATAAACGGAACTCGCTGCAGACGAGAACAAGAACGTGACCACACTATCTTTCTAGCTAGAGGAATCCATCGAAAACACTTGCTACAGATTTTGGCACGACAATAATGGCGATAAGGGTTCGGAAAACGGCAAAGCCTTTGGTATCGTACCGTGGTATCGAAGTCGAAGCAGATCTTTGAGGTGGCCACCGACCGGCAGCACCCGTTAGACACCGACAAAGAGAACGACAGAGAACGGAGAGACAGGGAAAGAGTGATGTGATTTCCGGCCGACAAACCGACGGTGAACGCGACCGCACAACCTACGTGGCCCTTGGCTGAACGACGAATGAAGAAGATTCCATCACACAACAGGTTTTGCGCTTCGCCTGCAGCGGTAGGCATTACCTGGGGAACGCGTATACGACGGTGGAGGGTGCCGGGAACTCCGTGAGCACGCTTTCGCTATCGTCGTATACCGCAGCGTCGAGCGAATCTCTAAGTCGTACTGCTGCTGCTGCTTCTCTCAAACTGTACGATCGTGTGATCGAGCGTGATTCAAAGATCCCTAACGGAACGGCCGACGGGAGAAGTGATCATGAGATCAGTTCTTCTGTTGCTTGATTCTCGATGTTCTCGATGATTCATTCTCGAGGTGGTCCAATACGCAACCCCGTTTGCTGCAGTTCCGGATGAGCTGCAAACTATAATTGCGGCATGATATCGCTAAAGAGGCCTTAAAAATCACGGTTTAGTTCAATCTAACAAC
Organism: Anopheles darlingi; assembly: GCF_943734745.1. Taxonomy (NCBI): domain Eukaryota; kingdom Metazoa; phylum Arthropoda; class Insecta; order Diptera; family Culicidae; genus Anopheles; species Anopheles darlingi. Next base: position 71,666,238 of record NC_064874.1, on the reverse strand, counting down.
AGCTAGCTTAAGCTAACATTATTCGCTCTTTGATTGCAGTATTAGCTTTTTCGAGCGAGTGCATGTGGCCACAGATTTTGATCACTCTTTTTTGTCACTCGCTCTTCATCCGACGAGACCAAAAGATGTCACACAAAAAATTAGCGTCAGGTTCGCTTCGGGAAAGTGGAGCGCTCCCGCGA
>NC_064874.1:71593556-71661056 GCF_943734745.1 Anopheles darlingi | reverse complement strand
TCTCGCGCCACACCGTCACACTTACCATATTCGCCAAAGTTGATGGCATCCCATTTCTTTTTCCGTGCCAAATACTGACAGGTTTTGATGCCGATGTATATAATGAACAGCCCGATCGTGGAATCGAGCAGGAAATTTATAATATACCTGACGGTGGAGAAAAGAGAGAGATGAAACTTGGGTAAGCATAGGAGATTAAGGGTATCGAATGGCAAACATTGGCGGCATCGTGCCCGGCGTCAACGCATCTCGGAGATGTGATCTGTAGCTTACCAGGTACAGGGATCCCCTTGGAATAGCGGGGCCAGGTATACGTTGGCCATATGGATCACGAGGGCCCCGATGCCCTGCTTCGACGTATCATACCACCACGTTTCCCACGAACGCCGATTGTACTGGGGTTCGCAGAAACGTTTAGCTGAAAGTAAAAGGGGCAAAAGAAGGACGACAGAGGTGGTGTGATTAGGCAAACATTAGACAGACGGCAGGTCCGTGCGTGCGAGTGAGCTGTAACTGTGAGTCTCTTGGGTAAGGTATTGTTTGTCCAATTGCACCTGTTTGCCCGCTGCTAGAGCGCTTGTTGGACGATGCGAGGGATTCCTTCAATAATCACACGAGCGTATGTTTAACCGATCGATATTCTCCATCATCATGATCGCGAATGATCATGGATTGAAGGTCAAAAAACGTAGTGCTGGTACACAACGCTACATGGAGGTTTCGAGATTGAATTTATGATGCTTATGATCATGTAGCGCGCTGGCGCTGGCGCTGATCGCAACTCATCATTCGCTGAGATCCATTCACAGCTCGCAGTTCTCCAGCAGCTAATTACAAGACACAATTAGATAAGCTTTTTCTCACGCACACGCTTCTACGCCGTTCCTAGAATAGTTAGCCCTGACTGCGAGCAATGCCACTACTCCGGCCTACTGTGACGATCATTCAGCGTGTGACCTTCGCGATCTGGGTTCTTCGCTTGGCGAAAATTTCCACTCGCTAAACGGTGACGAACAGCCTCGCGACCTTCCTTAATTGAATTAACATCACCGGGGGGGCTGGAGATGGTTCTTACCTATGAGGCAGGTGAAGGCAAGGGTGGCTAGTATGCCCTGCAGGAACCAACCGAACAGGTCGGTCAGCGAATCCTTGTTGCAATGGAGGGTCTGCCATTCTGTGTTACCTTCCGTGTGGGCGAGGGCCGCGTCAGGATCGGTATGCCCTAGCAGGACGCTGGTGGACGAATTCATTGAGGTCACGTTGCGGCCGCTGGTGCTGCCGTACTCCTCCTCCGTCGATTGTTGTCCACACGACCGTCGTAATCGCGCGATAGGACGATTGATTCACTCGTGGACGGCGCATACACTGATGCTTTGCTTAGCGCAGGAACACTTTTGATAATTATTTTTTCTTATTTTCTGCTATCACCCCACAACCTCTAGGTGCTACTCGTCTGCCGCAGGAACACCGATAATCTCAGGTAAACACGAGTATGTCGCGCACGCAAGCCCGCATTATCGGGGAACGGAGGAGCAGATCATGGCCACCTGTACCACCGAAGAAGGCACTTGGGTTGTGTTTACGCGAACACTCGACCACCACAAACCACACACTTCTTGTGCGCCTTCGTTCACCGACCTGCGTTGGTTCTGCACTTTAATTGCCTGCCTTTTTGGCTGCTTCGAGGCACGCTGCAAGCTGTTTTTCTTGTTTCTCTATGTTGGCTCGCGCGTTCTCACCTGCGATTGCGAAACTTGCACGTCAGCACCACCGATTTCAAGAGCGGGATGCTGATGCGACCGAGCACAAAGAAGCTGGGGCTTATGCCAACACCGTTTTCGTCACACAACACTCGTCGCGGATACGTTCTCGGGAAGCTGCTCTGGGGGAAGACGCACAAAATCGGATCGCGGAGCAGGAACTTTTTTGAAATCCTCGTTGTTTCTTCGGTTTTGTGTTTCTGGGTTTTTGTGGAATCTCTGTGAGGGGGAAGGGAGGGCGGTGGTGGCTACATGGGCAACCGCTACATGGGCAACGGCGTCGTCTAGCAACCAACTAGCAACGTAGTAAACAAGTTGAATTTCAGGTGGCTCGCGTGGACGAAGAAAAATTGCCGAATTCCTTTCCATTTATTTCGTCTTTCTTTGTGCTGGAATGTCGTACGAGATGATGTTTTATCCGGAGATAAGTATACAGAATGAGCTGAAAAAGTTGGTAAGCGTTTTAGCCGAGATCGGAAGGGTTAAAACGGAAGTTGAAATCGGTTTGCACTCCTTCCACGTTCGTTGCAGATGGCATGTGCCGATCAGGCGTACGATTATCAGCTCGAAGGGAAGAGGAAAAGGTATTTCGACGGCCAATCTTGTGCGATAGGAATCTTATGAAGATGGTTCGGTTCGGCTTTCTTGTTTCAGATTGCAGATACTTCTGCAGACGGAGGAGCAACAACTGGAAGAGGAAATAATGCAAAAGCTGCAGCGGGAGGAGGAAGATCGTTTGCAGGAAAAAAAGAATAAACTACTGATAATGAAACAGGAACAAGAGCGGAAGCGTGCCGATTTAGTGAAGAACAAAATGATACAACTTCAACTGTAAGTAGTTGCATCGGAGCCGGATACAGCTGGTGCCTACTCATTTACGACTCTATTCCCGCAGGAACAACTGTGACGAAATCCGATCATTCCTGCAGCAAAAGTACCACGAGGAATCAAAAAAGTGCCAACTGGCCCAGATTGAGGACAAAATGAAGCTGAAGCAAGCGAAAATGGACGAGGAGCGAATGTGGACTGATGTGCACATACGGAAGTACAAGATGGATGTTAGTTATGCAGTGGAACCGTGCCGTATCGAGTTGCTGATAAGGATTAAACCTTTGCTCTTCGTTTTCAGCTGGAAAAGGAACTATCCGCCAAGCGTGAGCGATCGTTGAAGGAACAGAAAACCTTACAGGACGTTATGGTGCAGATAAAGGAAAAATCTCTCAAAGCCGCCCAAGAAAAGGAGGATCTACAGAAAGTGGTCTGTGCCGCGCTACCGTTCCCTGACCATGATCCGAAGCTCAAATCGATCGGAAAGGTGGAGCTAGCGGAACAGTTGAAGGAACAGATAAGTTTCCGGAAGGAGTTGCAGCGCAATCGAGATGAACAGGATCGCCAGGTGATCCGCATACTGAACGAAACCATGGCCCGCGAGCTGGAGCAGGAGAAACTGGCACTCAAATCGGAAGAGGAGTTATTGCGCAAACAAAAGGACCAGTTCTATCAGTACTCCAAGCACGTACAGCGTCAGCGTCAGATAGAGGAAGGAAAGCTGGAGAAGCTTATCATGGACACGCACGCCAAATTTGACCAGGAAAGTCTGGAAAAATGTCAACGGGAAAAGCAAAAGCACCTTCAACTAGCCGCGGTAGCTCACGAGGGCCAACGAAATCAAATTGCGGAAATGGAAGCCCGGAAGCTTAGGGAACGCGAAGAGCGCCAGCAAGAAGCACTAAAGGAACGGGAATACCAGGAAAAAATGCGCTACGACGCATTGCGAGCGGACTGCAGGATACAGACGGCGGTGCAACAGTACCGGGATTCGCTGAAGGAACAGATCAAATCAGCCAATCTGGAGCGTGAGCATACCAAACGCACCAATCAGCTGGAAACGAATCGCATAATCGAGCGCAGCTACAACGAGTTGAATTTTGTGCAAAGTTACGTCAAGGGATCGTTTGAGGCACACTTTAAGAAACATCCAAACATTTCTCTCATGAAACGAAAGTACTGATAAGCGGAAGCTGGAATGGAAGCCAAATCTTTAGATATCAATTTTTCACTCACTTTCATATTTCTAAATCTTAGCAGTAAACGTAAAATAAATAAGTTTTTTAAACAACTTCGGCGATTGGGACTTCGAGCTATGACTCGTACGAAACCGGCGATTCAAATCGGCCTCTTTGCAGCAAGCAAATGATCGCATCCGAAATTAATTCCAGCAAGCGACTGTGTGTATGACTGTGTGCGTGAGCCCGACATTTGTTTACGTTTTTTTGAGCAGCGATTTTCGGGTTCTTCGTCGGCGCCAATTTTTGGTAATTTTTAGGCAGAAATCATGAGTGAAAAGGGAAAAGATCGCCGTAAACGCCGGTCCAGCGAGGCTGAAGCAGAGGAAAGCAGTAAGGACGAGCAGGAAAACACGCCTCTAGAATCTGTCGAGGAAAACCCGGAAGACGGTGATGGTGAAGAGTGGATCGGGCCGTTGCCGTCGGCGGCAGCCCAGCCGAAGAAGAAAAAGGGTAAGACCGAGTGGCCAAGACACTATTCTGGATAATAATTCTTTTCCTATCTCCCACTAGTACTGGAGTTTGAAAAGCTGTACGTCGAAAGCCTGCCGGATGCGGAATGCTACGAGAAGTCGTACATGCATCGCGATACCATCACGCATCTGGTCGCTACCAAGACGGAGTTCATCGTGACCGTGAGCCAGGATGGGCACGTAAAGTTCTGGAAGAAGATGGAGTTGGGCATTGAGTTCGTGAAGCACTTCCGCAGTCATCTGGCACCGATCGTTTGGCTGGCGGCGAACAACAGCGGAACGTACCTTTGCACGGCCTCGATTGACAAGAACATCAAGGTCTTTGATGTGGTCAACTTCGATATGATCAATATGTTGCAGTTGGACTATATACCGTATCGGGTGGAGTGGGTCCACGGTATGGGCGACGTCATTAGCTACCTGGCAGTGTAAGTGATACACGAGAAGATGCAATTAAACGGTGGTCTGGTGGATACTAATTGTTCCGCTTTCACCTTCAACAGGGCCGATCAAGATTCTCCCGTGATCCGCGTGTACGATGGTAAAGGAACGAACACACCATTGCATACGCTCGACAAGCTGCACACCAAACCGGTCGTAGTGCTGCGGTATAATCCCGCATTCGAAGTAACCGTATCGATTGACAAAGCCGGCATACTGGAGTACTGGTATGGGCCACGGCACGACTTCAAATTTCCCACCAAACTGGTCCATTTCGAGTCCAAGCTGGACACCAGTCTGTACGAGTTTGCGAAGAACAAAACGATCGTTACGTCGCTAAGCTTTTCGCCGGATGGGAAAAAGTTTGCCACCATGTCAACCGATCGTCAAGTGCGCGTGTTTGGCTTTCTGAGTGGTAAATTGTTGCGTGTGTATGACGAAAGTTTGGCACGGTACAGCGAGAGCCAGCAGTTGTCGCAAACACTGTCGAACATGGAGTTTGGCCGACGTATGGCGAACGAACGAGATTTAGAGAAATCGGATGCATTCGCACACACGAACGTGATGTTCGACTACAGCGGTCATTTCATCATGTATCCCACCATGCTAGGCATTAAGCTGGTCAACGTTGAGACGAACCGGTGTGCAAAGATTATCGGAAAGAACGACAATCTGCGACCATTGAATTTGGCGCTATTCCAGGTACGTTTACTGGACGGATTTCTTTTAAATCTGGCAGAGAAAGAAGCATGCTAATGGACGTTTCATTACAGGGAAAGGTAAAGTTCTCAAAAGCCGCAAATACGATCGAGCAAGAAGCATCAGATAACAAAGCTGCGCAGGCGATTCCTAATGATCCTACTTTGTTCTGCACCGCGTACAAGTAAATTGGCATTATTTGACTGTTTAATATTAATTGTCAATCGGATTACTGATATATTGAACATGTTTCACTTTCAGAAAACAAAGGTTCTATCTCTACTCCCGGCGGTTGCCTTCTGATTTGCAAGAGATTGATCGCGATGTGTTCAACGAAAAACCTTCGAAGGAAGATATTATCTCCGTCACGGAAGGGCAAGGTAAGTGTGCTGCTCTGTCGCAGCAAAACCAATTAGTCCACTCTGTACATTTACTGTCCCCATGTAATGTCCATTCCAACATTGCCTAACCAAAACCAGGAGAAGGTAAACTTACGCTCGCTTATGTGCTAGAAACCACACACAATGCTTGTCCCTTTGCAAGATCACCCTTCTAGATTACGTATTGACCATCGTTTACTTTTGCAGGAATTCAAAAGATCTACGACAATGCCGTCCTCCACACGACGATGGGCGACGTACATCTGCGTCTGTTTGGCAAGGAGTGCCCGAAAACGGTGGAAAACTTCTGCGTACACAGCAAGAACGGGTACTACAATGGCCATTTGTTCCATCGTGTCATCAAGGGATTCATGATCCAGACCGGAGATCCAACGGGAACCGGTACCGGTGGTCAATCGATCTGGGGTGGTGAGTTTAAGGACGAGTTTTGCTCGACACTCAAGCATGATCGCCCATACACGGTTAGCATGGCAAATGCAGGGCCCAATACGAATGGCAGCCAGTTCTTTATCACCGTTTTGCCAACGGTAAGAATCTGGTTAACAGCAGTGCTCATCTCTTTTGAACGACGAGTTTCTAATGTTTTATCTATACCTTACCTTCCAGCCATGGCTTGACAACAAGCACACCGTGTTCGGACGCGTACAGAAGGGCATGGAAGTGGTGCAGAATATTTGCAATGCAAAGACAAACCCGAAAACCGACAAACCTTACGATGAAATTCGCATCATTTCGATCAACCTGTCGTAAGCAAACTGTGCGGTCAACGTAGAATACAGTGTGCTCCGGAGGATAAGGTAACAGCAAAATTGTTTAAGGTTTTATTGATTATCTTATAAATAAAAAAACATTAGCAAATAAATCTCAGGCTACAGCGGTTGCAGCGTACGGTGGAGGTTTCTGGAACTGTTCTGGTGATTTTATCACATCATCATACTTTGGCGGTGGTTGAGGTTCAATGTCTGCAAGAGTAAGAGGTGGAGAAGGAAATAATGATCAATTTATGTTCTTATAACAGGGTTGAAAGCGCCAGCTCTTACATTCCGGTGGTTGACTTTGCTCCGATGGTGGTGCGTTTGAACGTTGTTCTCCTTGATAGATTGTAAATACTGTGAATCGCTGGCGGGTTTCTGTAAATCCGGTTGTTTGGTGCTTAGAAAATTATTACGAACACTTTATCAACATAATTTTTAAAAAAGCACTTACGGCGACTGCTTGTTGCTATTGGTCGGTTTACGTGAAGTCCAAAATAGTATATCCGTCGCTGGAAACAGAGAAACCGAAATCGTTATTGTGTATCGTTGCGTGCGATTTGGAAATCAAATTAGTAATCAAATCGAATCCATTCATCGATCTGTCGATAGTGATAAGACATTGCATCGATAAGGCGGAAAAATGGGTGCATGACGTTATGAAATTGTACAGTGCATGTATGCCTCGTTGCTGTTGTATTCACTTTCTGGTATTACAGCAGTTAAGATCTACCCTCTTTATGCTCACGTCACAGATATCATTGTTTGGATCATTGCTGTTTCATCAATGTTTCGCACGACCACGATACGACGATAACTTACCAGCACAATAAAGAACAGCATCAGTACTAGAAACATCCAGAGCAGGTGAAATACCCAGGACATGGTGGTTTGGTTGTGTGTCTCCGGCTAACTGGCATAAACTGATTCACCCAATCACAGTCTACCTCCTGCCACTAATTGCCTTTGGTGTAATGGAAGAAAATTCACGAACAATTAAGATCTCGTTGGTGATCACGTGATACAAATTAACTACTGATCCATAGATACGAAGCTTCACTTCAATGTTACACTATATGAGTTTACACCTTCCGGGACCGTGCGCACTATTGATTGTTCAATAGCACGTTCCCCAAAGTTCTTGTTTATCGCACGAGATATTAACACTTTGAACATTTAACTGAATTCATTATACACTTACATAAATGCAATATTACTAGTAATTTTGCAAGAGCATTAATAAAACATAAATGCTTCTACTGTTTGAACAAACCTTCTACAACACGGCAAAGTGTGATCTTCTTCTTCACAAACAGTCCGCTAGAACGAATCAAAGCACCGAATGACACACTCAGAGACCTGCTGAGGCTGTGACTAAATCCGATCTGAAGCCTGTCAGGCGTTTTGGCCTGGCCTACTGCTAAGTCGTTCATCGATCGATGGAACCCAACCACTTCTACTAAACAAACAACGATGGTGGTGCGTAGTGTCCGCCACACCGCTAGAAGTAACACACCGTTACACAGTCTTATCTTGCAGAATGGTAGATAAAGCGAATATTAAACGAATTGGCCACAACCGCCCGTAGTACCCGAGGGAGATGGCTGCTGTTTTGCTATTGGCAGTACGATGTGTGATGGTGTAGTTGAAACATTTTCGGTCACTTACGATGATGAATGTGATATGATAAGCGGCAATCGATTCGAGTCACATACTAGAGAGAAGTGGGGGTCCTCCGGCGCATGCATTGTGTTGGCCGATTGGTGAAAATCATGGCAACTACAAACCCTCGTTGCTCCGACAGTAGGACATTATCGCAAAAACGGTGTGAACGGTTCGATGGCAAACAGCTAGTCCATTTGTAGTCCCATTTATTGAAGTGGCTGGACTTGGGGGCACTCGTTGGGTTAACAGCCCACACTCCGCTGGTAGTGCAGTTATCGCTGAGGACCGCACACCGATCGGTCCTGCTACTTCTACTAGTCTCTACTGTAATTAATAAGCGTGAACTGATTATTTGATGTGAATTTTCCAAGAAATAGATCCTCCTTCCTGATAACTTTTTTATTAGATACAATTTTAGTGATCTTCCTAATGGCGATCGTGTGTCACTGTTCATTGCTGTACTCAAGATCACACATTTAATGATGATTTCACACTGAAATTGTCTTTAAAATTGAATATTGATTGTGATGTATGCTGCATCATCTCGTTACATGCTCTATTCTATCTCCTTCTGAATCATGTCTACCGGTTCCAATTATTTCCACATTCCTAAGGTCGCTTTACGAAAAACAACCGTCATTACCTTTCAAATTACCCGATAAGCGACAAGGTCACGTGATTAGTGCTTTTGTTACCGGAGATGCCATACGTGGGAAAGATGCAGGCGTGCGATCGCGATCCGGAACAAGCTCATGTTGGCCCCTTACGCGGGAAAACCCGCGAACTCACGCGTTCGTGATCACTCAGTAGCGTAGCTCAGCGAGAAGCTCGCGAGCGAGAGCGCGATCACCGCACGCTCAGTGAAACGCGAATTGCGTGTGCACGATCACGAGAGACGGTTTAAGCGCCGGTGCTGCGATCGTTACCCAGATCCCGGTAGAGTGGCAAAGTTTTGGTTAAAGGCTTTGCTTCGGTTTCGATTAACCCTATGTCGGTGTACCTTAAGCTACAGGTAAACTGCGGATCGCCCAGTGATCGCGAGGTGGCGTATCGTACGCGAGAGGAAGGGCTATTGTGGCGACAACTGGGGGCGGCCCCGTGAGCATAGCGAACTCTCGCCGCGCCGTAGTTCTCCGTCGAAACCCGGTTCGAACGCACGTCCGTTTGCGCGGTGTCGTCCGCGGTCGTTTGCTGTCGAGTAGGTGCGTATCGCTGTGTGTGTATTGGGTTTGGTACATCTCGCGACGCGTTCAGGGAGCGCAGCCCGCACCACAAAAGAAGCCTTTGACACGGCGCATAGATGTTTACGTCTTGCGATCTCGCGAATCCAATTATCGTGCGCCTGTGGGGCTGTGGGCTGCGTTTGCACTAGTGACTAACATCGGGCTGGTGCCGTACCGCGTGATCAAACCGAGTGTCGACAACAACAATCGCGATCGCTCTTGTCCGCTGCTGGTGTCATCTCTGCTGCTAAGTGTGGGCTGTCCTCCTCGTCGTCACCGTCGTCGTTTGTTATCATCTTGCAAACGGTGTTGCGTATTTCGTGTGTATGTGGTAGATCGATTGTTTCGCATAAACGTGGTGCTAGTGATGGGTAGAACAGCAGTGATAAAAGCTCATTGTTTAGTGATGTGTCGTTTGTGTTTGCTACATTATCAGCCAATAGCCTTCCCGTAGGCCCCCATTCCGACCGTCACACCTTCCGTGGTCTCGTGTGTAATCAGCGAGTCGCTGGTTCCATGGACATGCGTGTCCGCTTCTCACCATTTTGTTTGTTTGCGGTACGCGTTGTCCCGGTACGCTCGTATGTGTGGCCTCGCGTTCGATCCGCGGCCGTCGACGACGACGGCGGTGATAACTCGACACGGGAACCCCCCCGATCACCACACCGGCGCCCCTCACCGCTGGCTGGAGAAAGATGTGTTCTTTCTTCTTCTCGGTTCGCAAAGAACCGAACGGAGGACGGCGCGAAGAGAACGACAAAATGAGATCCAATGAGGCGCACTTCCTTCAAGCAGCGTAATACTTTAGGAAACATTCCGAAATTCCTTCTGCTTCGGAATCGCCACATGAAAACGATCGACGAAGAGAAAGCGTTCCCACCAGCAGCAGGAAGACGAGGGAGTACGGGGGGGCCACAGCATTAAACAGACAGACAGACAGCGAGGCCTCACTGTTGTTTGCTGTAGGAATGTGTCGCTTTGGCGGTGCCGCGCAGTAGTCGTCATTAGGAAGGGGTGTCCCAAAAAAAAATCGCTATCAAACGTGTATGTGTTTCAGCGAGCGATGTGGTGACAAGATACAGCAAGCGAGGAGTGGGAAGCCGTAGCAGCACGGGAGCCAAGAGCGGCGTGCAATAGAAATCACGTGAGACAATGTGATGATGTTTCGCTAGGAGATCGTTGGTAAATGGAAAACATTTTTGCTTCCTTATGAGCTTGTTTATGATCCACTTTGTCAACGGCTATCAATGCACAACAAAACAATAGACAATTATTCGCTAATTGTTAATAAATTGTAATTTACACTAGCAAAACACTAGCACCGGTTCGAATGACAAATGCGCATTAACACACATTTAAGCGCGTCGTTGACAAAATACAAAGCACCAAAGCGCCGCACTAAACGATCGCGTTTCAAACTGTGCCGCTATCGGAGATAGGGTCCCGTGATCGGATGGCTCGAGGCTGTTTTTTTTTCTATTTTTCTGGCATTTGCCGCTACTTAAATGGATGGATTGTTCAAGGTAAACGCCACGACGGGCGCACCAGCAAAACGAGAACAAGTCTCAAAGTTAGGCAACAAAAAAAAACAGAACACTTGGAACCCTCCTCCTGAAAAGGTTTCCTAGCGGCTAGCGAAGGTAACAACACCACGGAAGGTAGAATGATCACCTGCGCCACACAAGGAACTAAATTTACCTGCTCCCCACCGCGCTGTTCTATTGATACCCGGGCCCAGGGTACGGCCATCGACACAAACGTGCACCGGTTACAGATGGTCAGACGGACACCGAGTGTCGATCGCGATCCGCATCTCGATAGTGCTGCGATGATTCAATGTGGCAAAAACGGAAAATCGCTTTACCCAAATGCACACAGCACCTCCTCGCCTCGCGTAATCGCTAATCACGCTTCTGATATTGCTCAATCGATCGCATTGCGGTCGCGATCGCGATCGCACGCACAGCCCGATGGGGGGGGGGGGGAAAGAGAAAAACCAACAAGACAGGCAAAGGGTAGGGAAAAGTGGTCTGTTACTTTGCTGCACTGCTGGCCATTTAGCGGGCGCATCGTATCGCATGTTGTGACGTATGTTGCCGGACTGATCGATCATCTAGCCGATGGCTTGGCACCAGATTCGGGGGTAGCGTGGTTCAAACATCGATCATGCAATTATCGTGTGTTACGTCGTGGGGACGAATCGTGGGGAGTATTTTGACCAGCATGCAAGGCCGTGCAGCTTTTGTGTTTGCTGTGGCACTATGTTGGAAGATGTTGTGTGTTATGTGCACGGGTGAGTAATGCAAGTAAATTTAAACTCCAAAGAGTTGCTTGAAGAATTCTTTTTTAAAATTAATGTTGTAATGGAATGGCGTGAAGGGGGTTTATTTCGTGCAGACCTCTTCTTTGAGTATCGGCAACTGAGGTTGCATAACGATCTTCATATCAAACGAACTATGATGGTAGAGGTGGTATGAGTGTTTGTTAACCCAAATAATGCTGGCTGAAGTAAATAACGGGGGTAAGGCATAGATATCTCATCGATATTTGTTGTAAGATTAATACAAGACCAAGGCTATGGTCAGAGAATCTCTTCGTTTGTGTGGCAATGTGAAATATTTATACTCGCTTTTAAGCGCACTGTTATTAAAATGTTGGCGGAGGCATATGCTCACTTCCGACAAAAGATACGAAAGCAAAAAGCAACCTAAAGACACCCCAAAGAATGTGTCTTCTGTATGTAAATGTACAAATTTCACGCGATTCATTATGTTTGATCTTTATGATAGAGCTATCTCGCGCGGTGTGATAGAATGTTGTAAACGAATTGCTCGACATTCCATCACCCCAACTATGTTGGTTAGGCTCCGCTTAACTGCAAAGCAAACAAATCGTGGTGAGGGAGCAATACCTGCAGGCCGCTTTCTGTCGATTAGCATGAGTCCACATCCCGCATGCTGGCATTAATGAGTTTAGCACCAAATGTATGTGTGTGTGTGGTCGGTGGTGAAGGTGCCAAAGGTGATTCGCAAACCACCAAACCCCAACCAACCATCAGGCGCATTACTACGCGGTGGTTGGCAGCAGCATCCCCTCGTGGCGTCTCTTGTCCCATTAGCAGCAGTAGCAGCAGCAGCAGCAGCAGAGAAGACCGCTGGTGACCGATGTCTGGTGACGAAATGTCGACCTGGGTGTGTTGTGGCGAGAATTGTGGATGGCGTGCACCACCAGGATGATGCATCAGGGCATTGGCAAATGTGGTGCAGGCTTCATACCCCATCCCAGAACCCCTGATGATGCTCGCTCGTTTGCCAACTCTTGGGTCATATTATCGACCAACCAGCACCACCACCATCATCATCATCATCATCATCATCATCATCACCACCGGCAGCAGCAGCAGCAGCAGTAGCAGCAGCAGCAGAGGAGTGCTTCCGCGGAAATCACAAAATTTATAAATAATTACACAATCGTCAGCAACGATAACCCCCGAGTGGCCTGTGATCCCACCAGGACTAGACGGGAAAGGGAGGGGGACTAAGTAGTATTGCGGATGATAAATGAACGGGAACGCTTGTATGATAATCCTGCGGCTTTTGGGGGAATTAAAACGGGCTGCCAGGGGAACACAGGACACAGGACACCGTACCAGAAACCAGACGCATGTCATTTGGTGAACCGAGAGGGAGGTGAACACCTCGTTTCCGATGATATCTGATATCATGTCATACCGGACGGGGAAAAGGAAGGTGAAGGCAGGTGGGTGGTATTCTAGTGGCCGGAAGCTATTTGCAGTATAATTGCCACCTTTTTTTTCACATGCCGGTCGTGTCGTTCACGTGTGCTGTAGCTGTTTTGTGCAGTGCATCACCGGTTTTGTGTGTGAGATATGCACCGAACGAACGGTTTTGACGCATTGGAGCATTGTGGATTTGCATATTGTTTAGAGTGGACCGCCAGCCACGGACCGGCCGTCCGACGGCATATGAATCTGTCCGAAGGGAGGTAAAATAAAAGCCTCACGACCAGGCGTATCACTAGCGGTCGATAATAGAAACCCTTTTCCATACGGAGCGGTGGACAGCGAGAAAAAGTTCACTTTTTCCGTTGAAATGGTTTTCGCATTACGCTCGAGTTGAGATGTCTATCGACCACCCGGGGCCCCTGGGGTGCATGCAATATAGAAAAGGGGTGAAATAGTTTGTCAATATTATAATGAGCTAATTGTTCGAACCTAATGTGCGCGTGTATGTGATGATGGGGGTGATGGGCAAATCGTTACACGTTTCAGATTGTGCTGGAGTGCTGGCATATGGCATACTTAAAGGGGGTATTTGACTAACGGCTTTAGTTAACATTTCTCCTAAAGGGTGTTATTGTTTTCGTTTTTTGTTGGCGCACTTTAATTGCTAAAGAATTATAGAACAATTGACTAATTAGAAATTGAGTGCTTTGTACGATTTTGACGGCTTTTGGACGTTATCAATTGATCGCTACACAGAAGAAACGAATTTAAAATAGATAATTTAGACAATGATGAGAAAATTTAAGTGAAATACATACCGCATGTGCCCATTCTCTTTGGTAGAACGCATAAAACATAGATACTGCGTTTACGTGTTTGATAGAGTGCGGCCTTGCTACTCTTTTGCTAGGCCACCGTTAGTAGGGTGTTTATTTTCAATTTAATGATGTACTTAATTAAATTCAAGTAATGGTAAATAACTATTAATCTTTGCTTAATGATACTTGATCAAACATTCTACCTTTGAGCATTCGTCTATTACTGCTGTGCATGCCTTTTCATTGATGATCGGTTGTTATGCTTTCAATACCCTTATTATGTTTCCGTTAATTGCGATGATAAAAGCGAAGCGTAATTTGATAATTAACCACCTGTCTGCCAGGCCCAATGAAGGAACTAGGTCAATGCAAAACCGTAAAAAACGGGCCCCCAAGTGCAACCGCATCTTGCGTGAATCGAAATTGAACTTGTAATCCTAGAATCAGCCCCAGGGACCCGCGAATACGTTGCCATGCCAGCAAATCAAAGCGGTACTAGTCCGCCCCTGGCCACCGTTTAGAGTTACATCCGCGGATTACAGTAGGCCTCTAGCGATGGGGAGTCCACTTTCTTTGCTTCGCGAAATATTAGATTTCGTACGTCATTAATCGGCGCCCTACCATTAACGATGGCGATGGCCGATAAATCCTTGAGTGAGTGCCGGGATTGAGGCCGCAAATCATTTCTGGCATTTAGACGGCGACGGCGGTTTGCCGCTGTTATTGGCTCCACGAACATAATGCGATATTGTTGGAGGGGCATTCCTATGCCAGAGAGTTTGCTTTCGTTTGCACGTCGAGCGCGTTGAAATAAATTCTTCTCCGGTGTAACCTCGGGGGGAGGGAAACCATATGATTGCCATACGTGTTGGCGGTGGGGGGAAATGCCTCCTGCCGGCAGCATCACATCGGGGATTGCGCAAACCATTCTACCCCACCCCTTCGCCCCTTCTCGAGTGCGGTTAGTTTGAGCAATTGCACTTTGATTCGATAATTGGCAGCGCCCGTCTCGCTTCCCGAAAGCATGTTCACTCACGTGTCGTGGAGTGCACAATCGTTGCATGTGTGTGTATATGTGTATTCATGCCTCCTCGTCCTATATTACCCTAGTATCCGAGGCCTCAAACGATCGTGACCGTGAACGTCACGGCTCAGTGGAAGGAGAAGTGGTGGAGACGGTCTTGAAGCGGCACGCGTGGCGCAGTGTGAGCCGTCGTAGAGAAATTAATCAATCTGCTTTAATTTAGTAACCACCAGCGCCAGCCAGCGTCAGCCTACTACCAGCCGTACAGCCTAGACGCTAGAGGGGAGGTTGAGCAATTCATAAGTAATGTCCCGTTGGCATGGTTACTGCATAGATTTAGTGTAAATGTTCCTGAGGCTTACCGACTCATGGACACGTAGCTGCCGGCAATGGACGTCAAATGGGAGTGAGGGTAGCTTAAAAGTGGAATCAAATCACTGTGTGTGCGCGACGTGTTGACAGTTTATTCAATTTATAAGCATTTTCATTCGGTTGTTAAATATGCACTCAGTAGAAGGATTGACTGTTGCTCGCCACTGGTTTTCCTTAGCGTGTCCGAATAGCAAGCGTCGGATTAGTAGCCGTTAGTAACGCTGCATCTTTGATTTGTGGTTTTCTTCCTGGCATTGCTGCTGCATCATTGACGATAAGGTCTTTCATACGAGTAGCATTATCTTCATTTCGTTGCTTGCAGCTCTTATGTCATTTGCACTTTATTTGTTATTGAACAGCATTATTCAACATTTTGGTTGCTTGAATCTGTTATTTTCTTATTTTATTTCTATTTTTATTTGTTTACTTTTTATAAAATTTAATATTAGTCTGGATTGTTTAATATTTGGTTTAATTTGCTCTTTTTGTCTTTCATTTAATATTGCGCTCATCGTCCTTACAAAGTGGCAAAGTTTCTTTTGCAATGCAGATGAAGCAGAATGCAACCTCTGTCTACCGAAACAACTCTGTTAAAGTTTGAAAAATGTTGTATTGCTCTTAAAAATGATAATTTTCTTTTCGATTGACCAACGATTCACGCACAGTGAACTTCATCGTAACGATTGCAAAGAACTGTAGCAGCTATAGCAGCGAGAACAACGAAATAACGCTGATAAGGCGAATCTGCTGACACGCATCCTTGCACGCGGCCTTCCTTGCATCAGCGCGGAATCAACGGTCCAGAAAAATAGGGCAACACGGACGATTTGCACGGATGATCATAAAATATGTCCGCTGGCTGGCTGGCTGGCTGGTTGGCTGGCCGGCCGGCAGGCTGGTGGTGTAAAATTAATTTAACAACAAATGAAGCCAAAAAAATGTCCCACAGACAAACGGCCACACCAAAGCGATTCGACAGTTTTCGTTTTACATGGAAAATGAAACCCCATCTCAATAGCTGCGAGTGGGGGCCGTTGGTAGAGGCCGGTGGGTTCTGCTTTACTGAATACAGGAAGATTTCGATTAATGGAAATTAATGGCTTCGCAACGACCATATTTCGATGCTCGATGCTGGTGATGCTGGTCTATGTACGACGCGCTCGTCCGGCACTTTAAAAGCCATCAACTGCATTATTGATGCGTTATGGGAAATGACACTTTTCTGGGGCCCACCTGACGGTTCTGAAAATGAACACGAAACGACTGTGCAAATGCCTGCAGGCGCAAAGTTTTATTAACTCAACACTCACCGGAAACACCGCATGTCAACACGTGCCAAAGTGCGGCTGTTTGCGTGTATTGTCCGGCCCGGATTGTTTGATGTTGTGCAGATTCGGTGCGTGAATCATCGCTTCCTATCGGGCGACCAATTGGATAGTTCCGATCGCGCTCCGTCCAGTAGTGGTAGCCAGTCAGCCAACCAGCGAGTGATCATAAAATCACATCAATAATCGGACGATTGCTCAATTAGTCGTTCCTTGTTTTGCAGCCAGCCCATCAGTGAAGTCGGTATACGGCATGGTGACTGTTTGCCGTCAGGCTTATGCCTTCCGTTATTCACGGAAACTGGCCCCTATTGGCTATCGGCCTAATTGACCCCTGCGTTGGTGCCACGAGCGATGATAAATGGGTGCATGCAACGGTTTGTACCTGATAAATGTGAATTTTTGGTGATACTAGGGATCACGGGGTGCGGCAGACACGAAGGATTTTATGTATTTTTTCTTCTGTCTGACCGCTCGTTACGCTGACGGTCAATCACTGGATAATTCCGGAATTTTTTAATATATTTTATTCTCTCTCTCTCTCTCTACATTGCAACAATGCCATGTATCCTCGGTGTTCGTTTGGTGCTCTGGTCCATTAATATTTCCTTCACCAACAGATATGATGAGCGTGGCCCTATTTACGGTTGAATACCTTTCTTCAAAAGACCATTTGTCGATTGTGCACTATTGCGCACTACTAGTCGCAGCTCGTTGTTACCAGTGCCAGTAGGTCGTTTTTCCAGCTGAATGGACATTGGTGGTGATACCGCAAATGCACACACACACACACACACCAGGGTCTGTCTTTTGAAGCGCGGAACGTAATTTTCACGCTAAATACATTTAACTTTGTTCAGATTGATTACCATTATTAAAAATATAATTTTCATTGTTCTTTTGTGCCAGAAGGCAGTGCGGGATGTAGCTTTTAATATCCTTTTGAATTAATTGTGAGTAAATTGAATTTTAATGAGCGGGTATTAAACGTTCCTTTACGTGAACATTGTTTTTTTTGTCTATTTAGGTGACGAATTATTCCTTTTTTTTAAATCGAGTTGCTCGAAGAATTGCAAACGCGTGTTCAGTGTGGATACTACACATTCATCTAAAAGCATGGGAAAATTCGAATTTTTATTACAAAGAATTAGAAGAAGAATTCGAATCTTTATTACAAAGTGAGCAACTTGTAAGAGTTGTAACTCTTAGCAATACATATCCAGCTATAGTATCCTAATTCCAATAAATTCTCATTCCCTTCAACTGACCTACATTGTAGTGATTTACTGATTGACAAAATATGGAAGCAGTAAATACATTTTGTAGGACCATAGCTTGCAAAGAACAGTTAGCTTGTTAAGTTAGCTTGTCATCAAATTTATCTAACCATTTAACTCGCTTGCCATATTTAAAAACAAACTTCCCAATTCGTATTAAATGACCAAAATGTATTAAGGGAACTTCCCAATGATGACTGGCAATTCGGCTAATGAAATGTTGCAACTTTTGCGAAATCAAATTTGCATTTAGACTCAGTCCATGCACTCACTGCTCCCTATTGCGCCTCTGCCGATAACTCAATTATTTCGCTCACAATTGGACACATCTCTCTGTTCGACGAAATTTACTGCAGCCACAACCGCTGCAGCGCGGCAATATGATGTTTCATGAATAAATTAGGCTCCTACACGGTCTCCGGACCCCGCGGCCCCACCGCCCCATTCCCAACACCACAAAATAACAAATCAATCTCTCGCACGGCGCACGGCAGGATGAGTTATTTATCTCGGCACATTTATTCGGGCCAGCATTCGTGCCGGATTAGCAAAACATTTTTCACCTCCCCACATACACACAGAGACACACTTAAACCCACAATCTAACTGACCGACCGCCCTACCTGGAGGCGCCCGGTGGCGCATCGATTGGGCACATAATTCACAAAATACGGAGCGCATACATCAATACTGGTCCGCCGGTCGCCGGTTTCAACGTTCCCGGCGGGTTGCAGCTTCATCGCAGAACCGAAAACAATTTTGATCAACATAAATGCAACAAACTGTGCAGAGCGCGTGAGGTGCGCATGAGGGGGTTAAATCGTGGGGGTCCATTTTGGCATTCGTTATGCGTGGTGTGGGATTCGAAGGATCATAACCATCTATGGCGCTTAGCCGCCATCATTGCGTGGCATCAAAGCATAATCGCAGTCAGATGAAAACCATGGCATCCAACAACAACAACACCAGACACCGGGGATTCTCATCGAATATGATGGAAACCCCATAAAAACAAAAAACAAAAAACGGTCAAAAGCGAACATTATCGACAGCTTGTGGATGCCACAAACCGGCTCCAACGGACGAAAAGCATCGGATAAATGCTGGAAACAAAAACAGCGGCCCAAATCTGTGAGCAACAAAAAGAAGAGAAAAAAAAAGGCCAGAAAAATCCATCCCAAACCCCTCAACCACACACACACACACACACATACACACACACACACATGTTTGTGTGGCCAAGCGTTTTGTTTTGCTGGTGGCGGTTTGAATTTTCCAATAAATTCAAAGCTCAGGCAAAGAAAAATCGTTTCTATGCAAACGAGGCCCCCGGACACGGCTCCAGCCGTGCGTGTGTTTGTGCTGGCACACGCCTATTGCTGCCTGCCAGTTTGTGTTATTGCCTTCATGGAGGGATGAAGGATAAACGGCGCGAAAGTTTGGCATTTGTTGTACAAACAACCTGTCCGCACCGATAAAGAGCTACCCCTCGCCAGGGGTGGGGTGGAGGGTTCGAGGACGGGGTTGCGTCCTGCTGTGCGTTTATGCCATTGGCGGGCGATCGCATACCGATGTTCATTCGATCCTGGCAGTTGGCAGCAACCACGCAGCACCAGCAGCAGCACGAGTGTTACATCAACTGCACCAACGATGCAGTTGCCCGCCTGCTACGATTGTTGGCAGGCTTTAGGTCCAACAGCGCGTACCGTTTGCTGCTGGTGTACGATGGGTGCAAATGAAACATAAATACGGGCGCGTCAGAGCATAAATTTGAATTTCTATAAAACGAATAAATTCTGAATCAATGATCATTTGTTTCCATTTGCTACGTATGAAGGGGCAGATGGGGTGGTACGGGTGCTCTACCACCAAAGGAATCGTGTCTCCATCCATTTCATCTCTAATCCGATCCGCTCTAGAAGTGTCTCCCGGTGACTATTTCAATATTTAAGCGCTCGCATCGCCCGTTCTATGTAGTGGTGGTGCTGCTGCTGGTGCTGTCTGCGATTGGAAATCGAAAATCGGAATGTGTCACTCACGACGAGCCCACAGGTTAAGGGAAGGCGATGGGGCTATTGTGCCTCTGTGTGCCTCTCCTCCTGTCACATGGTTTTGTTATTTCAGCTCAGGTGCGAATCAGCATCAGTTCGGGGAATAAGGGATTAGATAAACTTTTATTTCCTCCTTTTGATCGATCGATCGATCGCTTTCCCGGGACTGTGCCACGTGATTTTTCCGATTCGATTCGTCCGCATACCGGTTGTGTTAGTACGATTGCATTCCCGGTGGGGAGTTTAAAGTAAAATCATGGAAGCACCACCCCCCTTCCATATTTGGGACCCATTTTGCGGTGATTCCGCCCATCCGCCCATCGAAAACCGGTGTCCCTTTTGGCATGCGGCATTCGAATGGACAAAGTGGACTAATTTGTATCCCGCTGACCCCCTTTTTTGTGAAGGTGGAATGCGAGAAGGAGGAAACTGTGTCCGGGAATGTGGCACAGGCCGAAAATCGTTTGTTTCATTCCGTGCGATCGAACAATTTGGCTACATCGACATGATGCACAACGGGAGGAGGGAAGGGTGGTTCAGCTTTTCGTGGAAATGCCGGCGTTCGAGGTCACCATTCGCCCGGTTCCCGGACAGTCGGTTGGTCGGTCGAGCATAAAGCAGCGCGACCACTTGAGGCAAAAGATCTGGGTTGCAGCAGGTCCAACCGATATGGGACGAAATCTTGCGGAATCGATGCCAGAATCGGAACCCCCCGGTCAGAATAGTGTCTCTGCTGGTGCTGCTGCTGCTGCTGCTGCTGATGTTGCTGGATAGACCGTTTTTCCGAGCCATTGAATCCGTTGGTCTGATAATCGGGAATCGGTGGCACAGGTTGATGATACGTCCTGCTGGCGCTGGCCGGTTGGCGGTATTATATTGGAAGGGAAGTCGGTTTTTGTGCACGGAATTACGTTCGAATGGCGCACATTTCAGGTTCGCTAAAGATGGACCACATTCGTTATTGGAGTATTCCGAAAGAGATTTTTTTTTAGGTGAAGTACTAGTTAGAGTGGGTTTAAGGATCGGATGAATCAGCAGAATTATGGCTGCTGGATGCAAGAGCTGCAGCTACTGTTATGCGGCGTGTTGAAGCACCTTCATTTTTAGGAATAAGTGGCAATAGACGCTATGCTTGTGGCTTGCAAGAAGTGACCGATTTGTTAAATAGTCGGCATCCAATTTGTAGCAGATTAAGTTGTTTATTTGTTCACCGTTTTAATGAATTGTCAGCGTCTCTTGCTCCGTTTGAACATCAGAAGAATGCCTACTTTGGTTTGATGGATATGACAGATATGCTTGGGATATCAACATAACCTAAGTTAACAACAACACAAAAAATTCTATAACCTGAGAGAAATGTATTCTTCAGTAAGTAAATACCTTTCCTGTGTCCTGTAGTACTGTGTCCTATACTAGATAGTGGTCTGAAAGAGTTAATCAACTGTCTATCAGTAATGCAGGAGATGATCG
The DNA here is from genome assembly GCF_943734745.1 of Anopheles darlingi. NCBI lineage: Eukaryota > Metazoa > Arthropoda > Insecta > Diptera > Culicidae > Anopheles > Anopheles darlingi. Next base: position 71,639,494 of record NC_064874.1, on the reverse strand, counting down.
CACTTTGAACCCAACACAAATCTACACGCCTTAATACCGACAGCTGTGCAAGAATCTTGTTTCGAGCCATTTTCGGTGTGAAATAATAAAAATATTCCGTAAAAATCGATATAGAGTGATCATCCAGCGCTCACACCCTATCGCTAATAGCTTCGACCGTCAATAGGAGATAATTGGCAACGCACCTTGCCTGTTTGGTTTAGCATCGATGGCTCATCGTTTGTAGGTCACTCATCTATTTAAGAAATTTATTTTTGTGATGCTTCCATTTTTGAATGTGTCAATTCCGTAGTCCCTACCCCGAAACACGCATTGTTTACGCTACATCATTCGGCAAATGAGTTTGTAACGAGCCGAAGAGTGTTGGCGCGTGCTACGCGCAAGGTGAATGATTTCTCAAGTCACGCCACACCAAAACCATCAGCAATATTGCTGGAGTTGTCGTCATGCGTTGTTGTTTCACCGAACGAGCGAGCTGGCAAAGGGGGCGTTACGCTATTCCATAAGCATCTCGAAGCTCTTTAACTTTGCCGACACTGCTAGACGGTCACGCCGGGGCCGGGAGCCCTAACTCTCTGCCAGTGACATTGCCGTTGTAGTGTTGTTGGCCTCTTTCAAGGTTCCGACCCTCCATCGGGTGCTAATGCACAAAGGTGGTGGTTTCGATCGCACATCGCGAACTCGTTGGCTCGCTGGCTTGCTGGCGCTGGAGTGCGCGAAGCGCGGTCATCATCCAACCAAGTATCCAACCTACGCAACTCAACTCTTGCAAGTTTAACTCCGCTTGGGTACATAGTTTGGACGCGGTCTTTTCGGTGGTCCACCATACATACCGTACGGTCAGCGCGTACGATGCTTACGGGGGCAGTACTGTGGAGGTACGCTAATGCCCCAAGCAACATAAACATAATCGGGTCGAGGAATGGACGGACGGACGTCGTCGTTGGTGCTGGGCCAACTTTAACGCTCGCCTTTCGAGTGCAACCATGAAAAACGGGAAAAGATAAATGGCCCCCGGGGAAATCCTGAGTAATTCGGCTGGATCACAACTAACATTCGGTTTCGGTGTGGCCCAGAAGACCGTTGATGGTTTTGTCCGGAACAAAGGTACATTCCTTACTGAAACAACAACACATAAAAGATCCACGAATAGTCCGTCTTCGGCCTTGCTCTTAGTTTTGAACATAAAATCTTACACAAAGTTTCACTCTTGAAAACATTAAGATTTGTATGGGTGAGCGTCACGAGCGGCTATCCGCCAAGCTGTGCGTCAACGATCACAATGGTTGGCTATGGATGGAGGAATTTGTGGTAGAGATGCCCTGATTGGAATTTATCATTACCTTGCGCTGAGCTTCACGCTAGACACCTTGTAAACGTACACCCAGCCAGCTAGCCAGCCAGCCAACAAACACCACCGGAAACTGGCGTGCGTTCCACGCCAAGTTCAAGTTCGACACCATCCGTCGGTATGTCGTCATCTCGAGTACCTCCAACCGGTTACGCGGTTCATGGAAGGAGGGACCTTTGGGTGGATGTGGTTTGTTATGAATAGAACGGTCACTCAGGGGGCTTTCCCAGTGGCACAACGACGATGATTAGTTTGCTTTGGCGGCGTTAAGGTCGCCAGCAACTTGCGTCAGTTTGTGGCGAATATTGGTGCGGCATGAGAAGGTCAACATTATAAGGATTCGAATTCTCAAATTGATAAGCGGTGCGGAGTGATGAGATTCAATTGACTTTTGTGTTTATTAAAGTATCTCGTGCAAGTGGATAGTGCAATTTTGTTTACTTTTGAGTTAAATTTTCTTCAAGTTTTCGCTTCTTCTGTGTTCGTTTTAGAGTTGCATGAAATTATAGATTAGTTTATATGCTTTTAGGGAGCTTCACAAACTCAAAAAAGGTTTTTTTTAAACATTTTACAGCAAGTGCCCTACAGAATCTTTATTCGAGTCGTGAGTCCATTTCAAATGTTCACTCTGGTTGTGTTCGTGACGAACGACTTCATCTGCCAAATGTGGACGAATTTCGATTAAATCTGCACAAACAACACACTCTTGGTGCCCGCCGTAATGGGGCGTTCAATTGTGTACTCTCTCGGAAAGGTTATTTAGAGATAGTAATCGGTAGCACGATTTGAAGCTCCTGTTATTTCAAATCTCATTTCGAGGGTTTTAAATTACTAACAGTAAACAAACGTAGCGTGAGCGGAGCACGGATTTGATATTATGTCCATGGAAAAGCTTATTTCAATTTTCAAATGGTTCAACTGTTGATATTGGTGTTATTAAAAAAATGTTGATATTTTACAATAGAACACATTTAATGTACCTTCATATGTTTTGAGTCAAAATTATTTCGGAATATTTGTTATTTGTTTTATGCGGATAACTAGATTTAACAGATTCCGTTAGATATAATAAGCTTTCATTCTGAAATAGATAAACGCTTCCAGTGTTGAATAAACATTTTCCTAATTCGAAATCAAAACACTGAAATCAAATTGAGATCGTGATGAGGGAAACGGTTGCGTATCTATTACAGATACTTCTAGACAATTGAATTTACACTCTCGACTCGACACGACACTAAATCTAAATCAGGAAAATGGATAGCCCTGTTAGAGATTTGTTTGGTGAAAACACCAAACGTTAAAATCTGTAATTAAAAGCTTAGTGTCCAGCTCTTCACAACAGCGCTGCTAACTGTCCCATAAACGGTCATATCGATCATCCTTTTCGGGACATCCTTCTGCCTCTCCAAACAAGGATTTGCACGCATGTCGGTGGGCATGTTGCGTCAGCAACATTAGCGAAGTTAAAATGTCCCACGAGCCCATCCCCCCATCGCATCCCATCGGGATGCAGAATTTCAATTTAAAATTCGTTCCTCCTCTCCCTCGCCCGGTTCGTTCCGAGGATTTCCTATGTCGTCGTGGTAATTTCCGTTGTGAAAATTTTATAAAATACAACATCCCGCCCCGTGCAGAGGACACACCGGTTTTTTGTGTGCATTCTCGCGTGTGTGTGTTTGCGCGTTCCTCCCCCTTTCGACCGAGGTAACGAGGGCAAACCCACATCAGTGTGTTCCTTGTGTGGCAATTACTCCGTATGCGTTCACCGAACTGCATGCATGGACTGGATGCTGCAAATATATAATATTGAATCGCTGCGACCCGGACCTGGAAAACTATGCTACGCACAACAACAAAGGCACTCCTCGGTGCTGCTCATGCTGGTGCCAGTAGCAAAAACAACAACAAAAAAAGGAAAGTAAAATACACAGGACAATAAATGCTGCACTCGCACAAAATGCATTGGCGGCGGCAAACCGGAAATGCAAACGGTCTGGCGGAGAATTGTGCAATTGCCGGCGTAGCACCACCGTTGGCATGGCCGCCCCGCTCGAGCGCTAGTGAACGGATTGTCCGATTTGCCGATGCCGATTTTTGGGTGAAGCTGCAGAGGGGATTCGGCAAATCGTCGACCGTGCTTTTGTCGCCGTCCGCGGTCTGTGGAATGAGGACGCGCGACGGGACCCATTTTGGTCCATTTACGCTTTGCGGTGTGCGTCCGCTCCGTGCCGTGTTTCTGTTTAATGAAAACATTAAAATTTCACATGCATAATTAATAATAATTATTAATATATTCATTATTTCATCCTCTCATACGCGCAGCACCGGCGATGGCACACCGGTGGGATGCGTTGGAAAACATATTTTATTATTATTGTTACAGCCTGGAGCATATGCTGGCGCTGGTAGGCTGCTAGCACTTTTGCACTCGAAACAACGCTAGTACGCGCGAGTAGTACGCGCTGCAAAGGGAGAGGTGGAAAGGGTTTTTCGCAGCCCAATATGCAGTTCACTAGGCACGGAAATAGTTGATCAAATTTTTGTGCCTCAACACACGGGCTCACACATAACACAGTACCAAGTGGAGTGTTTGTCGAAACCCCTACTGATGCGATCCGCAGCAGTAGTACACCACACCGTCCGGACAATGGATGTTTGGTATGGCGCGCGTCCATAAACAGACGCTCAGGCTCAGGCAATCCTTTTTTTTATGTTGACCATTTTCGCCCCGCGAATAGGTCCAGCAGCTGCTCTGCATGTTCCCGCATGTTCTTATGTGGGTCCTAATTGTTATGCGTTTCCACAAAGTGGAAAATGATCGAAAATGGGGCAATTCAGAGTGACATGATAGAGGTTTTGTTGGAATACACAGTTTATTTATTTTGTTTTAGAAATATGTAGACTGTTTTTCGTTAGTTTTTTTTCTATTAAAACATAAAAGATGGTATTTTGTTGGTCCGTTTTTTTACTGCTTTTTAATACGTTGCATGCGTTTATCGTCATGTTTTGCTCCTGATCTGTTATTGTTATTTTGTTTCATTATTCATTTGCTTTAATGAATTGTTATGCTCCTCGAGTGCATTGTTTATTTAATTTTTATACAGTATCTTTTCATTTAACAACTATGCACGACGTTTACACTTTTCTTTTGTTTAATAATAATTTGTCCAGCTCTTTCATTTGCAATATTTGTATTTCTTTGACAACAATTAACGTATCTACCTACAATGATTCTTCAGTGACTGGTTTTAATAATAATTACTCTGCAGAGCATTATTATGCAGTTCGATTTGAGTTAAAAGATTGGCCATTCAAAGAACACTCGTATTATCTCTCTCTTTACACTTTCGTTATCCGTTAAATAACCCCTCAGCGTCCAGTCTCTTCGCTAGGTAGATCCAGTTCCTAGCAGCCACCGCACTGGCCACCTTAATCACACCAACACTCGAACCTCCCAGACCCTCATGCTCGATCGATGTAACGCGGCAAATTACATCGTTCAACAATCAGCGGTGTCCCGGTGTTACGCGAAAACCATAACCGAAGTCGAAAATAATATGGCCAAGTACACCAAAGGGCGGTCACTGTAGTGTTGGTTAACTGTATTACGCGGTCAGACGCGCGGGACGCGGGATGAGCCCCCCCATCGCTGGCGCTATCACAAATTGAGCGATAAATAAACGAAATACCTTTGACCGCTGACCGTCGGTCTCGGACTCGCTGTTACCCCAACGCCAAAGGATGCTTTCCGGTCCCGTGGTCGGAGGTTTCGAGGTGGATTCGCAAAGTTTGCGCTAGTAAACAGACACACACACACACATCCATAGGCAGCAATCCAGGACCATGGACAGCTCGGTTACGTCCGGTAGTGCAGGACCGTGACGGTGACTTTGGTGACCATTTCTGGCGGGTGGTGGACTATTGCGTATGGTCAGCGAAATAAATGAGCATCAGGACCGTTAGACATCGCTATGGTGGTGGTGGTGGTCAGACTTTGGTCGGTGGGAGGTGTGAGCCCGCGCCTCCGGTCGGAGTGACATCGGCCATTAGCTGCAAAATCCCAAATGTGAGCCCTCGCCCTCGTGCTCGTCCGCGAACGTGTGCGTACGTGCTTCCGGTTCCGCACATCGGCGGCGCGAGTTGATTGCAGTCCGGAATTGCAGATGCGACTGTGTGTGTCTGTGTGAGGGAAATGCAATCCCGCCTGCGGAAAACGGAAGGTAGATGCAGGACTTTCCTAGTAAAAGCAATTGATTGGCAGCCCGGAAGGCTCGGCTAGTGTACCGCCCGCACACCGCACGGATTGAGGACGACGAGAGATCCGGGAATCGATGCAGCATCTCGCGTATCCCCGAACCGGTGGTGCCACCGAACGTCACTCATAAATCATTCACGTGACCGGCTCCTTTGGGGAGTCGACGGAGTGGTCGGCCTATCCGGTTGCGCTGGTGTCCACTCGCGGGACTTGACTTTCGTTGCCGGTGATGCTGCCGGTGCTGCTGCTGCGCCTCCTAATGATGTGCTCGTCACGAGGGACAAATCAGGGGACTAAAACAATTCCAAACATTTGGATTCATCCCAAGGGGGGGAAGGAAGAAGGAGTAGCGTGGAGTTCTTCTGTCGGTATCCTTCGGAATTGAAACTGAAGTCACGGAATTGGAGTCTAGCGTCCGGCGCCCAACAGACATTAGAGCTTCGCTGACCGCTAGCTGATTGATTAGCAACAAATCGTTTCTGGTGCAGCAAATGATGATGCCCGAGACCGAGACTGGTGGACCTTGAATCGCGTTCCGAGGCAGTCAGGCCAGGAAAACCCCTTTGTGTGTGTGGTTGGCTCTGGGCGTGATGGCGGAAATTAGTGTGCGTTGTAGCGATCAATGAAAATCGTATTACGTCGGAACCACCGGCCAGAGCGGAGCGAGGACAATGATTTTTGGAACACCCAAAAAAGGGTTGCAGTAGCTTGGTTTGGTTGATGTGGATTAAATGAGGAAGTATTTTACGGCAGTTCCCTTCCCACGATCGGTTAGTATTCGCATTTAATCTTATGGGTTTTTATGGTAAAGCGGTATTTTGCTTAAAGGATTCTTTTTAAGCTGATCGTGATTGAAGAGACACGTTTTTGGCAATGTTTACTGCGTTCGATCGATAGACAATTTTTCTATTCCATATTTTTAACTCTTCTTAGTGATTGAGTGAAAACACAGTTACAGTTAGTTATGTTTTGTATAAACTAATAACTTGAATCGTGTTAATTTAGTTTCTACAGCATAGGTACATATAACCCTACACAACACTTACTGTGATTTATAAAAACAATGGCAGTATTGAAGGTTTTTTTTTGCATGGCAGCTTGCGTTATTACATTTATTTACGATAGTTTTTAAATATAAAAAAATATTCGAATACGATTGAAAAAAACATATTTGATTGTTGTCGAGTTATTCGATTGGATAAAAAGTTCTTACACACAAGGATAGTATCCCATCTGGTTGGAGTACTGATACTATTTCCAAAATATCTCGAAGAGTTTACTCACAGAAAAGAAATATTTAAATTACAATTGAGTGCTGATCTACAAGACCTTAAAAAAAAGTTAATTTCTTAACCATGGTGCGTTTACTTTCGTCATGATTTTAACAACTATTGCAGCAAAAAATTCAAGCCTTCCCCAAGTGTTGGCAGTGCATTAAGAGATTGAATTATTCAATTATTACATTTTCTTTCAACGCCGTTGTCCACTGGGCGTTTGACTGACCGTTGATAAGTCCGGCAGCGGCCCGGAACGGGAACGAAAATTCGCTTTTCACGACAAGCGCTATTTGCATCATTGTTATCATCCTGACGCGATTGTCACACACACACACAGAGTGAGTACACGCGGTGCAAGTGCTGCGCGCCACGTCCCGTACAATGGCGTCTGATCATTACACGCCGTGGGATTTGAGGAACAACAAATATTGAAACAACGCTCTAAAAGCGTTGCCCCACAGACGAAAAGCGAACAAAATTGGTGGAAACAAAAAAAAAAGGAACAATAATATTGTCGCCCCGTTAGCAAATGGCCGGAGTCACGAAGAATTGGAAGCCTTCGTGGAGTTTGGTCGGTCTCGGTGTGGGGGGGGGGATCTGTCGTGTGCTAATCAAATTAACCATGGCTTGCAAACGAGCCAACAGCGCCCCACCCAGAAGCTTTTAGAGGGGGAAACGGAAGAAGGAGAAGAAGCAGTGAGAGGACCTTCAGTTGACCGGCGTCGTCATCCTGCCCGGTACGCTGCAACTGAAGGTGGTGCAGCCTCCGTCTCGCGTCTCGACTGTATTGCGCATCGTCGTCGTCATCGTCGTCGCGGTACTTGGTTAAGGGCACCGCGAGCATAATGTTTTCACCTTGAAAAGCGGGTGACCTGGTGTCCAACGGTGGGCCAACCGACCGGCGCTGACCTTAATGGTGAGCTTCGCTCTAACGCGCTCCGGGCTTGGCCCCGCAAGAGCGCAGTAATTAAAGGAATCTAGTTTACGGGGACTCTCTGACAGGCTGTCAGCAGGCAGCGGCGGTGCCATGGTGACGCTGACGGTCCCTTTTATGTCGTCACCTGGCACCGGCGCGCATAAGTGAGGTTAATGCGAAAACCAACGAGCAAGTGCACCCAGAAGTGCAGTGCGGAAACGGGGGGGAGTGTTGGGCGATAAGGTGGCACTGGGTGATAAATTATCCATTAGAAATGGAATGTTCGCTCGCTCGGTCCCGTATTTTTATTTTGCGAAATGGTACGCCCCATGGACACGTCACCCTAGCTGTAGCGAGAGGAGGCAACCAACCGCACGTGAGCGGAAGCCTTTCAGTGGTTTTTAGTGATATGACGTAGGGGGTGGGAAGTTAAATAACTGCCCGAGGCATTCTGTTGCTGTTGAAAGGGAATGCGGTTGGAATTTTTCACAAGAATTTCAAGTTAAAAAGATTTTCCCATTAACTGGTCGCCGTTCGAGGAAAGTTTTTTCACCGGCATGAATACTGTATTTTGTACCGCATTTTGTTCGAATTGCATTTGATCGGATCGGAAATGTAAAAATGCATACGCGGAATACGGTATCGCGTTACTTCAAACGCGTCATTTTAATTGTAAAATACTGATTAAATGCATGTGAACTATTTTTCGTGATCCAAGCGAAAGATAGAATCCGTTGAGCTTATCTTGTTTGATAGCGAGATAACCGGTCGATAAGCGCTTCGGCCAATGTTTTGGAACTTCAATTTGTAGCGTTTACCAATTAGTGTTCTCTAACTGTTTAATGGGTCTTATTTTAAATTTACTCTTTTATCCTTTGTTTATTGCGTTTTTGAGGAGAAAATGAGGAATGCATCTACAACGTTCCGGAAGCAGATTCGCTCCAAACAGAATCCAACAATTGATCCAACAACCTACACCTGTCTGCAAACGTTATCTAAATTTAGAACCCAAAAGATTTAGAAGGTCATTAATTAGCAATTTACTTACGAGTACTTTAGTTGGTCCTTTTTCAGTGGATGTCTTAGTAGGCGATGCTCCATTGAGTGTTTCGTCTATTTTGGGGAGGTTCTGTATGCTCCCGTAAAGCAATAAATGTCTAGCCATTGGCACAGGCTAGACAAAGGAATTCTTAAAATAAATGTCAACCCACGAGCCTTGTTGCTGGTTAACGGAAGTAATGTCCATCTAATGTTCTGTGGATGTTTGCTAGAAAACAGTACTCGATTGGCCAAACATCAAAGACGCCTACGAAGAGGTTGTAAAGATGTACTCCTAGAATATAGCATCGGTATAAACAGACTGTGGATATCCTACGAAAGTCCTTGATATCGTTGGAACGTCAATGTACCAATCCAATGGCGATCACATGCTACATTCATTCACGATTGCTGCTCTCGGGGGCATAATTGAACAGATGGCGTGCCCCTGGTGACGGAAAATTTCTGGTACAATTGTTTCATTTGCCAAAACGATGAAACGAACGCACGATGGGCACGTTCATCTGACTCGGTCCCGGTCATCATATCGCAGACACGCTCTTATCACATTGCCTCGACTTGGCGCTCTCAGCCAGGCAATGATATCGTTCTGTGCTTGGTCTAGCTATAGTTCATCGATAACGATGTGCGGAGGAATTCGGTCCTTAGCCATGGTCTGTGCTCAAGAACCGACTGGTGTGTGATCTCCGTTCGAATGTATCAGCGTCACGCGTACTGATATCATGGCAAGCGTGGGGTGTGGAGCTTCTCGTGATAACCATATGATGGGCCCCATCGACTGGCCGTGGTGGTGTGGTAGTAGTGATGGCGTTGTAGGGAAGACCGACCGATGGTCAACAAATCGAAATCTCTCAGGTATCGAGGCTTCGTCGAGCGCGTGTGTATGTTTTGTCGTCTGTGACGGCCTCATGTGACTCTGATTTATGGTGCTGGTCGCGCTCGCACTGTCCCGGTCGGAATCGTCAGCACCGATTGCCGCCATCATCACCTTCGAGCACCTCGTGCTGTTTTCGGACCATACACGGGGTACGGGAACGGTGGGTTACGTGAAAGGACGAGGATCGTTTAGGAAATCGAAGCGAGAAGTGCTGGAGAGAAGGATCTGGATCTCGTGGCTCGTTTCGATTTCCAGCAACGCTGTAACGCGCCCTGCCGAGGACTCGACGGAAGTGGTAGCAGGAATGTAAGAGTTAATTTTATTACCTTTTGCAGCCCCTTGGTGTGCCACCAACACTCTCGCTCTCTCACCTTAGCGTCCAAGGAGGAGGTCACCAGTGTCGGTCGTAATCCGAGTCCCACCGAAACCAACTGTGTGTGTCGTCGCATGATGCTGCCGAGTGCCAGGAGAAAACGTAGAAAGTGAAAAGTGCTACGCGAAGGAGTTTCCGAGGCTTCGCCCCCCCCAGGCTACTGCCCCTCTTCGCTGCGGTACTTAATCCGTAAAACCGAGAACACTGTGATATAGATGCGAGTGAGAGTGCATCGGTGAGCAGCGGTGTGTGACGCTCTGTGTGGCCGGGCAAGTGTACTACAACCTTCAGCTAGCGCCCGTAGTTCGTCGAGCATTAGGTTTACCGTGGACTGGAGCTTATGACCGGCAAAACATATTCCCCCCTCAGCCTCGTACCGTAAGCGTACTTATGTGGCACGTGATTGCATACGTATGAAGTGACACTTGGTGTGCGTGTGTGTGTGTGTGTGTGAGTGTTTCCAATCTTCCAGTCAGGGCATACTACGCTCGGCGACAGCAAAGCTGAAAATGTGTCATTGTTGTCGATGGTGAGTATGGGATCATTACCTGTGTTTTGTGCTCAAGTTCCATCCTTCTCGAGTTGTTTGGCAATTTGGCACGATCCTTCTACGATCCTTGGGTGCTTCTGCGACGGCGAGAGACGCTTTTCCTGCGACCGTATCTACTACGTTTAGGGCATAGTTTACATTTACATGACTATCTTTTTTTTTAATTTATGAGAAAAGTAAAGTCCCTTAATATTAACAGAAATGTAAAAAAAAAATTTAGATGTGTTTTTATTCTCTTGGAAGTCGAATGTCTAATTAGAAAATAAGAATCAGAAGTATTTCTTAACTTGTTTGATTATTTCAATTGTTGTGTTTTCTTTATTCTATTCAGTTCCATAAAATACCATCAAGTGTTCATTTTATCACCTTATTTAGCTGTTGTTTTCGTGTTATTCATATTTTGTTAATATCTTACTATTTGTGTGATTTGTTTGTTTCATTTTTATCTGATTATTAAAAGTTTGTTTATAAATTGCTTTCTGCCTTGTTCATCTCATATTACTATTACTATTTGTTCATACTATTACTATTTGCATTGAGCATATTAAAAAAAAGTCATTAATCATACAATCGAAAGTATCATGGCAACGATTCTATTAACTTCTTTGATTGCTGTCAATGTCGTTTGACGCCACTAGTGTTCATATTGCATAATGAACAAATCCTTCTTCAGCTCAGGCAAGTCTTCTTGCTACGCAATAATAGTAACTTCGTAATAGAGTTTAGCTTGAAGACATTCACCCTCAATTTCGGACACATTGTCTTATTCTATTTTGTTTGAACAATCCATTTTTTGTGGCAAAAAAATCGAAAGAAATCTTACGCCAATGTCAATACTACCGACCCTTAATCTCGCGATCTGCTTGATTTTGTCCTTCGCTACGCCCCAAACCGTACCTAGGTCCCGGATTTCTTAGACCCACCCCCTCCCCCCTTCCCCCCTTTCTCATGCGCTCTCTCTCTTTCACTGCCTTTTCAGTATTTTCAGCTGCTGGGAAGACTTCTACTGGAACTGCATCGAGGAGAAGTTCTGCTTCGACGAAACGCTAGGTAGGTAACCTACCTAGGGGCTAGGGACTGTGCAGGTGGTGCATGACCGGCCGAATGAAAACCTCCGCAGGCACATTAAAAATTCACTTCCAGGACAATGATTGCCGGAGCTAACCGTATTATATTCCATCGCTACCGCTGCTCACACACACACACACACACACACTAGTCGATCTATGCTACGTGAACGTCGTAGAAAATGGAGCGAAAGAGAGTGCAACCTACACAGTCTGATTGGCTCGTGATTTGGAGTTAAAGGGAAAACTCGAGGACGTCCGTCGGTTTTTTCTCTTTTTCCCCCCCCCCCCCCCACCCGCTACTCCAATGCACCACTGGGGGGTTACTCGGGACAAAACCAATTCCAGCTGCACGATAAAGAGAGGAAAAAGAGGGGAAGGTTCAACGTCGTCACGGACGGAGGGATGGGGAAAAGCGATTTCAAGTCGGTTCGAGTTTCCATTTTTTATGTTTGCACTTGACTTTCTGCGGCGTACATTTGGCACGCGCTGTGGCAGTGCAGGAGTGCAGGAGGAGGAATGGCACTGGCCGGTGCGCTACCGCTTCCCCCATCTGCCCAGGATACCCTCCGGCCCAAGACGATGCGGACCATTTGCCATTGTTTCTCGATTGCCTCGCACTTGTTCACACGAAGCGAAATGAAGTGTTTGACGAGCTGAAGGCAGCTGGTGCACCAGGAACCGACTGGCTGACTGCACCGGTGGCCAGCACGCCAGCGAGTACGTCGATCTTCTTGTGGCTATTTGTTTTGCTTCCATCCATTTACTTTGATTGGATCGGGACTCCCGTGGTTTGCTGGAGACCAGGAATGAACCGATGTGCGCAGTGTTGAAGGGGAAGATCAGCAGACGAACCTCTGCTGCTACGGCTACCAGATAAGATAAAGCAATTATTGACACACGATGAGCGAACCAAGGAATGGGTAAAACAATAAATCAGGAAAATCAGGCGGAATCGAGGAATCGAAAGTTTGTGTCAGCGAAGGTGTCCTTTTAATTCGCTTCTTGCACCGTGTCGCCTTTTGCTTCCTTTCGGTTTGTTTGATTTCAATATGCGGATCGAGGGAGTGCTAGGGCCAACGCGAAGCGCCGTCTAATGTTATTTTGGGGAATATTGGACGGAATAGGTAGGACTTTTTTTTTGTTTTTAAAATCTTTAAACTGCTAACATTATTGGGTATTTATTTTGCAATACAGATAATCATAAACAATATTCTACTCTGACAAATCTAAGAAAATCTACTCTAAACATGTCAGCAAACTTTACTAGATCATTTTTAAAATAAAATAATATAATTTATTTCGTTTCTTTTCCCCTTACTGATGCAACATGCATGTCCACGATTCGATCAACCGATGGAGACGTTGAACGGGAAAAACCAATTCCGTCGACTGAATCAACGAAATTGGGTGTGAATCGAATTAGATTCGTTTCGAATGCGGCCCATGTCCCCACCGACAAACCGGTGATCAAACGGAATGTCCCGGGCATAGCTCGGGTACCTTTATTTGTTTTTTTTTTGTTTCTCTTTTGTCCCACTAGTTAGTTAGTTAGTTAGTACTTGAGCATAAGTAAATGCACAACTAATAAAATGGCCGCAGGATGCATGTTGTACGCCTGTTCTAGTTCGCCATTCACTAAATTACGTTTTCAACATGGTGTTTGTATGTGCATGTGTGGCCGGAATTGGACAGGCTTCTCGCTTGATTTTTTGTTGATCACGTTTTTGTGTTCTGCAACACAAAACATAAAACAGAATTAAAGGGAAAGGGGAAGAAAAATGTGAAACACAAGCTCCCCGATGGCACCCGGAACATTATCGATTGATGACAAAATTGATCCAACGTCATCCGGACCACAGAGTCGAGCGGCTATGGTGCGCATTCCGGCATTGCGTCACTCTCGTTGTGGGGGGGTAGGATTTTTTTTGGGGGGAAATAGAAACAACGGGGAATGGTGGTGTCTGGCAGGCGTTATGCTGTCTGGATGATCGGACATTCCGGGTGTGGACGCGTGCGGACACATGCCAGCAGTGTGCACGCGCAAATCCGTTGTCCCGTTGCATACGGAGTGCCGTGAGGGGTGATAACCGGTGGATTGATCAGTTTCTGGTATATTTCTGTTGATTGTAAACATTTCAGAGGACAATTTAAGAAATCAACCTTGTACTAAAGTTTTGCATTTTTTAATCATTATCATTTCATTCATTGTTTTATCACCATTTAAATTATGTTTTCTCTTTTTGTGGACCTAGTTATATCTCTAAATTGCTTTGTATAATAATAGTTCTACACTATGCGTTTCAAATCTTATTTCACTTGATTAAATAGAATAATACTTTAGAATAGAAACAATACTTTACCAATAGAGGAATGATGATGATCAACAATAGATGAATGTTTCTTCCATTTACATGAAACACGGTCCAACGATAATATATTTTTTAAATTATGTAACCAACCATATTAGCTCCTGGTTTTTATTTTATATTTTTCGCATTTTCTATTAACCATTCCCAAGAAATATCTTCGTTTGACTGTTTCTTGCTTTCATTTTGAGGACCTTAACTCTTAACATCTGAATAAACTTCCATCATCCAGTTACGATTTTTCAAAAGGAATGTTAACTGTAGCTTTAACTACTATTTCAAAAGTGTGGTACTCATTCTTCGACAAACTTTAGCTTCCGTAAACACACCTCCGTACTACAAACTTATCCGCAATGCATCAGCACCGTACGCTGGTCCATCCATCCCAACGGACAAGGATCGAAAATGGCCAGCCAATTGATCCTGGAAAATGATGCAAATTTCCTAACCCTTTCGGGGCCAACCAGCCAGCCAGCCAGCCAGTCTTCGATGCCGTGCCGAGTGGGGCGAGTATCTGGATCACAGGGTGTCCGCTAGCCGATCGATAGTGCCGAGCACCGGTAGCATTTGATGTTGATTTAAGCAGCGTCTACCGGCCTGCCATGGGAAATCGGATGGCCATTTCTGGCCACCTCCCGGCCCTGGCAGCGAGAGAGAGAGAGAGAGCGAGGTGCATTGTCCGTTGCCAGTCAGTGGTTTAGCAAACCTTTCACGTTTGATGTGCACCCGGACCTATAGACATCGAACGGTTCCGCAGATGTCTGCGGTTTGATGTGCCAGAATGTGAACGCGTGTCTATGAACCGACGCGTTACTAGCACTCGTCCCGTCCGTTGGCCACGGCGATGACCGCGGTCCTCCACATCCCTTTATGAGATGCATGAGGCAGCACCGTGAGAAAGTTGGATCTGTGCTGTTGATATTTAATTTTGTGAAATGCACCATCACCATCACACAATCCCGGTGAATCTTCCGGTGGAACTTCGGCGCGCATATGCTCTGATACCTTTTCCCCTTCCCGGTTTTTGGGGGGGTGAGTTTGGCTATCGACCCATCGACCTCGCTCGCTGTCATGCCACTCCTCCCTTTCTCACCGGTCGGTCTCCTTCCAATTTGCCTTCCAACGATAATTGAACTGATAATTAATTTCGCTCGATGCAGATGCAGCACCGGCAGCAATCTCGCATCAAACTCGTACCAGGGCGTCCAGCCGGGACGTGCCGGGCTGGCTGGCTGGCTAGCTGGCGATAAAGTGCATCAAGCTCTGGCACACAGCTCGGTGCGGTCGGTGTCGGTGGATTCTCGAGTGACACAGATACTTCCGCTGTCGGCTGTCGGGTTAGCGATAATGATTTTATTAATTTTAGCCGCCCTCGACCTCGAGCGAGTTGGGTTGGCAGAAGAAGGAGAAGCTTACGGTGGGTGGGGGGGAAAAAACAGGGTGGAAAAAATTGCCAAGCGGTTACGGTGGTTTTAGGAACAAATTTGTTCTACTTTTTCTTCACCAGCAGCAGCCGGTTAGTATCGCTGGTGCTTGTGCTGCTGCATTGCAGGCTCGGTCCTGCACTCCGGCAGACTCTGGCAGCGGTTGAGTGGTTTCGAGGACACGTGTGCTCAACATTTTTCAACTGGAATTCCAACCTTTTCTGGGAAAAATCCCTAAATTCAATATGGTCGCGCGGTGTGTGCCGGTCTGGTGAAGAAGAGGCGATGCAATTTGGATCGTGTTTTGCATCGCAGGAGGAATAGTGTATTGCAGACAAGTTGAGTTACGCTTCATCCTTTCGCCCACGGGAGTTAAAGATGTGCTTAAAATATTTCAAAAAGGTAAATGTATTTTTTTCGATTAAAGTTAAGCTAGTGCGAAAAATTGACAGGCTTTTTGTGAAAATTGTATTTAACTTGCTACCGAACAGGATTTGTGTACAAAAACATACCCCATTTATGTATTCTTTAAGGTGCAGAGTCATTGTTTAATCTGTTTTAGAGAATTATTTTCCAAAAACCTATTTTGAAAGTCCGTGCGTATAATTATCAAGAGCACCAACTGCAACGCTATCAATTAGCGTGACGCTCAATCGCCAATCGCAACATTCACGAGTACTTCCGATAACACACCACCATACGCTTCATTCGAATATCCGTATTACGGTCTGCTGAAACTGAAACCACACGGCCAATCATTATTTCGTCTAATAAATCTATGGCACCGAAACGAATCAAATTGCTCTCGCTAGCCCGGGGTTGGCGTGGAACCGGAGTGCGACGACAAACGAGCGCTGGCAGGTGAACGATTGATCGCTCCCTCGTCCCCGGACAGTTGGGAAAAACTGCGGGAAATCCCCACGTGAGACGTAGGTGTGCTCGTGCGGAAAATTGATTTCATTCGTCCTATATGTTGCCTCTGCTGCTGGTACTGGTGGCCTTGTTCCACCTCGATACGGATGTCAAATTATAAATCGTTTTCTCCCACCGAAAAGCTTACACCGCAAAGTCGATCGATTTAAGAAATAGGGGATGCCGCATGGAAGCTACCTCCCTTCTAATTCCGCTCCCTTTCCGGGTGCCATTCCTTCGGTAGCTTCCGATGATGTGGTTACTACATTCCGTCCTTCACGTACTCCGTTCACGCAGTCCACGGAGAAATGGGCTTAAAATAATGGTGCCCGGCGTAATCGGCGTCGGATCGGGCAAACACCGATCGTCTCGACTTAATGGTACATTTCACACTTTTCTGCAGCACGCTGATGCCGGTGGCCAGCCAGGAAGAGCTAACGGAAAGAGAAGAGAGTAATGATCAGAGATAGAAGTTCGGCGACGGACGGATCCCGGCCGGTTGACTCTGGCGATTGTCCAAGACGCTCCTCAAAATGGAACCACGGCTCCTCAAGGAGCGTCCGATAATTATGTTGGCGTACGGATTTCAATTAGACTTCCACCCATTCCAACGCCCAACCACATCGTCGATCCTTTCTGGCTCATTGCACGCCCTAGCTGGTCACCAATTATTGTCTGAGGCCAGCGGGGCCATTCTGCCGAGCAGCTGACCGCAACCATTCAATTGCATTCTGGCCCCGAAAGTTTAAGAAAGTGTAATTACAATCGCCTCATGCAATTAAGCAAGAAGAATGACCCAAACCGTGACCGCAATTCGGTGGCGACCGATGGGTGACGTATCTCGGGGGAAGGGGAGAAGGCTTTAAAGAGTGTTGGTGGAATTGATGTTAACCGCAAAACCAATATTTATCCACTTCTCGGTCGGTGGGGGTTCAACAGTTTCAAGTGAATGTATCTTTAAGATAAATGTTGTGCTTACCAACGAGTTGTGATTAACATGCAGTTCCGTCTTTTTGCAGTTAACTACGAGCCCGAGGATGATGAGCATGCCGGCAAGAACAAGAACAAGAATGGCTACTATGGAAACGGAGCAGGCGATGGCTCGGCGGATAATAATAATGCACCGATCAGCCGGCAACCGAGGGGATCTGGTGCCGGCGGTAGCATCGGGCGTAATATGTCGATGAGGTAAGTCAACCATTTTCATTTCATCTTTTAATGCATTAATGGAGTTTCTAGTTCACCGGTCCAGGGAATAATCGGATAAAATCTCAGCAAAAATCTTTAAGCAAAGCGAGTTCATAATGGTCCCATCTTAAAGTTTTGTTGAATTTAAAGATTCCATCGTTTATTTAAGTTCAAAAGTTTCGAGGAAGCTACCTTCGCAAGTTCAGTTGCAATTGGCAGCTTAGTGCACCGGTTCTTCCGGTACTAACTCCTAATCGACGTGATTGCCAACGATTCACTTCTACAGGATGGCAATGAGAGGAAGGATTCTGAACTGAATGTTCTCCTCGTTCGGTTTAACGGTGCTTAGATGCGAAAAGTAAAAAGTATCAGATCAGTCATAAAAGAATAAATGATTTTACGATATTGATTTATAACTTTCATTCGTTTGATTTAACTTGCAATTTCGAGAGTATTTTAGAAAAAACAATGTACATGCCAGTCCCTCGAATTAAGATATGCAGTTCAGTGGCAAACGTTTGCTTAATCTTCTACAGAGTATAAGCTCAACTGAACTGAAAACTTTGCCATTTTGTTTATAAACTTCAATTTAACCCATTCAAGTCCACCTTTAATACAATAACTAAAACACCATCCGGTGGTCTACCCTCTACCTTCGGCAGCTCGGCGTGCAAAATCCACGAGGACGATTTGCGGCGCGAAATCCAAACCAACGTTCCGATGCTGGCACCGGAAGTGATGGCCATCTTCGCTAATTCCCAAATTTTCCAGTCCAACACACCACCGGCGGCCAAGCAGCAGCAAACGTCAAAGGCGACCTCACCGGCGTCGGTGAAGTTTGCCATTTCCGATTCCGGTTCGCCGATCGATGTGACGCCAGCAGCAGCAGCCGGTGCAACCGCCAATCGGCGCACCGAACCGACCGCCGACGATGGCAGTGGCCGTGCCGAAAGCTCGGATAAACTGCTGAAACGGCTAGAAGGTAACTACTAGAAGGTTCTTCCTTTCCCATCACTGGCCACTGGCCATCGACTCCGGCTGACACAAAACTCTCTCCCTCCACATCGACAAACACACACTACACGCCCAAACCACCGAAAACTCTTAACTGACCCCGTCACACGCCGTTTGCCATACACCGCCATAAACGAATGCGCCAGAGGGACACAGTATGAAGTCGGAAGGAAGGTTCTGGTTGGAAAAGTTGAATTTTGAAATGCATGTGCATGTGACTAGTTAACCAGTGTGGGGAGGGAGTGGTTTGAGGGGTAGTTGTTTTGATAATCCGGCAGTTCCAAGTTTTCACTTCACTTTTTCTTGCTTCAAATCGGCGGAATGGCTCGGTTTTTTTGGACTTAATTTTCTCGAACACTTCCTTGTTACCTTCGTCGGGTAACTTTGGTGGTCGGGAATCCGAAGGGAAAGGGAATTATCTAGACTTAAACTTCTTCGCGAACTTCCATTAGTATTAGCCACGTTTAGTGAACAGGAGACGACGGTAGACGGTTCCTTAATAAAGAGAACTCAATAAAGCATACCCTAGATGATTTAAGCACTCGGTGGGATAAACCAATTGGCATTACTACTACCTGCATGCACTACTTCATGTTCAACAAATAATCTAATCAATCTGATGCTGGTCGGAATTGTGGCTGCGGTTTAATTGCGTATACTCTGCGTATCTGTTGTACACTAACCCCCCCTCGTCCAGCACGTCAGGGTTTCGGGGTTGCTCGCCCAACATAAACCGGGAACGTAGGTAAGTTCTCCTTGCACGTACGTAACACGTCAATTGGCACTATCTATAGCTAGTTTCCTCTCTCTCTCTCGCTCTCTATCCCGGTTTACTCCCCGCTCTCTGTCCTCGCCTCTTTTGCACTACTTACTGCTACTACTACTACTACTACTGCTTGCTATCTTATGCTGTTGTGCGCTTATGTTGCTGCTGCCAGCTTCTCGTGAGTTTCGATTAAATTTTTATGATTTTCCATGCAAGATTTATGTCGCGTTCCTGCGCCGGCGAATATGCGGATGACAATGTAGTTTTCGTCTTGTACTGGACGGGCGCGACAAACGCGATACGATGAGATTCGCCACCAAACCGTGACATTGGAGCACGTGTTGGAGACTCGTTAACGTTGTTCCGTTCAATTTTCGGCTTCGATGGTTTGCGTACCGTTTTGGAATATGTGATTCTATCTTGATGTGCTTGTTGTTATCGCCGTGGATGGGCTTTTTCCTTAAGTTAGTGAACGCTTCACTAACAACCAGCGTGGTGTACTGCTGGTGAGCGGAAAGGGCTTCGATAGATGACTTCTTTAATGTGCTTCGTAACGGATTGCATCCGTAGGCGTTAACCGTTTGCGCGCTGGTCATTCCTTTCGGGTTCTAATCGGTGGTGTTAGCTGAGTCACTGTTCTAATCTAGATTATTAATGTGCTGGCGATGTGCTCATGTATACTGTAATGGCGCCCTGTGCGGTTGGAAGAAGGTTTGCTGTTAGTTTCACACTTACATTAGATACAAACACACACTTAAACACACTCGGTAGATCGCTCGCACGCACAGTTCAAAGCGGCCAGTGCCGCCAACGCGTTTCATTATCCGACTGAATAATGCATCATATGGGTTCTCCATTTGTAGGACCACCGTTGGATGAGCGAGATAACCGGACCATCATTCCGGCCATCGTCGAGGAGGAAGACTCGGATGAGCAGCAGGAGCGGGACGATGAGGTGGTGTTGCGGCCACCGCGCAACTTTTCCGACGTCGCCCTTTCCAAATCGATTCCGCGCGATGTCGGTAGCAGCATGGTGAGCAAGCAGATCAGCCACCTGCAGGCCGAGGTGCCATACTTTTCGATTCGTCCGGCCAGCGAGAACGACATTTTTACGATTTCATCGACGGTCGGTGGGGGCAGCGGAGGACCGGGCACGTACAACGCCATCAGCATGACCCCGGAGGTTCCGGCCATTTCGTATTCGAACCTGCCGAAGAACTACCTCGAGACGCCGGTGATCGAGAAGTACCGGGAGTCGGTCAGCCTCTACTCGATCCAGACGGCCGGTATCAATCGGCAATCGCAAACGGATGATCTGTCGATGCCACGGTACTACGGTAAATCGGAGCTGTTCGTTGCCGGCATCGATCGGGCCAACAGCCGCAGCGTGGATGCGGTCGAACTGAATCGATCGGATGATGGCAGTGGTTCGCTGTCGATGAGTAGCGATACGTTGGGGAAAACCCGTGGCCGCAACGTGGAGAAGAGCAAGCGGTTGATGAACATTCGGACGGCGTTGCCACCGTTGAATCTGGGCTTGATACGGGGTAACTCTTCGGCCAATCTGCGCGAGCGTGATCGTGATTCAAAGGAACGTGATAGAAGCTCCAAGTCCAAGGATAGTCTGCGTGTCTGATGACGGGCTGAACCGTGTCCAGTGTACTTACAGTAATCAGTGCCAATGTCCACACGGGAACGATCCGTTTCCTGTCCATTTCGTTTAGATTTTTGTTCGTTTTCTGTTTTAATCGGGGGAACTTCGCAACGAGATCGTGGGGAGTTTGGCGCAGAGCAGAGAACAGTGGCTGCCGCTATATATTGTTTAAAATGGATATTTTAGCAGAAGAAGATCGATTGATTCCGCAATGTACGTTACATTTCCAGCGTTGTAAGATATAGTTCAATAAAGTCATTTTATGCTTCAAAACCTTAAAAACCTCGACCATGACCGTTGGAAAGAAACTTAAAAAAAAACTTTTTATCGTTTTGGTCGTGACTTGCCGTGAAGTTGTCAGTGAAGCGGTCAATTCATTCCGATTTCACGCACACAACGAAGAGTTGAAATGAACGGCTTAAGCCTGCCACACATGGGGTGCGGCAATTGCGGCACTTGCGTCGATTCTGTACAAAACTACAGGATTATTTCTAAAAAAAAAAATCTCTTAAAATCGTCTCGCTCTGTTTGTTCACATAAATGCAATGCATTGATATTTTCATCATAAATTTTACTTTCCAGTGATCAAAAATAGTTATTTAGACATATGCACCGGACAGTGTGAACGAGCACGATTGCAAGGGTCGCATGCCATGTGTGGTATGCTTTATTCGTTCGGGTTCAAATTCACTCGGCGCACGCACGATTCTGTGCCGCGCGGTACACAAATACATCGATCGCATAGGCCATCTCTTTTCCCCGCACTCGCACTAGCTCGCTCTGTCTCTCCTTTATGGCGCACTACGGTGTGGAGGAGCATAAAGTAGCATAAAATAACACGCATGCGTGGTCGTCGTCGTCGCCGTCGTCGTTGCTGGTGAACACCGGAGTGCGTGAAGACCACCCTTCACGCGAGTCTTTTTTCGAAGTTCGAAGTTGACGAGGCTCGGAACGTGTGTCGCGCCCGAGCCACCTCGAACGCGGTGTGTGAAGTTGTAGAGAGTTTGTTCCTCCAATTTGCCCCTTCCAGTGGTCTTGTGTCGGAAAATTGATCACCAAAGGCTTCCTACTAAAGGTGTGTACCTCTGTACCTGGCTGTGTCGCGTTCGCTGAACTGGAAAGAATAATATCCGCATAATAACAACGTACTGCAGCATCAGCAGCAGCTTGGTGGTTCTAATTGCATCTTGGAATCACCGTCACCACTACTCCTGCTAACGCGCACACACACACACACGGAAGCAAGCGTAAGCACACGGTCCACGGCGCTGCGACGAATCTCGCATCAACAAAACACATTCCAATCCATCGATTTGGTGTGCCAGGATTTTGGGCTCGCGTGATAAGAAGTGCGATTAGAAAGTGTGTTTTTCTGCTGCCCAGCGGCTGTGTGTAAATCGTGTGTTCACTGCGTCGTGATTAAAATTCCATCCCAATAATGGGGTTGTCCGCTTCAACGAGCAGCAATCGTGGTGTGTGCTAGGGGCCCTCGTGTGTCTATGCGGTCGCGTTCTTCGGTTGTGTGTGTGCCACCAGTGCAACACACACACACACATACCCGGAGTCCTTTTTGCGTCCTTTCGGGCATGTCCTTTCGTTTTGCGTGATAGTTTGTGTGTGTGTGGCTGTGTGTGGCTGTGCATGCTCGCCCCCTGCATTATGGTGATGGCTGAGCTTGATTAGAGGGAGAATTTTCCCCATTTCCACATAATACTCAAATGAAAAGCCGTCTCTGATGTCTCTTGAATACCACATCGTGTGTATGTGAAACCGATCCGAAATTCCACGCATCGCTGGCAGCAGTGAAAGAGGGCTAGTGAGATGGAGAGAGAGAAGAGAGAAAAAAGAGTGTGTGAGAGAGATGTTGTCGTCGGTTTCTGGATTAAAAGTGTATCCTTGCGGGGGAGGTTGAAGGAGGAGGAGGAGGCCAATCGGCATTTGGGTTCTATTGATCGGTGGCGGTGTTTCCCACTCTGATGCTCACACCATTCCCGCGATCCAAAACAACCGTGTCGCTCCGTGTGGTCGCCGCCGGATCGATCGATCGATGCGGGCCTCCCTTCGGCTTCGGCGCTCCTCTTCTGCGGCCATCATCGCATATTGCACAACACGCCGAGCGAACCGAGAGCACAAACGTCAAAACGAATCCTTTTGCAGACAAGTGTACTCGTCTGTGTGTGTGTGTGAGTGTTCGTGTCCACCGCGACTGTGTGTGTGCGTGTATGTATGTTGGAAAATGGAAAACCGCAAGCGCATTTTCCGGTCGCAATCCTTCATATGTGGCACCGAGTGGCAGTCTCGTGTTTTCGTTCCGTGTGTCCCTCGTCGACTCCAGCTGGCCTCCCTCTGGACGAGTCTCCTAGCACGAGATGAATGGTGGGAAGGGAGCGACTTGCAGGGAGTGCATCGTCGTCGTCGCCGTCCTCGTCGTGACCGCATCAGGGAAATGTGTTTGAAACAGAGTAGGCCGCTGCCACACCGGTGCCCTGTTTCTTTGTGTGTTTTGTCCTTCGCGTCTCGTGGCGGTGCGTAGAACATCAACATCATGCTGCGGTGGCCCCGTTCTTATCGTTCTCTCGTTCTCCTTCCGCACCCGCATCACAACGACGCATGTGTGGTGGTGCCCCGTTGTTAAATAATATTCCGTGTGCGGCCCAGGGGCAGACCACCATTCACAAACAGCGCACCAAAGCAAACGACGATGAAAATGGAGAGATTAGAAGATGTAAATAAAGCCATAAGGTCTGCTGTGGCGTGGTGGTGATGTTGTAGCAGCAGCAGCAGCAGCAGCAGCAGTAGCGGCAGTGTGTGGGCCCCTTGTCCTAAAGATTAAGATCGAAATCTCCCCCGCGTTCTCTCTCTCTTTCTGTTTCGCGGTCGAAGCCTGCTGTGGGTGCGGGAAACGGAATCGTTTCTCCAGATGATGAGAAGATGCGCTTACAGTGACGACCGGTTGAGATGTGCGGGGGTGTGACACTCCGGATCACCAGTCGAGTGCGTTTGTGTTGTGTGTCTCAGTGTACGTGTGTTGGTGATGGTAGTGGAAAGCGGAAACATAAGAAAATGGTAATTCCATGATCGATCGAAACACGAATGCCAAGTGCAGCAACCGCCGCTGAAGCGTACATAATTCTTGTCTTCCTACATGAATGTATGACTCATTCATGCGTGCGTGTACGTGTGTCTGTATGTGCGTGTGTTCTTGTCTTCTCATTTGGAGGCACAAAACAGGAAGCAGCAAAATCGAGCAGAGAATCGGGCTGTCCGTGGGTTGGTTCCACTTCCGCCTCAATGTCCTTCCGTTCCGTCTCGCCGGGCAAGGTTTTTGGTCGCCAGTAAACGACCGATCCGGACGTTATTTGCATGCTGCGATAAGAAAGTTTTCCTTCCGCGCGCGGTTCGCGGTGTAAGAGGACAACGACAGGAGGCAGGAGGACGCAAACTGGCGGCCCGATCGTTCCCCGCCGACTGGTCATCATCATCAGCAGCAACACTGCAGGAAACGTTCGGTTCTAGGTCAATGAAGCTGAACGGAAAAGACCATTCCAGGTCTCCCCGAGCAGCGGTGGAGCGATAAGACGAGTTTTGCTTTCTTTCCTTCTCCATCCAAGAAACGTAACAGGAGGCCAAGGCTAGCTGAGGTTCGAGCGGGTTTCTTTGCTGAATCAACAAAAAAGCGATTCCATTGCAGCCCCACGAAGAACGTTTCTGGTGGAAGAAGAAGTTTATCATTGCCTTCCTAGATGATTGCTGGTATAATGCGGCTACTGCTTGGAGGTATATTGCTTCTTAACATCCTTTTTGCATGTTTGATGCAACGGATGTTATTTACATTAATCATCGTGAATGTGCGTAAGCATAGCATTATCACTGGCAAACATTAATTTAATTGTTGGTATATTTCTTCTTAGAGCAGTGCATTTTTGGAAGAAAAATAGTCGCTGAAGTTTCTACCGAAGTTCCTCCAAAATACTTCGTGCCTGACCCAGGTCTTGCTTGGCGAATGAGATTAATGACTCGCAATGGAAAACAAGAAATGAATAGAAGAAGAGAAGAGAAAATGGAAAAAAGTTATGCTGCTGCACCGTATCGTGGCGCATAAAAGCAATCGTCGCGCTGTCTTGTCAACCTGCGACAGAAGAAACTGTTTTCTATTCTTGTAGCGAATCGAAACTCGGTAACGGATATACCGACAAAGCCAACGCTTTCAGATGCTCTGGTGTGCCCTGAGAGGTGTGTCAATGACCAGGCCGGGGGCTGAAAGCGCGAAGTACTTTTCGTAAACATGTTTTCCAATCCGACACCAACCGGCACACTGTCGAAAAGGGGATTGTGAAAATCAAGAGTATATCTGCTGCGCCCTTCCCACAGATCGTACAGCAAGTGGCACTGAACCGGGTTTGAATTTCCGCTCGTTGATCCCGCACTCGATCCGTGCAAACATTGGCAGAAGAAGAGTTTTGGGGAAGAGGTTTGCAGCAACCGGAACAACCAGAGTCGGCATCGGAACGAAAACATATTTGTGCAAAATTTCACACTTTCAAGAGCGGTCCTCCCTCCGGGGCCCTGCACAACACACATCTGACCTTTGGCGAAGCCCGTCTGAAGAGTGGTCGAGGCCACTCGTGGCTGACAGGATTCAACTCCGGGAGTTTGCGCCCGTTGGCGTTGATTTGTGGTGGCAGTGCGAGAAGAGAAGAAGTGTTTAACGAACACACGGAGCTCGAACCGGAGCCGGATCGAATCCCCCTTTGACGAGTGACACGCTGGAGATGCTGTTCGGAACCAGTCCGCTCACCTACCCCTACCCCACTTGCTTGTGCGGTCTTCTGAATCAACATCCCGCTCTCCCACTCGCATCTCGAAAAATCATCGATCGTGAACGAAGGATGAATGAGAAGCCCCAAGGAATAGAGGGCAATCAACCGTATGCCGGCTTCTGCGCTTCTGTGGCCATATCTTTTACAGACCGACCCCATCTCCCTAGGTGCACGGGCGATTGCTTACTTTTCGGTACTGCTCGGTGACGCATTCCGACGCCTTTGTGGTTTGGGAAGCAGACAGAATGCGGTTACAATTGGGCAATGAAATGAAGCGAGAAGGAGGGTGAGGGTTCACCTGCTGCTGGGGTGGATTTGCACCAGGGGGGTTGGTAAGAAGGGGACTCTGCACGGTCATGGCGCGTTTGTTGAAGTCGTACAATAGACACGTGTCTCAAATAAAAACGTCTTTTCACGAATTGTTGGCCGGGCATGGACACAGGAGGCCTTGCGTCCTTTTATTGCTTTTTTGTGCTAAAAACAATTTATGTTGTTGATTGCCACGATTGATAAATGTTTTGTTGCGTAAAAGTGTCCTTTGCCTGGCCACTCTCTACGGCCGCTCAAGGGGTGCTTAATTCTTCAATCGAACAGTGCAACAAGCTTCATTGTTTAGGCTTACTATATCATTTATGTTAATTTTTTTGCTTAGAGGTCTTGCTTAATTTATGTAATCGTGTTTTTGGATAAATCAAGAACAGCAAGTGACGTAGCACCATTTCTCTAAGCCTTCTAGATGTGTGAAAATCGTCGTTCAGTCTGAACTTTCCTCCCATGAATAGATCCAAGCAAGCGATAATGGTTAGTTGCACTTCTTGTGTTTTCCGAGCGTTGCTCTAGCAACGTATCCAGTTGCAGAATCTACTTTGGGTGTTCTGTGTTCCCTGTCGCAGGGCTGTCAATTCCGTACCACAGAACCTTCCACTCTAGTGCATTAGTTACGATGCCACCCCTTCCCCTCACTGGGTTCAATTGCAGGGTCACTGGAAGGCAGATGTCGGCCGAACGGTAATGTGTTGAACTAAATTTAAAGTTGAATTAATGGCGTCACGGGTGGCACGTTGGTTTTGCTTCTGGTTAATTTCCTTAATGGATGCCACCCAGCGCCACTAATGGGCATGCAAACGCACCCAGCAAGACAGCTCCCACTGGCGGATTTCATCAATGTCAGGACTGTGGAAGGACTTGTGTTGGTTTGACTTTGCTCGCT
Organism: Anopheles darlingi; assembly: GCF_943734745.1. NCBI lineage: Eukaryota > Metazoa > Arthropoda > Insecta > Diptera > Culicidae > Anopheles > Anopheles darlingi. The sequence goes on along the minus strand of NC_064874.1, from coordinate 71,612,409 downwards.
GCTCGACCACTTCCTCCCCGTTAGCTCCCCAACTTATTGGTTTGGCCTATAGCGTGATACGAGTGGTTAATACTTACAGTCGGTGGCCACGCCACGTTCTAAGGGATGTGATTAAATTTTCATTACCATCCTACCCATCTCAAGGGAGGGATGGGGTGGGGGCGCACACGGTGTCCTTAGCGGTTGCTCGGAGCCGCCGGTACGCATCGCGTGGTTCGCGGCTGGGTAGGTTCCGGCGGAGTGTGGCTTGCCTTAAGTAAATATGAATGTGGTTTTCGCCCTCATGACTTTGTTGAGCCTGTCCGGGCCGGGCTGGGCCGGGCTGGGCATGGGTAGTTCATCTATTAAGGGGTGGTCCCAGGCCGCTAAGCCCTTAGCGAAGGACCGTAGGGTGTGGGGATCAGCATAACTCAGTATTAATATCGATGGGTGAAATGGAATGAAAGTGCAGAAAAGCTGCTGCTGCTGCTGCTCTTGGGCTGCTTGTGCGCCGGATCGAGATAGTGAAACGGATGGACGCCGGCTTAATGCTTCCGCCAAAGGGGGGGCTCTGGCCGGGGCGCAAAATGGGTGGCCGTGGTTTGCGGTGTGTTACCACAATCCATAAATTATGACAACCAACATCATCGAACAGGATTCTGTCCCATCTTGGGCACCCCACAAAACGGGTTCCGTTTTCCACCACCTCGCCACGTCGTCTCCCCGCGGGGGGAGGAAATGGAGAGATTATCCGAGTGGTGCGAACGCGGTGCTATTGGCGAGGCGATGTGCGATGCTTTCTTTGTCCTTTTACCCTTATTTCTTATCGCAAACAGTGGCGCAACCAGCGAAGCCCACCAGCACCACCACCACCCACCACCTCCACGGGTTCGGCAGCGACCCAAATGATGATTTGATCGCTGGAGCGTGCAGCGAAAGATAAAGGGCAGAAGAAGATAATTAATTATCGGCCGTCCACAACTGCTCCCGATGATCGATCGATTTGCTGTGCACGGAGTGATTCTTATGATAGTTACTGGCGCGCCGTTTGATGGTTGAACTTCATGTATTAGTTGACAGCGTGCTCCAGCGTGAACCGAACGATCCATGGTTCAAATCCTTTCGAAGCGTGAACATATACCTCTTCCTTGATGTTATAAATTAGGTTATAAAAAAAGGGAACCACGGATGACAACAACACAACGGTAATACGCGGTAATGTTTCCCAGTTTTACAAAAGAGCAAAATCTTCTTCCTTGTGGTAAGCATTAATGAAGCTTGTTATCGGAAACTCTCTCTAATGAAGTTTTTGCACTTCATCCTCTCTCCCAAAGTGTTCCTGATATGATGATGATTCACGGCGCCCCAAATCCTTTCCCAAATTTCCTTTCCCTTTCAAGATCTCATCAAACAAAAGAAGAAGTACACGCGTATCATCATCCTACTGCAATCGGATAGAGATTGTTCAAAGAAAGTGGTATAAAGTGTGTTAACTTTGTCCGTCGCCAAGCCACACGCACACATCCATTAGGCGGCTAAATGGACGAAGAAGCCGAATAAATACATTTTGTGTCCCACCTCCCCCCTTTTGGGTGAGAAGACATGCGTAGCCGCTCTTCGTCCTCGCCTCGTTTAATGCCAAAAACATGAGCAACGTGACGCATGCCTTTGTCTTAGATTGGTCGTGCTTGGATGCGAAACAATAGACACAGGCACACACCACCGCACACCGGGAGGGTGGGAGGGGTGGGCCGTAAATTGGGCCAAGATACTGGAAATCCTTGCACGAGGTTTTTGGGTTTTTAGCCCTTCGTTCTTCGTGGTCGATATAGGCCCCCCTCCTTCCGTCGCTCTGTCGTTCTATCGTTGGTCCCACGTGCCCTCTCGGGGTGGGGATTCGACGGTCGAAGATTTCGATTTGGAGCAGCGAGCATAAGAGGTCGACGCATCGGATCGACTTTCAAATTATCGAGTCCGTGGGCTTCCCTGCTAATGCTGGTGGGATTAATGCCACGCTCTCACCTTCTTTCTATCTCTCTCTTTCTTTCTCTCTCTCTCGCATTCTAAGCATCGTACTGCTGGGAGACAGTTTGCGAAGGATGTTATCTAATAACTGCTCCTATGCTCAACCAGCTGTCGTCGAGAGGAGGTCCGCATCCGTCTCGCATCCTCGTACCCCAAGTGCACCGCGTACGTTGTGGCTGTACAGTTGATTGCCCCCACGTTAATGTCATACCAAGGGCATCCGGGGCCTGATACGGTTGGTCGTTTGGTTAGTGACTTTCGATTTAATTCGTTGGTAAAGAAGAATAAAAAAAAATGGCAAACCCAATTTCGGGCACCATCGTCCTCCATCGTCCCCGGTCAGAGGCCACTCTGATGCCAGACAGAAGCGCCGACGACCGAAACGAGAAAATAAAAGTTAAAACTGCTGCTCCAAGGCTGGAGTAGAGCAAAACACACGCGTGCGTGGCAACGATCCGATCGTAGGCGATGATTGAGAAGAGAATGAGAGAGAGAGAAAGAGAGATGGAATATTATGTTGGGATGTTTTGTGTGGTAGATTGAATCAGTAATACCGCCTGCAGACGGTTCCCGGCCACACGCTTGTAGGAGAAGCGCTGTGTGTGTGTCTCTCCGTGCGATGTAAGCGGCTTATGAGAATCGGTGGCGAGTGTCTCAAGATGTGTAGTCGCTAGTGCCAGCCGAAAGAGGAGACCGTTTCGGAGTTCAACTTTCCAAATGTTTTCGGTATTTATTTAACGAGAAAAACTGGTCAGCTGCTTTTGTTTCACTGTCCCACTGTCACTTGCGCGTGGATCTTATCGGGGGAAGTGTTTACTCCGTTTTTTAGGGGTCGAGGAAAAACGTAGCAGCCTGAGGCGCACTCGTGGATCCAATGTATATGAAGCCCGCCGCCAAAATGCTGTGTCAATATTTAAATGTTGACAGAATGATGGCAGATATATCGATCGGAGTAGGTCCCGTTTAGTGTTTAGATTATGAGTTAGCTAAGATTAGCATAGCGCCGAGTGTTTAAATAATTGCTGATGGCTGCTGATATGTCAATCACCTGGTACTCGCAATAAAAAAGCTCTTTTTTTTGTGGCCTTACAAAAACTGCAAAAACTTGCATGTTGGACAAGAATTCCACAAACATCACTCGCGTTGGTCTTAAAACTTTTCCTCCGAAAGGCGATTTCGGATCAACTTCAGCCGGCTGTAAGTTGGCACAGCTCACAGGACATCACCATCCCCGGGGCAGAAGATGCTCCACATTCTCGGCGCGCTTGTCAGCAGAAGTTCGAATATCCGATCAATCTGGGAATTCCGGAACTGACGAATGTCCACTTCTTTTTTCGTTTCGTTTCGTTTCGTTTCGCATCCCATGCTTCTCGTCGTCATCGTCATCGTCGTCGTCGTCGTCGTTGAGGTACAATAAACATTTCAATCACAATTTAATTACATCACCTGCCCGGTGTAGTGATGTGAAATCGATATCTGGCGGGAATTTGAAGTATTCCTGGTCGTACCTTTTTCATGTTGCTACCGGCGGTCGTCTTGCGCCCAGCGAAGAATGTGTCCTCGATCGTTGCGTTCCATTTTCAAGACAACTCCGCTAGAATGGTCTTCTGGTTCCTTCGGTGGTTGGGTGGTTGCTGGTCGTGTGGTGAAGGAACATTGAATGAGAATTTGAAAAACGAAGGAGCACTGCAAGGCAAGGTTTGTGGTTCTACGTGGTTCACCTTGCGCTTCTGCTGCATCTACCATCAACACACACGGTCTCACCACATGGGTTGAGCGTTTGGTTTCGCCAGAAGACTGCATGGGAATGTACGGTAAGGTGGAACACCGGCAACCGGAATCGAATGTCGCGCATCGCGCAATGCCCTGGCTCATCAATCGCGGGGCAGAGGCAATTGGCGGAAGAGACTGTCAGCACGTTGTCAACGGTTTCAGGTCATCCGTGGAGGGAAGGTGGGTGTGGAAGCCGGGGAAATCATTCGATTGCGATCGATTCGTAGTGGCGTGGCTCGTCGCTGTAGTCGTGTTGTGGATGGGAAGTAATTGAATGTCTCACTTACGTGTTACGAGGCTAACTCGAGCTGGGAGAGGTTGTTAATGGGGTTTTTGGAGAGAACCATGAACCGACGCGAAGACATTACGAACCACATCTCCCCTTTCCCTTTCCTCGCCCCTTTTCGTTTGAGGACGAAATGTCGTAAGTCCTTAATAGTGACACGAATTTTTACTTCACATACGAGCTCCAAGAAAAAAAAACCAACGAGGGGGTTGGAATTCCCATTTGGCCCTTGGTTAATGGTGATGGTTTGCCGTAAAACCTGGCCCCTTCTCCTGATTTCATAGTGTTTTCGCATTAGTATGTTGATTTCCGTGATTGCGCTGTTGACATTTCGGAATTGATAAAGATCGATATCGGTGCCCGGGGTAGTGCCGTCGTTATTGAGGGTTGGCGTGCATTAAGAGACATGTAGAAGGAGGAAATTCGAATTGAAGGTGCTTTCGTTGCAAATTGTACCACTAAAAGGTTTAGATTATATCTTGATAAAATATTCGATACCAACTTTCCAAGAACTGTTAGCAAATATAACATTAAACTATGCAGAGCTCTTCGCAGGATGATGTAACTGTTAGCACCCTGGCAAATGGTTCGCAAACGGTGAAGTGACACCGGATGTCGAAGGTAAGGAACGTTGCAGATCCGCTGTTATCACGTAATACAAGATAAAGCATGCCAAACCCTCCTGGGAGGGGTGCTGTGATCGATGTGGTGTCTAGCAGTAACGGACAGAATCAATTGACCGAATGTTACAAACAACGGATGGGATTGCGTCGATATTCCCATAAACATCCCTCCGATAAGATCAGGAATCACTCGCTTAAGACCATGTGTAGGTCAATACTGGAAGTCAGCAGCTATACACAATTGCTTGCTTCCCTGCTAGTTCGCTCGCTATCGACACACTGATAAGATAAAGTTCCCGTTTGGCTCACCGATCTGCTGCACCGTACAGTCGTGTGCAGCACTCACCACCAGCAAATCTCGGAGGAGTGATTTGAAAAGTTGGTCGAAGCTGTAGATGCCAGACAAACCGGCACAAATTAATTCCATTCTCGAGCGCGAATCGTTAGAACAATCCTCGGCTCCCGGGGAATCATTAACACTTACCGGTCAGCGGCGATGCGCTTGGAGCATCCCGGAAAGCTGGCAGCAGCAGCTCCCCGTGGTTCTTGTGGGAGTTGCACAATCGACAATCTGTACGGTGGTGAGGAACTACAGCATACAAGTTGCTACACGTGTATTCGTAACAAGCTGCAATCGATCACGGGCATCGTCTGGTGGATGTGTTCATTAGAAGGCACGGAGCGCACGGCATGCTGAGAACGTATTTATCTGGACGCCAATATGATTCCATACCCGTGGCGGCCGCTGCACCGAATTCGACATTTTGCTGTGCAACGTAACGTGTACAACGTTAGTCAGCAAGCAAGTTGTTGTGGCCTTTGACGCCATATGCAAACACTCCGAAGAGCCGAACGGCCATGCGCTCAAATCTCACAGACTACCGACGAAATGTTTCGTTTTCGACCAATTTTTGCTCTCTCGATGTTGGAGGGTGGGCAAGTGTTGGGCAAGTGCCAACACACTGACCTACACGTGCTGGTCTTGAAATATGATATCCATTTCGAAAAGAAATGGTACCGTGAAAATTGCTACGGCTGAGAGATTTAGCGGGCGGATGCTATGGTGGACATGCCAGGATGAAGGGAAACAAAACACGGATCTTTGGCAAGCAGCAGCCACCAAGCGAGCAGCTGTGCTGCACTATAAATAACAATAGAAACATGGCTGCGATCTAGTGGCGCAGTGATGTGGGGAGCGTCTGGATGTATTTTAACATTTGGTATATTTTTTTCGTTACTGATGATGAATGGCTGGTTTGCTGAATGATGAAGATTTGTGAAGAACTGTGTAAAGAATCATTCAGAATGCGAAGTTCACTGTGTTTTGATTCAAGTTGATATCTACAGTAACTATATTAAATCTGTGATATTGACGTAGCAGTTGACAGTATCATTTTCACACATATTAACGAAGGAAAATAACGGATTCTCGCAAATGTCGATTCTACAGACATTCTAAATTGTCACAGAACAGTAGGCTACGTTGACTCAGCAGGCTATTTCATGTTATTGTAAAGTCAGCGTCACGACATTGCTTGCACTACGGCAGTTTCAAATGGCAATAAATATGCTAAACGATTTAAATTACAAGGATTCCAATTGGTTCGTCAGGAAGGCAATAAAAGGGCAAAATGGTCGCCATAAAAAATATCGTTGCCAGTAACAGCAACCAAACAAACAGAAATCACGAACAACTGAACCGAATTCATTTACGATTGCGCGTCCTTCTGTCCGTCCACTAACCTACTGCGAACATATGGAGCCCTGTAAAAACCAGACATCCTCGAGAAGGCATTTGTTAGCGGAAGTATGGAAACTCCCCTCCTACCACCACTACCCTCTTGCGCCGCTCATCTATGTGGTTCATTTATGCGGACATGTTACTTTTGCGCCGCCAGGAATTCCGTTTGACGGTATTTTTTTGTGACACAAATTGTGAAAAGTGGCAGGAACGTGGATTTTGCAACTCAAGTCCCAAGTGCTTCTGTGGAACCAACTTCTCGTTCGGATGTCCGGGCGTACCTGAAACGTGTAGGAGCTGCATTTGATGTATTTTACTCGCCATTTTGCTTCAAAATATGAAATGGAAAACATGTTTTTTTTTTTCACTAGTTCCGGAAATCAGTACCTTGATGGCCAAGCCAAGTTTCGCCTCAAACGTTATGCTACGTACAACCATCATTGATTGTGTTGCCATTCCGAAGGTTCAACTTCAACTGGAATTCAATTGTTGCTAACGACGTAGTGGTCCGATAGACGACGATGAAGACGAGAGCGTGTAGAACGCCACCATCGCTGCCAAGTTTATCATTTTGTGGCCAAGCGGGGTTTGGACAAACATTTGGTGAATCCTAGAAATGATGCGAATGGTGTCGCGGTCGTTGCAGCAGCTGAAGACACGCCAAACGACGTTCTTCGCTGCTACGAGCCGAGCACCTTCTGCTCTGCGCGAACGTTGACCATAACGATGGTGATGACTACAACGACCGCGCACCGCGACGGCAACGACGACGACGACGACTACGATTGCTTGCAGCTGTTAGCTAACGTCGTATCGCTAGCAACGCGCGAACACAACATGGCATAGTATGTATAATTCCCTCGAGAAATTTACAATGTTTCAACCGAAAACATAGCGCGAGCGCGGCAGACTCTCGGCAGACGCGGTGGAATCGGATAGAGAATCTCGAGCAAACCCCATACCACGCCACCACGCGAATGGTATTCGGGGACGACTCCCGGGCTTCTCTAGGTCCCCCCTCCTCCCCGGTCTCTCTTCTGGTCATTCTGGGCTGGCCAGCATTCCAGCTCGATTGCGGAAGAGATGTACAAGTCCTGCGGCTGTAGAGAAAATGAAGTGCTGCACATACTGCTGCTGCTGCTGCTGCTGTTGCCCATGGACCCACCCACCCTTCTGGCACCGCAACGTCCTCGTGCTACTGGCCACTGGGTTCGCGTGAGAACGCATGCAGCCGCGCGTTCATTTAGCGAACTTATTTATGGCCATAGTTTCGTGTTCTGGTTGTTTAATTTTAATTGGATTTCAGCCACACCTTCTTCGTCTTCGTCACCGTCATCATCATCGCCATCATCAACTCCGAGCGGGTTCGAGCGACCCTTTAGAGGCGAGCCATTGCATCGCGCGTTTCAGTTTCGAATTCCAAACCGCGACCACCGCCGCCAGCCCCCGTCCAACGGTACCGTGGGGAGAACGTTCCGCGAGTTTCCGTTTTTGCCACTTTTGGCCGCAATTATGGTCGCATTCCTCCTCCTTCCGGCTGGGTGTGTCCAACGAATTCGTGTTACAGTTTGTTGCTTGTCCCTTCCTCATTTCTGCTACTTCCCATGGTGACACTTTCTCCTTCTCGTTTAATCGTAATTGGTGTGTTTTTGTGTCCTATGTGGTGCAATTTGGCGGTCAATCGATGGAGAAAAACACACACACACGCAGATAAAATGCCGACCAATGGCTCTCCCGAAATCAATTGAAGGTGACGAGCATCGAATCACTATCCTATTCGCTCGCCCACCGTCGGTGGATCGGATGCTGATTGTTTCACAATTCCGCCACAAGACTCTTCAGGTTTGCGGTCGACCTTCGATCGATCTTCGTAAGCAAATAAACCTCCCTGGAGTATTGCTTCGGATGGCGCGCTGCCACGCTCGTTAGGGCGTTTGTTTGCACTTTCGCTGCAACGACAGCGAGTTACGGCGAGAGCTGAAACCGTTGCGCTCCCGTTGCATTCGGATGTGGTGTCCTTGTTGGATTGCTGCGGCTACACCGCGGATCGAAAATGTTGGCCCAGCATTACAAAACATAGTCTTACTTTCTTTTCGTATTTTATTATTTATCTTAACGATATGCTGCTTGTTGTTCTATGCAAAATACATTTTTGACTAAATTGTAAAGCAACAGTGATATCTTAAGTCCTGTTTTAAATATTCACCTCTTTTGGTTGAAGCTGTTCTACTTCTGATCAATAATTACTATGATTTATGAGGGAAACAATATTAAGGCTACTAATTCATGTAATTTCACAAGGATCCAATATTTTCCCAGGCTCACTAAATTGTGGACGGTACTTTACGGTTGTAAGATAACAAAATCTAATCCCTATGTGACCCAATGGCACGGCCACACGAAATCATTCCTCTCGCAGTCGTTCCCTTTTTGTACTGAAACTTTCGTCCTCCTGTATGGTGCCGCTTGTGATTAATATGCTGTTGCTTCCGGAAACCGAACTCGGCGTTCTTATGCTCCGAATGTTGCCTGCCTTGCTTCCTTTCTTTTTTTTACAATATTTATTTTCTGTTTACCCATCGGCCACCGACCGACCGACCGGTCTCCGCACCAATTTTCCACCGCTTACGCGGTTCGGGCTCGAATTCGGTTTTGTGGCTTTCTGTTTCTGGAAAGGAGAGTGGCATGGCCGGGATGGGGACTAGGAAACGGCAGGAGGAGTGGGACCGTTGGACTGTTTTACTGCGAGATTAATGGTGGATTTTTAATGGCATGTTTGTGCACTCGATGGTCGCGATAGTCGCAATCGTTTGTGGCCCCGTTTTTTGTTTTTTCGTGGCCCTTTTTCCTTGCCCGCCTTCCGCGTTGTTACCTGGTGGTATCGTCGCTGGAAAAAGCGTGGAAAACTCGCGTGCATACACAGCGTGCCCTGAGTCCGCGGAGAGAAGGAACTGTGATCGGATAAAATGAATAAGGAAGTGAACTTGATAAATGCCCTTAGCTGCTTTGCAGTAGTAACAACGACCCGGGCGGCGGAATCGCTACCGAATCTTGCCAGGTGCACCCGACGGCGGAAAACGGGCCACCGGTTGGGTTTTAATTGGGTTAATTTGGGTGAAACATGCAAGGTTGTTTAATGGTGGCCGTAGGACGCCGTAGGTTCGCTATCGTTCTTCCACTACCAGGAAAGCATTCCTAGCTGATTGAAGGGTGATCCCCACAGACCCATGCTCTGCCGCTTACCATCAACCGCTTGTGCGCATTTATTAATTTTCGAGCAGCGACGTTTATGAATCGTGTCGTTCAAACGCAGGTGGAGCGGGAGGGTACGAGCAATCCCGCGTTTAGTGCTTGTACACCGGAAGTGAGGCACACCTCGTAATATGCTGACGTCGTCGTCGTCGTCATCGTCGTCATCCGTGTGGCGCCGTCCTTTTGTTTTAGACGAATTTGTCACGCCTACTGTGCTGGCGATGAATGGTAGGATGGTGAGGATTTGGTGACGACGATCCAAATTATATGCCATGACCAAATTGAGGGAGCTGAGCTCGATATTGGAGTGGCAGGCGTCACCACACATGTGGTTTAATGAGTTGTGTAGCTGGAGCAAATGTCGAGGTTGGAGATCGAGGAAGATTGCCGTCCATTCGCCTGCGTCAACCGGGCTCTGACACGGGCACGGTTTCGCTGCGGTCGACCTACTACGACACGGATGACCTTTATCACACTGACAGCCATAAGCCTCCCGAGCTCTGCGATCAATTTTCAGTCGTTTTTGTTCGTTGCTTACTATCTTTAAGCGATTGAAATGGTTGCCAGGTGAACCCATTTGTGTGGAAAAGGGCTGCTTAGAATGAGTTTTTATTTAAATTTTGAAATAACATAATACTACCGAGCCGAACAGAGCCAAGCAACCTGGTTGGGTAGAGGGCGAGCGCGTTAGCATAGAAATTGTTTCATCCTTGCTATATTAGCTTGGTAGTCGGTTACCGTGGTGCAGCCTTTCGTTGGATCCAAAAACCCACCATAGAGCCGCATCACACCCCATATTGGTGCGGGAATAAGGATTTGCGCCTCGATTGCGAATCGCGCGCGCGAGAGGGTTGTTAGCTTATCGGGCCGGCGCTCGCAAGAAGAAGAACCGCGCGCATTTGCAATTTGCTCTGAATCTCAATGGAGTCTCTCCCCATCCCCCCGCCCCTTGAGCGCCGACCGTGCGGCACCGGTAAACATAATTTTGGCAATAACATCGGCAGCACCGCAGCCGGCCTTGAGCCAGCAAAGGAGCGAAGGAGCGAAGAAACAAAAGAGTCTTCACTCTGTAGCTCTGGAATGGTGGCGAGGAGGGGCAGCAAAGGACTCTTCGAAGGACTCCACTCTTTAGGAAAAGTGGAAAAGTGTATCGTGCTCGTCGGAATGTGTGTATGAGGCAGAGAGATGCTGGATTTCGTTGGAGGGATATACCGTGCGAACCGAAAGAAATGTTGGAAGCCATGAGACGGTGGACCACATACATACAGACACAGACATACACGTATGCCACAAGAGAGTTCTTGTCGATGTGGCTTTTGAGGAAAAGCCAGGGGGGGTTTGGTGAGCGGCTAGTTGATGGTGGGGTGGCACAATTGTGAATCCCTCGATTACACTCGAGCACACCAACACTCAGAAGAACGCACTTGTACTCGTTTTTACCTTTTTTTTTCCTCAAGCACATAAAACCGCTCTGCTGCTCGAGATAACCACAAACTCTTGTCGCTTGCATACTGGGATGGTATTATGAGGGAAGGTGCGCCAAAAGTTATCCGTCTGATACACACATTAGTCAACATTAACGACGCTTCTAATGGCAGTAGATGTTTGTTAAAAATGTTTTTTTTCATTCATCATGTGTCTTTATAAACACATTTTCATTCCATTGCTGCATTTTTATTGTTCATTCGATTAATGTCTCGTTTTGATTTACTTCAACAGCAGTAATCCCTAGTTTTAGTTTCCAACACAGAACCCATTTATCCATATTTCTACAACGTGTTGTCAAAGTTGATTACCATATTCTCACAATACTTTTGACCACTTTCGCTCCTACTGTGCCATTGTGGTCCTTTGCCACAAAATGCAAACAGAAAAAGAAAACTAAAAGTGGAAAAAGAAGTCAGTTCAACCGACCAGTTTCGTGCCTGTCGGTTTGTCGGGAACAAGGAACAGGAGACCGACTTTTTCCACCCCTCACCGGGAGCAGCACAAAATGATTGACGGAAACTGCGACGAGAGCAGACTTGCTGGCAGGCTGCGTACTTGTATGAAGGCATTTTTTGGTTTTTTGTTTTATGGCCTCCTGAGAGCTTCCCGACCGAAGGGGGGATCTTAAACGCTCTATGCTGCTATGTGGTTTAAAGGCAGGAGCCATGGCGAGCAGGACGAACGAGCTCGAGAGTATTGTGCGAGAGCGACAGAGAACGAGAGTGGTCGAGAGAGAGAAAGTAGGGTAGAAGGGTAGAAAGAGGGGCTCGAGTGGAAGGAAGTGCGCAGTAGCAAAAAGAAGAAGAAGAAATCAAATAAAGAACCAATACAGACCGGATAGATACCGGGAGAAACCGGCGGAAAAGGAGAGGCCCCCGGGTGCCGAGGAAATAAATGTGCCGAATCGGCATCGTATACCACCATTGTGTGGGGCTTGTGGGCTTGTGCGCTCCCCCCCCGGCAGGAAGGATGCCTGTGTGCCACTGTGTGTGGAAGAGAGGGAGAGAACGAAATTCGAATTTCGACAAACCTTTAACCGACCATAAATGGGAGATGATGGGGCACGATGGTGGAACAGAGAGAAACCATTTTCCATTCGGAAAACTCTCCGAACTGACATCGTCGACATCGCACTGTGCCGCTGTGTGCGGTGTCGCTTCTGTATATCCCGTTGGACGGCGTCCTTCGGCCACCGTAACAGCAGCAGAAGCATTTGCAGAGCTCAGCAATGAGACTGAGCAGTACCGGAAGTGAAGAGAAGGGATGCGCAACGGATGCGGGCGCACGCGCGCACTCCACTCATGATGCACAACCCCCGGTTCTCGTGATGGTGGTCCGTGGGCTCGGGCCAGCAAAAGCGACGAGATATTGGGGCTTTTGCATTCGACACAATGACAGGCAGTGGTTCGCAGCAGCAGCAGCAGCATCAGCAGCAGTGCCATTCAATGGCAATGGGCTTTTGAATGTTGCGAATGTCTCGCGGTGCGTTGAGGGAGAGGACCATCGTTGTGGATCTGCGAAACAAGAACGCGGTCCTGTGTTCAGCTGAACCCGTACCATGTCGCTCGCTCGCCAGTTGATTGTCATCGACCGACCATGAGTGCGTAAACGCGACGATATCAAATCAGAGGTCTCCGAGATGGCTGGTTAGCTCTGGTGCAAAAGCTGCCTTTCATAAATATGTAAAACAAAGCCAGGACGTGAGCCTCGTGAGCTGACTGGAGAGAGGATGCGAGAGATAGAGAGAGCTATCAGAAAGGAACATTCATGGTACGACGTCGTATCAGAGATAGCGGCTGGTATACTCGATTTGTGGTTACGTCACAGGGATTCAACACACCGAGCCAGATAGAGGCAGGGAGCTTGGTGGACGCAAATGGAGCAGAGCGGTAAGGGGGTAACGGCCGGGGGATGATGGGCATTGAAATGCTCGAGAGATTTGAAACATAATCTGCGTATATACCGTTGCAGGTAGAGGTGAACCTCCACGTGATGAGCCCGGCATTCTGCGCATTCGAGTATTGATTGTAGGATAATGTGGAGCCAACGGAGTAGCAGAGCGGAGGACAGGGGAGTAGCTTCCTTTCTCGAATTGCGAATCGTAACCGGACATACCAGGTTACGTAACGGGCCACTTATGCGTTCCCCAGACCGTGTACCGAGTGCTTCCGTGTGTTGCCATCTGCCTGGCGACGCGCTCATCAGAAGGACACTTCAAGCATCAAAGAGCCAATTTGCTAATCCGGCGGCATGTCGAGCGACGAGACACCGGTGCACTTCAAGGAGGAAATTGCTATTTTTCAATCCGTTCCGTTCCAGCCATGAACCGGCTAGTCAGATGTCGGATGCGCTAGATCACGGACGAGTCCTCGACGAAGTGTGGCTCAAATTGTCAAACGGGTGATGGTTGCGCAGCCACATCACATCTTTGAAGCACCTCTCGTCAAGTTGTTCTCCTTTTGGTGGTGATGTTTGTTCTGATCGGCGTACAACCGAACGACTACCAATCTCCCTCAATCTGCTCCTGGTCCACACTTACACCGTTGGCAACAAATCCGAGAACTAGGGCCATATCGATTGTTTCATGTCAATGGAGTGTTTATGGTAATCCGCAGATAATGATGGCGAAAAGCGTTAGCAAACACACAGGCGCTCAGCACCAACCGTCCCCGCATAGGCCCTTGTGTGTGGGGAGCTACTGGTTGCGGCCTTCGACTTTCCACCTCCGAAAGGTGAAACACAAACTGAGCCGGCTTTTTCGTCGTCCCTAAATACCGGAGTGAAATATTAATCCCGTACCCGTGCCGTTTGTAGGCGCCTTTTCCTTTTTGGCAATATTTCAATTCACAACCCGGGTCTGGGTGTCCTTTCTTGTGCCGTGTCATATTTCTCTTCGCTGAGCCAATTCGTTTGCGTGACCTCGCGAGATGGCAGGATTGACCACTTTGCTTCTTGCTTCTGCCTGGCTGGCTGGTGATGGCACAAGCAATGTGGGAAAAGTGAGCTTCCCAGTTCCTCTCGAAGCGAAATCCTTGTTGAACGAACTTCTTGCTAACGTCTTCACAGGAGAGGCTCAGAGCATGGGCGGATGTTGTCGCTTCCTTTCCCTTCGGTGACGGTCACTGGGCACTAGAAATGGGGCATTCTTAGGGTGTGTTCGTGTTTGGGCTTGATACTAGTTTGGTCTAGGGAGGAGCGGCACGACGGTAAACGTGGGTGTCGGTGCTGCGGCCGGTGCTTGGTATGAATTTATTACTCGAAATGTCTTCCAAATATGTCGATCGTAAATCAAGGTTTACCGACGGTACACACGGATAACATAAACACATTTCTCATCCTCCACCACCGGCACGGGGGGAATGGTGAGTGTTTCTTGTTAAAGATATCTTCTGCTTCGTGTCACTTGCGGTGGGGTCGCTTACGGTCGTCTGCTGTGGTTTCACTTGGGTCCTATTCCGTGATGTCGCTTGAACGCGTCAACAAGACAAGGTGCGCTCCAATGTTGTGGAAGGGCCGGTGGTTCTGACTAGTTCGTTCTATGTTTAACCGGCTTTGAAATGTGATGACCGGGTCCGTACGGTTGGGGTCCTCTGTGTGAATTCATTTGTGGTAAGATTCGAAAGAATGCGGTACTTTTGACCTCGTTCTTGTGATTAGGATGTGGTCCTTTAGTAAGCTATCGTATGCTCTTATCCGAATCTCGACCCTCATCAGCTGATGGGATCCAGTATGCACATCGTTGAGTGATGTTGTTTATGCTTATTGGTTCATCTCACCAAATGGTTCAAATCAAATCCCTAGCAAGCGGTCTGGCGCTTTGTTTCCTTATGATGTGTAATGTAAATGTATCACTCTTTCTAAGCTGTTCTCCCTTTTCTTTTTCTAGCTACTCATACCGTCGAATGGCATTTCATTGTGCCTCAGTCTCCAACTGGACCGGTGCGGTGCGATGGCGTGTTGCGTGTATCACTTCGTTCCCTGGCGTTACACAACGCGGAAAATTCGTGCCCATGGTTGTATGTGTATAGTAAAATAGAATGAAAAAGAGAATAAAACCGATAAAAATACATCAACAATATCTATTATTTACTAGCTGCCCCGACAGACTTCGTACTGTCTTTGATCGGTCGTGGGTTTATCGTAAACAGAAACTTGAAAAATTCAGTAGATATTATTTTATCTATTCCATCATTTGGTCGTATTCGATTTATCAATGAACCAAATCAATAGTTAGGTCTGTTAGTGATGTTGGAAATAGAGATGAGACGTGATTGTAAATATGAACTGGAAAGTTAAAATGATGCTTGAGTTTTAAGGCTTTGCCTTTCGGGCTAAGTGATGTCATTTGGGACGACGAATTATATTTTCCACGAATTATATTTTTTTTTATAAAATACTTTGACTTTAGTGTTCGGTTTGCACATAGCTCGTTAAGTTCAAATGGTGGTGTGGGTCAACAACATTACAATACGACACATTTGATCCATTTTTCCGGTATCCATCCTACGATGATTCATATAGTCACATGGTAGATCATAACTAAAAGCACCGCACTTCAAATTTACTCAAACGTCGATCGATCAGATCGAGGGTCTTTCTTCTCTCTCGGACGATCTCGATGATCATTCCAATCGCAAGCCGTTCCTAATAGATGTGTTGGTATTATTTTCTATTACTATTCGGTTACTGCTCCTTTATATGTTTGTGCATGCAATTCCGATCGTTTACCATTCATAACCCGCTACGTTGAAAATCGTCAATGATAAGAGGCACGTAAATCAATAATCAAAAATTAATATAATTTTTGATCAATTCAAATACTTCACAACTGAATGTTTTTATAATTGTTTCATGTAAATTGACTTGTGAAACTTAAAGCAACTTCTTGATTAACTAATGACTTGATTGAACTTAAGAAATTGTTAAGAAAATTAAAACCGACAGTAGACACACCAATAAAAAATGGTAACGATTTCTGCAGCGCCGATCCCATTTTTATCATTCCACCGCAGGCTCTCCCTTTCTCTCTCTCTCTCTCTCTCTCTCTCTCTCTCTCTCTCTCTCTCTCTCTCTCTCTCTCTCTCTCTCTCTTTCTCTCGTTCTTCTATTGTTTTTATTCGCAACTATATAACTTTCCCACCCATCACTCTGCTCTGCAAGATGTACGGAATGGAGGGTGGTGGTGGTGGATAGGTGAAAGAAGCAATTTAAAGGATATTAAATAAAACCAACCTATTTAGAGACCATCAAAACCTAGGAAACGATACCCATATTGCCCTAGGACGTATTTTAAGGATTGGGGTTGTATGGAAGCTCCCCTTTCCCCTCATCCGATGTAGACCAAATTTTGTCCCATGGTTTCTTAGATGACCATCAACAATTGTGCAAGTTTTAATGGTATTCGGTTCATAACTTGCGGAGTAATGAATGTTTTTAACAATCAAGTGTTAGGGAAGGGCATGAAGGAAGGTAGCGGGGGGTTTCTAACCATGCCTATAGCACTCACCGGCCCCAAAAACCCCCACATACCAAATTTGGAGTCAATCGGTCCAGTAGTTTCGGAGTCTATACCGGACATCCGGACAGACACATTCATTTTTATATATATAGATTGCCCTAGCGTACATAAACAGTTCCACTTTCGATGCTTTTGGACGCAAACAAACAAACGGATTGGCTCAGCCCGTTCTCGGTCCGGTGTTCTCGGGCTCGTTAGAATGTAAATTCGAGCTGAGCACGGAGCTGAGTGAGTTCGCTTTGATTGTTCGAATGTAGTTTAGCACATCCGCCGGTCTCTCTGGTCTGCTCCCTGCTGCCAGCTGCGTAAATCGAAAACAAACAAATTACATTCCGTTAACCACAGTATGTGCGTCACCGTAATGAGCCACAACGGCATGGAATCGTGGTGGGTGCCGTCTAATCCATTTCACTAACCTCCCATCTGCCTACCCTCCCTTTTCTCTCAATTCTAGTTGCGTGGCTTTGCGTGTCGATTCCTCCGGGCTTTAGCGAACCGTGAAGAACCGCATTAGACCGACCGACCGACCGGCCGGCCTGTGGCAACTGGCAACTCGACGACTATTCGCGCCTCCAACCTGCTGCTGATCGACTAATGAGTTAGCCGCGTGGGGCGTCACAAGTACCGTGGAAGTGTGTATTTAGTGCGAGTGTGTGTGTGTGTTTGTGATTGTGTTTGTGTGTACGACCGCTCTTGGTGTGTGATACACTGTGTCTCGCGTGAATTCCGCGGCCTGAGTGAGTTGCTGTTCTTGTTGTAGGTGATCGCGAGTGTTTCTCCTTCAAATGTGGCCGGTCAAAGTGTGTGCGATAGATCTGCGGATCGGAACGGTCTTTGGGAGCAGCTACCGGTACTGCAGTGGCTGCTGAGCCGGTCGAGTGACGTGACAAAATCCCGCCAGGTTGGCCGCAGTCCTTTAATCTAGCCATTAACGCACCCAGTGTTTTTGCGAGCCAGGTCTCCGGATCCGGCTTTGCTCCAGTTTGTGCCGTGCGCGGTTCGAGTTCGTGTGACGCAAGTGCTTGTTGCTGCTCTAAACGCAGAGAGTGTGCGGTAGTGTGGAGCAGGACGCAGCAAGACGCAGCCAAGCAGCTCAAGCAGGCAGACAGGGCGATCAAGGAGAACCCAGGAAAGAGCCAGGGGGCCACAGATAGAGCAAACGCGGAACCAGTCGAGTCCGGGTCAACAAAATGTCAGCCAAATCGAAACGATCCTTCTGTGGTACGCGGCAATGGCAGCGGCTTTCCACCACCATTGCTGGTCAGCTGCTGGTCGGCGCATTCCTTGTGATGGTGTTGGTCGCCGGTAGCTCATATGCCTGGCAGGAGAACGTTCGACCAAAACTCTACGTCACACTAGGTAAGTGTATGGCGAATGACCATGATGATGACGATGACGATGATGATGATGGAGGATGGTGGTTGGTAGGGGGATTTGCAATGATCGGACCTATGCTCGGACGATGGTCGCAAGTGGTCATTTAGGTTTATTGCTCGCTCGCGTCTGCCTTCGTGTGATCTCTGACCCGTGCCAGAGTCTACGCGTGGCGGCCTGTCCGACGCAGTTAGTAGCTACCGAGCGTGTTATTGATGATAGCGGCTTAAGTGGTGGAACCCGATGTTTTGCGATGCGAATGCGCGACAGCGACTGCGACGGGAAGGTTGGACGGCTGCTGTTTGATTATTTTGATTATTTTTCATCATGTAAATCATGTGTTTGGCAATTTGTCTAGACGTCTACCAAGCACGAGAAGGAACTGGAGGGCATCCCGGGCAGTCATTTGCTGGAATGTGAAACGTATGATCGTGGGATTTGTTTTCAGTGTTTTTTTAAATGTCTGAAATGATATGGAAGCTCAAATTTGATAAGATTTGAATAGATTCGATGCTATATAAGTAAGAAATAAGTCACCATATAGTATACAGAGAACCTCGTGGTTTAGTTTAAACAACTCAGATTCTTAATAATTGTACTACCTGAATCTGCAATAACCTCTGTCTTGCATTCTTAGAATAATTCCGAATGACTGGGATATACTTTCCATGAACAGCTTCATTAGCAGCTTCGTCGAATTAATTAACGTTTTGGCCCTTTGCAGACTCGCAAAATGTTGGAATTTAATTGTCAAATCCATTTCTTGAAATTATATAGTTTGAAGAGGCAGCAAC
>NC_064874.1:71558556-71588556 GCF_943734745.1 Anopheles darlingi | reverse complement strand
AGTTCCAGGAGAAGCCGCGAAGCCCTTCAATCGTCGTGGATACGGAGCAGGAACCCGAGGACTTGACAACCACGGCTTGACAGGACCGGCGAGGGGTGAGGGGGGGGCCTCTGGTGCAAATTGATGGTGCAAAAGCTTTAAAGAATTCATTTTCATTTCAACGTTATGTGAAATACGGACGTAATAAAGCCGTTTCCCGGGCCCGTCTTGGCCTCGGGAGCTTGTCCGGTTTTCGTAGCGAGCCGTTCGCTTTACACCTGTCGAGAGGAGGATGCTGCCAGTGCCAGTGTAAGCTCCGTTCTTGGCAAGTGTTTGGTGGGGGAAGCAGAGGGAAGGGCGGGCGTAAAATTATTTATGTTCGCATGAAGCACACCCAGTAGGCGGGTGTTTCAAGCCGACTTTGGGATTGTGTTTTTTCTTCTTCTTCCCCTTTCTCTTGCTTTCCGTTCACTTGAAGCCTTGCTCCAATCACTCCAGTCCGGGGAGTGGCGCACCGCTCTCTATCCGCTCCTTTCATGTTGCCCCTTTTGTTCCTTGCTACAGAAGCTTTCTCGCTTTTCTTAACGAGCACTTCTCGTCAGGATTTGTTGCCACTGCTGCTGTTGTTGTTGCAAAAATGTTCACTAGCTTGCCGTTCTGTGTGTGGTGAATCCTAGTAGGTGTGTAGCGCGTAGTAACAGGGAGGATGTTTTGCAAAATGGCGCGCCTACTGAGGGAAGGGAAATATGCGGTATACCGTATTGTGTGCTTTGCTCAGGTGAGAGAGATGTCGTCGGCAGCGTTTGGAAAGTGTTGCTGGAATGTTTCGACGTTTGCGTTTCGTTTCTTTTTTTTTCATCCCGGCTCAAAAGATCAATTACGGGAAGGACGGAGTCAGTAACGAAGGCGCAGTGGTGGTTCTATTCATTATTTTTGCCTCCGAGTAGTAACTTTCCCTGTTGACGTGTTTGGGCTTGTCAGCATGCCTAACACATATAATGAGGCAACTAGGGGCCTTATCCTGGTCTATAGGCGGTGGTCTTTGGAATATATTTGCGCACAAAACTCCACCACAAATTCCAGTTTTACGCTTAAATTTGCGCCCGTATGCCAACCATTTGGCCTTCCACTTTCATATAGAGCCTAGTACAAGAACAGGCTTCTTCGTAAGAAGAAGAATGTTGAAATGGAACGTATCTCTCGAGTTAAATATTCCAGGTAAATCTTAACAGGATACTAAAGCATTTTGAACGACACATCTTCACATCCTAGCTCAACAAAAAAGGGGAGTCCCGGGACCCCCTCTTGTCAAGTTCGTATAATGTTCTTGTCCTTTCCCAAAACCGTTCAAAGCTGTATCCATTGGCACAAAGGGAAAGGAGTGAACGCGAACACATCTTGAAAACAGTAATCGGATCGCTGTTCGCGATGCTCCTCCTGCTTCTGGTGGACGGTGATCCTGTTTCGCTTAACAACTTTCCGCATAGTCGCGATGTCGACGGCCGGCGACGTTTAGAACTTCAAACGTGGCAAATTGCGCAAGAAAGGTATTCGCTACCGAGCATTCTTTATTCAGTTCTTCTCGCTTGTGGGTGTGTGTGTGTGTGCTCGGTCTCAAGCGCAACATGAAGAACGTCGTTAAAAGTTTCCCATGCGAACGAGACGGACGGCAAGACGCGCATAGTGAGCGTAATTGATGGTGACAAGCGTCGGTCGGTCGGTAGCTGCCCGTGGATCGATAATAGCAGTGTTGTTGCTGCTGGTGCTGCTGGTGCTAGAAATTATGATGTTCGGAGAGCACTTAGTAATTAAGCGTGAAGCTTCGTTTTGCAAAAGCATGATTTGAAGTGGTTCCGACAACCGGGGTGGTGGTGCACGGCGAGCTTAGTGCACACCCCCTGCTTAGTACCAGGAACAACGGCAGACGTCAAGCTGGTTCGGCTTGACCACTCACTGTGCTGGTACCGTTCGTACCAGTGCACCTTCTGTCAAATAGCGCAGAATTAATTTCCCGTGGAGACTCGTGGAAAGCTTCGGTTTGAGTGAACGAGGCATTGTGCATGAATTGTTTCATTAAAACGTTCCGCCTGGTTTGAGCAGCTTTGGTGCGATCAATCATTGATAGGAGGAACGCATTTAATGAACCCCAAGTGCGACCTTCCTGGAAAATAACAACAAAAGATGCGACATTTCGCACTCGCAATAGGACACGATCGTCGCTCCACTCTTAGTGCCCAGAGCTTTCCATATGCATTTTCGCAGCAAACTGGTGTGGTTATTGTACGCTCTGCTCTGTATGGTAAACGATGTGCATAGTTAGCACCTAGTTACCGTACTATGGCCATACCTACGGCGCTTCTGCTAAGAAGTGCAACATTTTGATTTGGCAAAACTATGCTAACCGCTGGACTACTAACCGCCGACGAACGCGGGGTTGTGGTTGAGATGAGGTTTGAATACGTTTTTGAAATGAAATGCACCCGTAAAATGGAAGAAATAAGCAGGCCAAGAAAGACGAAAGTGCCCGGTGCCCAAACCTCGTAGTAGTGGTAGCAGCAGGGTGAGAGCGAGGGTCCCGCACACAAGGACTCGCTCATAAATATGCATGATCGACAAGTGGTGCGCCGGTTTGCTCTCGGTTTCTAGTGTTCTGCTACTGGTGATGGTATGTGTGTGTGTGTGTCTGTGCTCTAGTGCATAAACAAATGCATACTTTATGCCACCTGATTGAAGAATGCCTCGCTTTGTGTGGTTGGTACACACGATGCATCAGCGCACCAAGCATCTCCATGCAAATATGCGAAGTAGGTGGTTGTGTGCTGCACGCAGCATGCAGCTCGCGGTTTTATGGCATTCGACGACCCCTCGCCACGGTTCGTCCCGGTCGTTGCTTCGTCAGGTAAAACTCTCTCTCTCTCAACCCCGGCATCGTCGTCCGCCGTCGGGAGGGTGTGATTTAATTTTTGGGGGAAAAAAACTTTTGTGCGACCTTTTTTTTAATTAAAATTTAATTTATTAATTAGCATGCGTCGCCCGTTAACGTGACAACCGTGTGGGCGGTTCGCGGGGAACACATTTTGAAACCGTCAAAATCGACGAAATGTCAGAAACAAGCAAGCGTTTTTTTTTGTATCTAGGAGAAAACGCAGGAGACATTTTTTGGGCATGGTTCACTGGGCGTCGTGTCGAGTAATTCGCCATTTTGTATTGAGGTTTTATCCAATTATGTGCGCCATCGCCAGTTTTTATTAATCTTTTTCTTTTAATTCTGCTTATACTAATTTATTGTCGCTGAAGATAATTAATATTTGATTGATTTTTACATATTTTTTTATGTTTTAAATTTATTTTTTAAAATAACTTTCTCTGCTTCGATTATTCTCTCTTTTAATGGATCCATTACCGTTTCACAAATCTGTTGCTCAGTAAATATTGTCTTCGCCATCCATATTTCGATCTGTGATTTCTTTTCCTTGCTTTTACACAAGGCAATTCTTTTCTCCAGTTGTTAAATGTTACTGCAATAACAATAAACAAATGCGAAACTTGTTTATCTTTTCTTGGTACAGAACCCGGTAAGTCGTACGGTACATGATTTCCGCGTGGAATGAGCACCGGCCACAACCTCCGGGCCACAACCTCCGGGCCACCTTGAAGTTGTTCAAAGTTTTTCTATTTATCCAAAATCAATTATCTGTCAAACTCGTAGAAAGTCGATTCCTCAGACGATAAGCAACGTTGGCGCAGATAGGCGCCGCCACTCGCTCGACTCGACTCCGGAGACGAAGCACTCCGAAGCTGTTCCGCCCTCCAGCCACGGGGAATAAGCGTTTATCTGTCCGCTCGACAAATTTATGCGTTTGAGGTTGTTCCAGCGTGTTTTTTTTGTCTTCTACCCCATCCCCCGGGGGGCCTGACGTGCGAGGAGGTGGTGGTGCTCCGTCTGGCCGGCGATAAAAGTATCAAAATTAACACCATTATTGCAGTGTTAGCGATGGAAAGTCTCCCGTGGGAGCATTAATTCTCGCTTAGAACAATATTTCACTTTGAGAGGGCGGTTACCGATCGGCCGCGGCCGGCTGGTCGGCTCCGGTATCACTAGTTGTTTCGCTGGCTCTGCTTTCTGTTTGTGCTCGCTGCCAATCGTTGCGCTGCCTCCATATTTCCGCCCAAGATACTTCCCCCGGGCACCACCAGGTCACACTGATTGGTTTCGGAAAAGTTGGTCTTCGCTGGGTTTCATTTGTTGTCGCACTTTTCCAGGAAAAGGGGGGAAAACGGCGAGTAGATACATCACGTGAGACTGAGAAGGGAGCGCCAGCCATTAACGAGCGCACGTTGTTACAGGATCCCGTGGAGTTGCCGGGGAGCGTGTTTCCCATTGTGGCCATTGTTCCCGGTTTCCCGGAACCAAAGATCCTAGGTTGGGGGAAAGCCCTATGGAGGGTTGTTTTCCAATGCCACGTGGCCCAAAGTTTCGGTCTCGTCAAATTGTGGCATATTTCAATAATTGTGTTCTCGGTTGTTCTAAGCATCCGGGTCAGCAGCAGCAGCAGCAGCAGCAGGAGCAGCAGGATCGTTACTCGGTGCCCCCGGTGGACTCACGAATCACCCGTAATGGGGACTTCCGTTTGGCGCACGAGCCAGCCCGCTCGACCGGACACACGCCGGTCTTATCAGCCCCGGTCCGTATTCGGCTTTATGATGGCTTTCCGTCGGCCCCTCGTCGGGGTGTAAAAGGTTTGGCAACAGTAGTGGCAACGGGCATAGCCCAGGAGATACATGGAAGGAAGACATCCGTATCGTTTGATGGTTGGATATTTATTTTTATTAGAATATATACATTCCCAAGCGATGAATTCTGGGGCGAAGTTTCGGGGAAGGCAATGGCGGCCGGTCGGCCGAGTCGCCCCAGGGTCCGAACACTTCGGTTCGAACAACTGGTGAAGGGGGGAAAAGCGGAGCATGGCGATGATATTGATGGCTTAATGCGAGGAAGAGAGAGAGAGAGAGGTAGAAGGAATCGCCCGGGTTCGAAAACCCCAAATTTATGTTTCACTTGAGGGATGGTCCCGACCGGCAGGGTGGTTTCTTGTAGGAAGGATATTATAGGAAGTGCTTGTAGGACCCTTGTATTTGCTCCGAATATTACGATGGATACTGGATCAAATAAATTCATTGACCACATTGAACAGTCACTGTATCAGATGTATGGATAAGTACGGAGCTTTTATAGACGAACTTTGAACATTTATTTAAAGTGGACTAGCAAATCGTATTTTATACCAAGCGTATTCAATTGTAACACCCCATCTACACGGGCGCGAGAAAGCTGAAAATGAGATGAGAATGAAAGAGTTGAGAATGTCAAATCCATACAAATCCGGAGCGAGAATTTTTCCGCTCGTCTAGAAACCGAGAAAGGAGAGAATGGAGAATTGAGAATTGAGCTACCTGCAAACTACCTGTGAAACAATGCAGTAGGCGTTTTTTGTGTTAGCAACAGTTGTGGTTGCTAAGGAAAAATGATCGTTGGAATCCTTAGACAGCGCTCCAAGCGGCAGCTCGGAGAATTACTCATACTCAAAACGAGAATAGCTCACTTCTCAAAAATTTGAGCAAAAATTCTCGCCTTTTTCATTTTCAGCTTTCTCGCGCCCGTGTAGATGGGGTGTAAGGTACAACATTCTACCATCATTCAGGAAGATTTTTTTAAAGCAAAATATTGACAACTTTGCTGTCGAATTGTTGGCAAAAGTATGCTGATTTAAGGGGGGGCTTTGGTTATTTCGGGTCCCAAAAAGGCTTATTTTTGACGATTTTTAGTGAAAAAACTATTCAAATTAATTTATTTAAGTGAATGTCATATTCAACTACAACTTTTCAAGAATTTTTGGTTCTATTTTGGGGAAAATTTGATCAAAACTACGTTCATGGCATCCAATCTAGAAAGGCAAGTTTGCAAAAAAGTACTTTTTGCGGTGCCCATCATAGCAACATGCCTGGTCATCAGAAATATACAAATCAATATTCTTTTGTTAGATTATAAGTTTATCCTGGTAGCCCCGTCGAGTTTTTGTTGAATTTCTCATTTTTCAATTTTTGGCAGATTATTAAAGTTCAAAAAGTGATGCTTTTTTCGATGTTGGCTCAAAAATCGAGTTTTACATAATTAAAAAAAATTGTTTAAAAAAAAGTATCAACAATTTTTACAAAATCTCGACGGGGCTACCAGGCAAATAGTATGAAGATTAAGTGTTGAAAATTTCAAATCGATCGGTCCAGTAGTTTTTATGCTACGATGGGCACCGAGTTTGAAAACGTAGGTTTTGGGAATCGCGATTCAAAGTTGCGAGATGCTCTGAGACTTGTATGAAAGGCGGATTTTCAAAAATCAATATCTTTGTCAGTTTTGCTTCGATTGATCCCAAAGTTTTACACAATACTCTTGCAAAGATAAGCACTCATAAAACAATATAAAAAGTAAATGCGAATAAATAAAATAAAATACCGAAGCCCCCCCTTAATGTGTTCGTTGCTGGATTATTTTAATTTGCAAACAGTGGTTCGCATAACTTGTGTTATCCTTGTCCGAAGAAATTTGTCGATTACAATGAATAAAGAAAGGACTACAAAGATTAAAGAAAATTAGGGAAATAAGCAGAGTTTAGTAAATATACAAGAAGAAGCCATTTCTAATATACGAAGTGTAGCTGTCAATTCGTCTGCTGTACAATCTTCTTATACTGCTGTCTTCTATAGAACGTTTTCAGTTTACGCATACAGCTGATATGAGGATTTTCTAAATTGTTAACTTCCACCGATGATCGCACATACCCGACGACATGGTACCACAAACCATTATGTTCGATACTGAACCGATTGCTTGCAGCTCCTAGATTCTCCTCCCCCCACATGGAAAGCTATCAATAGCAATGCCATTCTCCGAACAGCAACAACGAATACGCAAAAAGGGCAACCAGCAACACACCGTCTACACACCCGAGTTACGAGCAGCGATGTCAGGGAGTTTTGCTGCTGCAAAAAAAAGTTTATTAAAAAGTTCCGCAATAAAATCAAAGATCCACTTCATTCGGCGCCGACCGACCACCACCGAAGTCACCGGGCAGATGAGTGGAGCAGAAGAAGAGAAAGTAGACGACCGAAAGACATCCCTTTCCCTACCACCACACTGAACTGTGCGCGGCCATTGAACTGCTCCCACTGTTCGCTCAAAAGCTGCCAAGGACTGCCTACCGACCGACCGAAGAGTGTCAAGGATATCCGTGCCGGAGTTGCTGGGAGTTCAGCGAAACGGTGCCACCGTCCGCGCTCACCACCAAGACCGCTACCAGGTCGTTCTGTTTTCATCGGAAAACTCCGCTCAGTGAAAGCAGGAAAATAAGCAATCGAACAGCGGCACCCGTAATGTATTGTATTGTATTTTTTTGTTTGTTATTTATTTATGTATTTGCTAGTTGTGCGCGCATGTGGTTGCATGGATTGCTTCGTGATATGTTGTTGCCCTTCTTGAGGAGTGATCAACGGCGAACGAAGCTTTACGTGTTTTCCTCTTGAAGCTTGAAGAAAATCTGCGAACTCCTCGAGGTTCTCGGATGTGCCTGGCCGTGGCCCGTGGCTTCTCTCGCCAACTGGCCAGTGCCGCCTTTTTCTTCAGAGCGAGAAAAATATGATTCCGAAAACGAAATTTATGTTATGAGTTTCGAAACTCAATTTACATTTTCCCGCTCGGAAAAGCATCGGTGGCAGGAGATGGTGGCTCGGGAAAGGTTCGCCTGCCTGCCACTTTCTGCTGCAGTTTTTCCTCGCATTTTCCATTCCGATTCCCCGGTGGATCGCGCATCGCCGAACCGTGGAACCGGTGTGGCCTCCGCCGTTGTCATGATGCGCTGTTTTGCTTCGTTTTTCTTTTTTGCCTTTCTCCCTCGTTTTCCTCTTCTGCAGCGACTTGCAATCAGTATGCGCCGTTCTTCGTGTCAGTTGGTTCGGATGTTTTGCAAAATACGATATTCATTTCTGCTCCTGCTCCTCACGATCATGGTGTGTGTGTGTGTCAGCTGGCAGGGCCGTTCCGTTCGGTTGGCAAAGCTCAGCATAACTCGACACAGCGTACCACCACCATCCTTCCGTTCCACGGTTACCGATGGCGCACTGGTGCACGACATCGTACATTGTAAAATCGGTGACCTCTCTCTCTCTCTCTCTCTCCCTCCCTCCCGTGGGTTCCGCCCGGTATATCCTGGCATCAAAATATGCCATCGCCGTTGTCCGGTGTCATCGGTGTCGCCTGACAGTTCAATGAATCTGTCACCGGCGACCGGCGCTGGTCGCAGCACTAGTAGCAGGCTGTGCGCCTGCAATATCGAGCCTTAGAAAGAGGCCGGATGGGCGTGCGAGCGCCCAGCACGGGAAAAGAGACAATCCAGCAGCTGCGTCCGTTATCCGCTTTGTGGGCATTCTGATACGATAAGCTCGCCAGCAGTTCACTTAGACGAGGATGTTCCTTGCTATTCGTGGAAAGAGGGGGAATCCAGGGGAATCTAATAGGACCAACAGCAGCCGCACTAGCAGCATTGGAGCCGGTGGTGTGGTGTTGGTGGTGATAGATTTGAATACTTTCTGAGCGTGCAAGATGGCGCTCATGGCGCATGGCGCACGGGCCGCGTGTGTTGTGCGTCGTAAATATTTATGGTTCGCTGGCGCTTTTTTTGAAAGCCCCGCTCGTGGGCTCGTGGGGGTTTAGGTGAGGAGAAAGTATTGCAACGATGTGATCACGGGCAGCAGGATCTGCCAGTTAAATGCGTGCGAGAAAACCCAGTTTAGGGCGGCGCAGTTACACATCATTTTTTCCGTTTAGAGTTATGGAGTCACAAAGTGCGGCAAAGAGTGGAACATAGATTTAGTGGAGATTGAGGCCTGGAGCCACGATTGATAAGCTGCTCTGCGCCAGTGGCGTAATGCATTAACGTTATGAACGATTTTTTTTAATTAAAAAAGTTTGAAATGTAGCGTTTCATTATGCTTTCTTTGCGACTTTTCAATATTTATGTTCAATGATTAGGAACCTAATAGAAGCTTCAAAAATATGTTTATTGTGGGCTATGGTTTAGTTCTTTTAAACATCTTCCTAAAATCTGTAAAATAACACTCAACAAAACCAAAGGCACTAAATTCTACTGACAGCTGTCACTTAGCTTTTCCACGGTAGTGACAACTAATTGACAGCGAAAGGTTGTTCAGCAAAGTAGCAGCTACATCAAAGCAACCTTCTACAGACCGCATCAAGAAAGGCCATTCGCACTTTCGGCGCCGCTGTCCGGCCCGAAAGCTGTCAGATTGTGTGTTCCAAGACATCATTCTTGTTAAATTATTTTTTAATTAATGCAGCAAAAACATGAGTAATGTGCCTACGCATAATGTACCAAAAGGAGGCAGGCCTCGGTCTGGGTTGGTTGGGGGACGCGTTGGTGGGGTCAATAACGGATGGTTGGCTTTGCGGCCGAATCGTTATAGTTATGGGCCGGGCCTCGCCCTGCAAGCCATCCGACCGAAAACAAAAACCCCAAAAAATGGAACAGTTTTCCGCCGCCCGGAAAAGTCGTTCTAATACGCGAATGCCTTGGTAGCTGGCGGGCGGCGGGCGGCGGGCTGCGGCTCACTGGCAGGCCTGGAACGAATTATTACACGTTGGAGTATAGAATGCGGTTAAAATGGCCGTTATACGGGGAAAAAAGCATAATTGCTTTTCGGTCCGTCGACACGTTTCACTCGGTGCTACTACTCACACAAACACACATACACAAACGCGCACACACACACACACACACCCGGTGGGCCGGTCGGAAGCGCTATGCAACGTCTGCACGGTACCAATCCCAACGGATTAATTCATTTTTGAACCGCTCCATCATTAACACTTCCGTATTAGGGACCGGTAGCGCGCGGACAGAGGAAGCGAGAAAGAGAGTGTGAGAGGGGAGGAGAGGAAGAGCGGCACGAGCACTCGACTCGATTCCGTTCGAGTTTCCCGTGCCGGCGGCGAGGACGAAAAAAAGGGTCTGGTCCGCAAGGTATTCCCCCGCGCGTGCTCCATTTTTTCCTGACCCAAACCCCGGGCTCTGCTCGGGGCCACACACAAACATGGCCACGAATCACGTTTTCTTTCGGCTGTGTGTTGGGAAGCCCCGTGTTGCCCCGAGTAATGGGGCTACCGAGCCTCCTTTGACGATGACGTAGTTCGCTCTGCTCTGCGCCTCACACCACCGCTACGGAAAACGGTTGCTTTGACCTGGTTGCTCAAACTTTTTCGGTACGCCTAAAGGCGGCGTCCCCGGGAAGGGGTCAGCTGCTGGGGTTGCAGTGTTCTATCGCCAGGAAGTGTAGCTAATTTCGCAGAAAGACCATCCACCGGTGTTAGCTCCATGTGGGTTGTAAATTCCAATCCGAAAAATGACTTTAGTTGAGAATATAAAGTGGCAATGTTGTTGTTGAACCAAACGCTGTTTCAGGATGATAACACACGTCCGATTTTTCACGAACATTTGGGGTAGTGTATGGTGGTCAGCGTCAAGGTTTGTATAGAGGCAGGTGTTAGTGAGGAAGAAATGCTCCCAGATAATATAAGAATCATATTTATCATTTTAGTTCGGTATTCTGAATCATTTAGGTTATATAACCAACAAGTGACATTTGATGGTTTAATGTTCTTTTGAATAGTTCGTTAAACATGTCTTTATGTTCTGGTCAAAATTCTAAGTACTTTGGTTTTCCCGTAAAATGTAAAATTAATTGCATTTTTATTCGACTTCACAATAATCTATTCGGCCGTACAGCTTCGGCTGAATCAATCACATTCGTATATATCCCACTTATGAAGTCAATTTCTAAACACACAACACGAGGAATCCAATAATTTTAATTAAAAACTTTGGCAAGCGTTGAAAGGTAAAACATGTTTGAGGTTTGAATGTTTTCCACATTTTCACTTGCGCCTTGCGAACAAAAACTCTCTGTCGAACTTAAGCTTTATAGCAAAGGTCGACGATACTAAGCACAACCTGCTGTCTTCCAGACAGTAGAGTACAGAGAGCGAAACGTTAAGTTTGGCTTATGATTCTGAGCAGCAGCAGCAGCTTAGTGGTGGTACAGACTGCGCTACCGGTGCCGGTTTGATTTGTCCAGCGTGCAAAGGATGCGATGCGTCGATAGTAGTAGAGGTGGTGTTACGGAGTTTTGTCCCTGTTGCCCCGCCCTGTTCCTCCCTGCCAAAGCTGTACCCGGTGCAAAGTGATAAATACTTAAGCAGGGCGTGTGAATAAGTGAACAGGCTGCAGGGTAGTGGTGGTAAGCAGCAGGTTTATGCTCTGAGGCCTGAGGCTATTCTGCTGCTGCTGCTGCTGCTGCTGCTGCCACTACTACCACTACTTGACTCGGCTGTTCGGAAGTACCGCAGTGCCGGAAGGTTTGTCAGATCTCAACCGGAACTACCACCGCTGCTTTGAATGTAAATAATATAACTTGCATAATTTAATAAACGGCAACGGGGAGAGTATGAGGGTAGGTGGGTGAGGTGTGTACGGTTGCTCAATCGAATGAAACGGTACACTTGGTCTGCTCTTCTTGCTGCTCCCAGGGTCCGCTGCCCTCTGGTGGCTGGTTGGATATTTGGTTTTGGCCTTGGGTTTGCATTCAAGCGTGCTGCTGCTGCTGCTGCTGCTGCTGCTGGATTCCCCAAACCAGGGCTGCCTCAGGTATGATTAGGAGCATGAAGGAGCAAATGGTTCTGGGAATGCCGGGGAATGTACTGCAAGTGAAGCGAGGAGGCTGCTTCCTCGATTCGAATGCTCTTGTCGACGCTGCTTCCCACCACAACGTTTCGCTTCTGGGCCGCTAGTTCTTTGGAAATCAAAACCGAAACGTTTCGCAATGCTGTGGCCGTGTGCAGGAATGTTAGGCCACGTACTCCATTCAGTATTGTTTTGCGGTAGCGATGAGGATTCGGATACGTGCTTTACATATCAACCAAGCAAATACCGGGCCGCCCTCCCCGCCCCAGAATGGTATTAAGCAATGGATAATTGAATGAATTTATGTATTCAAACGTTGGCCTGCGGGACGGTTGATGGAAGTATGAGATTTTGATGGATTGTTAGCTAAATACTCCAAGTGCTATATAGCTTATTCCTACTAGTTGGCTTATCTAGTTTTGCCCAAAAAAGGATAACAAAGTTCGTTCGTTTGTGTTCTGTGCAGTTTGGAGTAGAGCTGGAGAATGTTATGCCAGAGTCCTCGTACTATCTTGATAATGTCCAAGGTGGTGCAGCTTCTTCTGTGCTTGAAACGAATACCGAACTTTCCTTGGCTGTAACGATCCTATAGCAGTACTTTACACCAAGGGCAACATTTCAATCTGAAAATGTAGAAGGCAGAAACCACACCGAATGGCTCAGTTACGGTGGTTTCTGGCTACACTAGTGCTTCCGATATCGGCTTACACCCGAAATGAGAAGTTTTGTGCCCGCCAGTTGGTCTCATCGTGAAGCCTCGTCGCCAGTAGTTCCAGTCATCGTCAGTCATCTGACGCGGCGTCCTTTCTCAAGCGGCGTGGTCGTAGTAGTGAATACTTGGCGGGCCTCGCGGTACTTCAGTGCTGCCTTTACGGGTGCTCCTGCTGTTGCCGCTTCTGTTGCAAGTCGGAATTTGAGATAAAACTATTTCTTTACACCAGCACTTCTTGAAAGCACCGGCAGCAGCTGTAGCAGTAGCAGTAAGTTTATGCTTTCGCGTGGTTGCCCATTCTCTTCCGGTGCTTTCAAACCGGAAGCTGATCGGCTGGGGTAGAGGAACGGACCGAGAAGATCGACAAGTCTGCTTCGCCAAGGAGCAGCAGTAGCAGCAGCAGCAGGAGCAGAGGTGATACTTAATGCCTTATGACATCGATGTCGATTCGTCAACGTAGTCGATGCGACACGGTCCGTGACCACGAAGACCGTGTGACGGCAAGTGGCGATAGGGCCATCCAAACGATGTGCAGCAAAATGCGCAACGTGGATAATGTGCATTGTGCAACACTCGCGACACTGGTGGTTTGCGAATGCTCCGGGTGCTGGGGCTTTTTGGGGTGGAGATACATAAAAGGATTGTGGGTCGCAAGCTGCTCGTCGGTCACAGGAAGGAGCTGCTGCTGCTGCTGCTGGCGGTGCTTACGAGCTGATGGTGATAGTATCTGAAATGGGTGGAAGGGGATGATGATGGTGAGTCAGTGCTATCGATGCCATTGGCGTTTGCTGAAACGACCATCAATGGGCAGAAATGAAACATGATATAATTCAAAGTCTTTATTTTCTTCTCCTTTCGATGCAGCAGCAGAAGTAGTAGCAGAACCAGCTGCTGCTGCTGCTGCTGCTGCTGTTGTTGTTGCTATCTTGCTGTCAGTCCATCGTGGTCCTATGGCTACACCACCTTCGGGCTTCAGGATCTTCTTTTGTTGTCTGCCTTATCATAGCAACCCTTGGTTTGCTCGTTGGCGCAGGAAGAAGGTGCAACCTCACCCTCAGGAGGTTGACATCTGCCACATAGCAACATATGCTGCTGCTAAGGCTACACTGATGCTGCTATTGCTGCTACTACTGTCGTCACCTCACTTCACCCCCTGAGATGGGATGTTGTGTGTGTGTGTGTGTCCGTGTCCGGCTTCTCTCTAACTGTCATACTTCCATTAAATGAGTGTTTTTAAGTTATCAATTTCATTCAGCGTGCTGGAATGACCGGTTTTGGCAGCCTCATATCGACCAGGGAACAGTATGGAGAGAAAAAGGAGAGAGCGAGAGAGAGGACATGAGGCGCCATTGTTGGTCGGTCGCCCGGCGTGCTATCGGGGGGAGTAGTGTGGTGTATTGTGACTGCTGGTGTGCTGGAATGGCACACTGAACGGAGCGAGAGTGTCAAGCAGATACGGTGTCATTTAGGAATGGGGTAAAGGCGTTGGATCGGTGGTCGCTATGCATCGGTAGCTAGCCGGCCCCACACACTGGCTAAAGGGTTTTTCCTGGATGGCTTCCGGGTTGTGGCGTGGTGTGTGATTGCGGGAGGGTTACCCGGAGGTGGGGCTTATCGGTTATGTTACAGTTAGTTGCCTTGGACAAAACATTCTTTTTCTTTTATTCTTCACGTTAGCTAGCCGTACACACAAAAGGCACTTTCTAGCTGCTCTTCTTCGCTGCAGGATATGGAAGGTAAATCCGTTTCAGCTTCGTCGCCAAGGAAACGTAATTTGCGCGATGTCATCGAAGAATGATCTGTCTTTCAAAGGCTTTTTCATCCATCTTTGTTGCTTCCTTTGTCCAGCCCCGAGGGGTTATGTGCAGTGCATATTGGTGTTTGTATAGAACCGGTGCGTGAGGTATTGACTGTATTATCCAGACGCATGAGATTAATTTGAGCCCAGCAACACACATTTTTCAAGCAAATGCCATATATTTGATTAAAAAATTAAATGAAATTGCGGCGCTTTATAGCAATTTATTTTCACATGACAAGGATTGAGAAGTTGCACTGTATGTAGACTCTTTTATTTAGAAGCTCGTCGCATAAAAGTGAAAGTCAAGACAGTAGTTATAGAAACTCTTGTCATATAATTTTTCTTCTTTTCTTGTCGAGCACTTCGAATTCCGGAATGGTTTACGCTTCAGTTCGTTCACTTACGGAATATTTGAATAACTAATTAGACAAACTGATGGCGACTAAGATAATACTTTGAGATATTTATGTTTATTGTAACAAAAATCAAGCTCCTATTTACGTATTGGTACTCCTGGTAGTACTGCTATCACGTTAAATACTACAGAAATAAAGAGAGATGCAGAAAAACTGGTTAAAGTTAAAAAAAAAAACAAAGTAAGGAACTATCCAAACACAACGGCTGCCAGTTGATAATCCTAAGCAAATAGTATTATTCAAACATCGTTCGCCTCGCCCATTGCTAAGTGCATCAATTACAGGCATTACTTACGATGGCTGCTGTCAGCGAAGTACTTCAACACGTATTAACTGCCGTTCGGTGGATGAGTGTTGAATGCGCCACTAGCAGCACTCCATTCTAACGCGACGCTAACGGTCGTCCCGTCAGCTGTGTCCGGTTGGTTCTCTCTCCCACCCTCCCCCCAACAAAACAAAACAAAAAAATCATTCTATTGGGAATTCGTCCAAACGAGTGGATAAAACCACTAACGGGGACCGGTTGGCTGGACTACGGACGACGACGACGACGACGGTGGAGTTGTCGCGATGAAATTCAATTAAACCGAAACGTTTGAACCAGGGGCCCATCATTGGAGCACAGCAACACGGCGGCACACTCGTCGTACCATCGCCCACTTGAGACATGAATCAACCCGTACAGCGTACATCCAACCACACCATGAGGCAGCCACCAAACCCTAATGCCATGGTGGAGAGGCGAGTTTCGAGACCACATGGGCTTGTGTCACGCACGCAACCGAAACCCGGGACCCGGCGAGCCCGGGGAGTGGCAAAGGTTTAATCAAATTCATTGCATTCTGTCACCCATTTTGGGTGGCCCGCTACCTCATGCGTCGCGTTCCATCGCACTTCTATCTCCCCTCCCCAAAAAAGGTATGTTCATCCGATCCCTCCCCCTCCCCACCCAGAGGGCACACCACACGAAACACGAGGAAGATGTCAATTTATTCACTTTGCGCATTCGATTTGGCGTACCGCTCGTCAAGGATTTCCGGTTGCTGAGGTTGTCTTACGCGGGCACGTAAGACATACACACTCGCACAGACACGTATGGTTTCGCGGCGACGCGTACCGTTACCCACCGCTACGCACAACACAACGACAACGTTCGTTGTTACCGTTGGTAACGAGGTTAGAATACGCAACCAGCGCCTCCACGGATGCACACCGGTGTGGCGTTGTCGGCGTCGTCGTCGGCCAAGTATTTATGGGGCCGGCTTTGCAACGGAAGCCCCGGCAGGTGGTGCCCTTCCCGAGGCGAAATTGAACGAAAAAATTGACTTTGAAGCCACCCCATAATGCGTTTATGATGCTTTTGGGGGGGAGGGGGGGGGGGGGGTGTCGGGAAGGTGTTATTGGAATCGAAGAAAATGTTATCTTGGTCCCGGATTTGGAAGCGGAAATGCGCACGCTGGCGGCAGGGTTTTCCTGTTTGTTTGGCTTCCTGTTTGCTTTATTTATATTTTAATAAAGGGAAAGAACAAATCGTTGAATCTCTCCCTCTCTCCCTCTCTCTCTCTCTGCGCGCTATCGCGACGAAGCCTTCGTGCGATGGTTTGCAATCGAACCGGCTGGAGGGTGTGTTCCTTCGACGATAAGATGTATGGTTGAATGGGAAAATGGGAAATTATTTTTCTAACAAACGAAATACGTGGAAGCCATACCGTGCTGATACCGCTTGAGCTTCTGGTGAAATGGAAAATCATTTGCTCCTCGCGCACCGATTGACTCTCTCCAAGGACATTGCCCCGCGGATACCCTTTGGTCGAGCAGCTGTTTCGTAGAGACTGTTTCGTACTGCGGCTGCTTGGATGATGTTAGGTCGCCAGCAGCGGTTGCGGCTGGTAACCGCAAGCACAGCAAATGGTGACTGCGTTACCGGCATAATGGAACCGTGAATCTTCATCTGTATCAGCACCATTTGTTGTGTGAGCTGTGCATTATCCTCTTTGTGTGTGAGAGTGTATGTGTGTTTGAGTGGGTATTTCAGTGCACTGGGAAGATGAAAGTGACCCGCATCGAGACCAGGAGCTTTCGTTTTGCTGCTGTTTGAACTGAGTTGTTCTGGTGCCAACTCCAGTCTATCGAGCTAGAGGTCTTTTCTAGGTTAGGGCGCACTCGCCCCTGGTATTGTGATGGTTCGCTGGGGCCCATCCGGATCAGCCATTACGGGGGCGGTTCCGGTGCACCAGCGCTCTGGTACGGTGATGGGGTTTGGGTTGCGTTCTGCGTTTCCTGGACCAGCAACATCCGCAATACCGGAACGGAGTAAGTACGCCGCGTAGGTACCGCTGTTCCCTACACGTGTTCGCCTCGTTCTACTATTGCTGGATATGGCACGATGACGATGATGATGATGATGTAGGTAAGCCCATGTAAGCCTAGGCATAGGAGCACTAGCCAAACACATAGCGCCAAGCCCTTCCGAATGATGGTACCTTTGGGCGAAGGAGGGAACGAGGGCATTTAATGAAGAAACATGGCCAAAACTGTCGAAAGAGCCCGAGGGTTCTTTGAATTGAAGATTTGCCAAAAAGTTTTCTCCCGAACTCCTCCAGACCATTAGGGGGTGTTCATCCTGGGACCAAGGGATGCCGTGCCGGTGCCGCACATTCGAAGGGGGGTCTAGCCAGTGTTTAATGAAAATACTTGAATACTACTCCGACAACCGAGAGACGGGTGGCCGGCCTCCGTAACTCGGAGTGTGTACCGGCCGGCTCGGTAACACATGCTGTCAGGTAAATTCCTCCCGAGGGTGGAACAGGAATTTCGGGTTACTCGTCGTAGTCGTCGTCGTCGTCGTTCTTGTCGTCGTGGTGGGAGCTTCGGTGAGTAGCGGAGGAAGTAGATCGTTTCAGTATTCGAGCTGACATATCTGCAGGTGTCATTCGGATGGATTTCTAATGTTTTGTGAGCATGTTTGGGGTGAAACCGGCATCCCGGCATACAGGGTCCATGTAAGTTCTGCATAGCCAGACCCTTGGTAGCCAAGTGTCCGAGTACCACGCGTAACGGTACATTCCGATCCCGGCGGGTTACGTGACCGAAGGGCGGATGGTGGCTTTGGCTGGCTGGTTGGCAATGTGTGCGTAATTTCTCGTAAGTAAATTTGTGAAACTGAACTTTTGGCACTACTCGCCCGGATCAACCCAGGGGGACCAGGATGGGATGGCTGGATCCCGGCATCTAAACCCGCTTGCGAGAGTGCTTGGCATTTCGTTAAAAATAGATTAAAGTTACTCGCACACTTCTGCTGAGCCAAGTTGTTTGACGCCTGGCCGCCCGCCCGGACCTAAGGAGATGCCCGCCTGCGGGGACTTTTGGCTTTGCTAGGTCGGAGGTGGTTTTTGTCTGGAGTAAAGTTAGGCCAGAGACGTGAAGACACCAGCTGCCAAACGGTCTAGTTGGCGTAGTTGGAGACTGGCGGCCAGCTGACGCCTTACCAAGGAGTGTGTATGTGGTGTAAGCCAATATTTGGAATCTACTACTCGGTGATGATGTATGGATTTAAGACAATATAGATGAGGGTTAAGCGGGAGTGGTATAAAGGGGGCAACATAGCACGAAAAGTAATAAATGAGGTTGGCCGACCGTGGGATCCGTGTGTGTGTGTGTGTAGAACTTGTTTGATGAGCGACTAGAAACCGAAGGCAGAACGTATTGAAAGGGTTCTAGGAACAGAAGATGCCGAGCACAATCTATCATTTAATATTCATCACTTCTCGTATGTGTGTGTATGTTGTGCCAAGCCGGAGCCACATGTTCTCGCATCTTCTCGATACTATTTTCCTATTTCATATTTCATAACAAGAGCGCTAGTAGCTTCGTTCTTCCGCACGACTGCCGCTGCTTGATTGCAGTTTGCCAAAGTGCTGCTCGTGTGAATAGCAGCGAGAACTGAAGTTCTTCATGTGTGTGTTTCTGTGTGAAAGGGGGTTAAGAAAAATGGCCAAAGCGGGGGATGGTGGGATTGCCATTTGTCTTAAGTGTGCTGCTGGAGTCCGCGGGCCAACCGGACACGGATGCATTTATCGTTGTCTAGCCCGTCTTCTGGCGGACAAATTGTGGTGAAGGTGCTGCTGTTGCTGCTGATGCTGCTGCTGCACGAGTTGCACTCTGGTCCGACATCTAAAAATGAAGTTGCCATTAAAACCGCTTTTTTGTCTTATTCTAAAACACAAACTCTGCACATCGCATCGGAAGGGTTTGTAGAAGAGCGCAATGCTAAGGCAATGGAATGTTGATATCCCGAATTGTTAAGATTGTTTCGGGAAATGCTTGGTTGGCCATCCGTTGGTTAGCTTCGGCAACTCGAAACTCCATCCACTTTTGCTCATTACTTTTAATGCTTTTACTAAAATTGAAAAACAGAAATCTTTGTAGAATGATCACTTGAGCGACGAGAGGATTCCCCGGATTCGAAGCATCTTCCGTAGTCACTTTCACTTGCCCATCAGAACGGTAAGATGACCAAGTGGGTGTTGGTATCTGTTTGTCAGCTCACGGCCACCCATCGACACGCGCGCATGGAATGTAGCTGGACGTTGGTTTTGGTTTTCTGCCATGGACCACTTCGATGAAACAATTTTCCATCTGTGGGCGTTCTTGTGTTGGTGCTGCCGTTACTCCGACTGTTGAGCGAAGTAGCCAAAGTGTGGCACATTTGTCTTTTGGCACGTCCAAAAGATCTTGCTTGCGCTCTTCTTTCGGTCCCCACTCCCTCCAAAACGGAACATTACTTTGGCCGGACAAGTGGATTGGACTCTGGTGAGGAGGGACTCTGGTGAGGAGGGACTCTGGTGAGGGAAGAACAGCGAGAAAATTCGAAGAGACCAAGAAAAGGGAGCCATATTATGCTTTAACCGAAGAGCGAAGAGCAAAAGTGAAAGAATGGTCTCTGAAACAGAGCACTCGTAATGGCAGGAAAACAACATCTCTCTGGTACGCTCGGCTATCCCAAGCATTAGCAGGTACACTGGATCAGATCTGGCAGGCGAATGTGATGTTATCACGGAACACTTATGCGAGCACATATTTCTTACGGTCTTAGCCACTGCATCCGAGCCGAGTTGATCTTTGTGTGTACTCCGGGGCTGAATCTCGGAAGGCGTCGCATGACACACCACACCGGGAGCATATTGATGTGGGAGAGAAAATCTGAAGCTTTCGCTGTAACACGGAATGTTTGTTCTAGTTGTAGCCACGAGCAACATCTCGGGCGTCACCTCTTGGTTGACACCTTTCAATTTGGTTCATCAATATTGCTCAATCTACCGATGCCGATGGTGGCTAATTGATTGATGAACTGAAGCATTGATTCAACAGCGGAATGGCCCAAAGATCAATTTCACCATGACACAGCCGCGTATTTGGTTCTAGCTCGATCGATAGAACTGTTGTTTAGCTCGATGTTTTAATAGAACGCACCAGCAGTTGGATAAAATGTTTTGTACAAGCCACTCTGGGTCTACTGTTCTCGTTAACAATAATGTATGCTCTGGTCTAATTGTGGAAAAATGTATCTCTATCAAGTGTTGGATAGAGTACAAATTCCTTTGAGATTTCCGAATGAAAACGAATGTTGCAAATGAAATAAAACATGAAAGCATATCCCTGCAACTTCGTACCAACAACAGATCGATAGCAAAGCGTTTCGCAACTCGGTTTCATTTTGATTACAAGATGCCCCGGGTGGAAATGCAACAAACGCAACAACAGCAACGCATTCCTTCATCCCTACTGTGGAGCTGATTTGATCCTCTATACCACGAAAGCTTTCTTTCCATCATGGTTATGTGCCGGTTTGCCAGTTCGTTCGCTTGATTACATGCTTCACTCAACCCTCGTTAATCCTAATGGAGGCGCCTGGTTAGCTGAGGCTGCTGGTTTTAATTAGTTTACTCAATACCCAGACTCACGCCGGTCTGCTGCTTTGTTCGTTTCACCGAGCGTCTCCATCTCTCTCTCTCGCGCTAGATGATGTGCAAATGCAAGAAACACGCCACAGCTATTTTAATATTAACAAGCTTTTCTGTTTTGTTTCATTCCAGGTAAGCTAATCAAACGAAGTGGATGATCTGCTGGTTTGATCCGCCATCGCCGCCAAAGCCGGAGGCAACCCCGCCATCCGGTATCGATTGATGCACAATGAATCGCAATAGACTGTTGCCTCTTGTATCGTTGGATCGGTGATAGTATAGAAGATTGGTCGGTGTGTGTGTGTGTGTGTGCATGCAGCATACAGCGAGGGCTCCAGTGTATCAATTGCGACTTGGTCCATGTACAGCATACTGGCCCTCCCGGTGCACGTGATAGCTTTCGTTTCATATTAGGACGCTTAAAGGCTCATACTCCGGCGCCTTACCTCCTACCCTCTATCGCTCTGCGGTATTTCATTTGTGCTGACTCAACTGCATTGCACAAGGAGCAGAGGTAAATGGCACG
Organism: Anopheles darlingi; assembly: GCF_943734745.1. Classification (NCBI taxonomy): domain Eukaryota; kingdom Metazoa; phylum Arthropoda; class Insecta; order Diptera; family Culicidae; genus Anopheles; species Anopheles darlingi. Next base: position 71,567,352 of record NC_064874.1, on the reverse strand, counting down.
TTGCGAAGAGAACACGTGCGAGAAGACGACACCGTAAAGTTGCACAATAAAGTCATACCGATTCTTATTGGTTTTGTTTGTTCTAGGGACCGGTGCGAGTTGAATGCTGCTGTAATGCTGTGCTCGTGCACCTGATTTGCTGTCCAAATATGTTTGGCACCGAGCAGGTGCTGAACTTCACTGAGATCCGGTGCATTTTTTTGGCTTTTTTCTTGTACCGATGATGTGACCGCTTTTTGGATGCTGAATGCGCAAAACACACACACACACACAAACATGCACATACGTGGTACACGTACGGTTTGTGGATCTTTCGCTCGTAGGATCTCTGGATGTTCGATCTTGAATAGAAGTGTATGACGACAACGACGATGACGACGATTTTCTGCGGATGTTGTGCTTTTTCCAATTGGCCGAACGTGCCGGTGCGGGAAAATATTAGAACGTTCCGAGCCAGCTCTCCGTGTGCACCACTCGGATGCTGATTGTCCTTTTTGCCTTGCTGGTTCATATCCACCCGGTGATAGTGCGGCAAGATATACTGACAGTGAACCACATTTTTCAAATAAAAGTTCAAGCTTTAAATAGCATGGCCACTAGCTATCGCTTGGTGGTGGTTAAAAGTCTCTCTTTGTAACGTTGTTATAAAGCTTTGAGTGCAATTCAACCAGCCAATAGTAAGGGATAGTTTTTCAGGAAGCACGGTACGGTAGATAAAGTTAATCATTTATTAGTTTATAATAATAAGCTCTTAAAGCGGTTGGTATGGCGCAAGGCAGTGTCTGGTTCGAGGTCTCAAGGGTTCGGTTGGAAAAACCGCTTGAAATTCAATTTGCATGGAATCTAATCAAAACTTTCTCCGATGGAAATGCACGAGACATACATTGTGGAGCTCGTACCTAGGTTGAAGTATAGCGTTCTTGTGACATCGCACTCAACATAGCACGAGTAGAAAAGGGTATATCTATTTTAAATCTCCAGGAAACTATGCATCGATGCTTGTGGTGCAAGAATTGTAAAATAGTTTAATAAATGAAATGGCTGATAGATACACCACACTGAGGGGCACCACATAGCTTGTGGTAACGATAAAGCTCAACATGTACAAACTGTTTAAAAAGACATTGGAAGCACTGAACACGATTGCCGTGCCGGTGTTAGACAGGAAGCACGAGAGCTATTAATTCCAATTTCGTCCATGTTAGGGTCCGTGTTCTGGCTGGTGTTCTTGCTCTCGTCTGTTCACCATCAACACCGGTATGCCGGTAGTCAATTTTCGCACATTAGGAAGACATTTCGTACAAAGCTCGTTCATCCTTAGCCACAGAGGCCCCGGTTCTGGCCCTCCGTTTCATTGGATTTCTGAAGAATATGTTGACCCAAGTTTATGACCAGCCGTCTGGTGATGCGGCACCGCATGCTGGCTTCTTCGACTTCTGCAACTGACGATGGCTGAGCTAAATAGGTTGATGACTTTTTACTTGATGATACTCCCTTCTACCTCCGCTGTAAGTTCTAAAGCGACATGTTTCGAGGGAACTGTAACGATGCAAACAATGTTTGCCAATTATATCTCGTTAGTGTATACGGGGATAAGGAACGGTTACGGATTGCTATAAATCCTTGAACTCGAACCAAAGAACTGGAGGTATACTAACCCGGGTGCTTAAGAAGGCTGTTTTTGCTTAGTTTGCGCCAGATAAAATGTTGTAAGCTGCTGCATAACGACCTGTTTAATTTATCGATCTTTCTTGAAAATTACCTTAGTTAGTTGCACAGGAAGAGAGAAATATCTATTAAATATCCGAAAGCAGCTCTTACAGGGTGAACATTTATTCACAAACTAGACACCGGCCAGATTCGCCCAGCGGTGGCCAGATAGTCAGAGATAAGGAGAAGGTTCACAACTCACAATTGCCACTTCACCGCAGGGCACTCTTATAACCTTTTGCAAATAGACTAAGCGGTCAAATCTGACGGGATATGATGTAATGAATCCCGAACTTCCCACCTCACTCGATCCGCTTTCACCGGCACAGTAAGGGTTTCGGTATGCTTTTTGCCAAATTGGCTATCCATTAGGGGCACTTTTCCTTTCTATTAGGGAGGGAAAGTGGAAAAATCGTATCGCTTATGAAGGGTTTTCATCCATGGCATGTTGGTGAAGGGTGGCAGACGGAACCAGACACAGTTCTTGGCCTCTCCTGGAGCAGCGTTGCGCGGTTGAGTGTATATTTCCTCTCGGAAAAGATTAAATGGAATATTTTTCTGACATTCTTCATCCTTCGCACCCCTGCCCTCTCGGCTGGTGGTTTCTGTGGTGAGGGCGCGCACAGCCTGGAGGCTTTTACCGCCTTCTCCGGCAAAAGAGCATTTCAATAAATATAAATGATAATAAATCGTACGAATTTATTTGTATCGAATCGATTTTTGGGGCCATGGCCGCTAGGCCGTACAGTGCCATTGGATAGACCGTTGCGAACAGAATGTTCCATTTAATGAAAGCATAGCCTTGCGTTTCGTGGTACGCTGGTGCAGTGGAGCATGCTTGTTGGCTGGTTGGCACGCACAGACATTCGTCATGAGGGATGCCATCTCGGTTTGTGCGGTTTGGTCGCATGTGGTGCTGAGCGAAGGCGTGTGAACTCCACCATTAAAGGGAGGAAAAGGTTGTGGTGACTTAGGAGTGGAAAGAGTGCGTAGAGCGACCGGATCTTAAGTGGAATGTATGGTCAACGGTGTAAATAATTTCGCCGGTAATCAAATTTATTTTAAGAAATGTAAATATATGCTCTCATCTGTCGGTTGCTATTGCCAGAGCATGTTGCCGTACTTTGTTGGCATGTGGTTCCGTAATCGGTTGGGTTCTATTTTTCAGAAATAAAAGATCGTTCCGCTTGATTTTGACAAACAGTAGAGTGTGTAGTTTGAAGAGCGCCTGTCTCGAGCGGATTTGATGACTTAGCTAGACGCAATGGTCGCAATTTGTTACCAGCTAGCTAGGCTAGCAGGTGACGAAAAGAAGGCGACAATGAAGAAGAATGGCCGCACAGTTTGTCGTTCCGTCGGTGACGATTTATGTTCCGAGATTTATGACCTTTCAGCCAACGCCCGTGACACCAGCTGCGGGTATGTGTTGTGTTCCGTCAAGTGGAATAGATTATGAGATGGTAGCAGGTGCATAGAATGCCTTTCTCCTCGGATGGATGTGCGAAATACGTAATAACTTTTCAAGCGAAAGCTTTCGCCAGACAGTTATCAACCCTTCGTATGGTAACTTTCGATCTCGACGGCACGAGGTGCGTACAGAAAAATGAACAAAACGCGCCATACAACGCAGCAAAATATTCCAATCCAAGTGACCTTTCGTTCGGCGTGTCTCAAGATGATGTCCTTTCAAGTTATCGATTCAAAACGGAGATGTTTTCTAAATCATTGAAATACCATCATTATTTATTTCATTTTGTTCGAAGCGTTGCTATTGGGTTTTTTACCAAATCTGCCAAAAACGACCTGATTGTTGAAACGGCGATTGAATTGGCGGCGCCGCAAGGCTCGTCCTGTAAGTTTCTTCTTTTTCTTATCCTCGTGTTGCACCTTGGGGGTTTGGCTCTTCACCTTGCCGGCTCGTGCCAGCGATCCGTGAACTTTTCCACCGAGCAGGGGCAGCGTTACATCGATTTCGTCCGAGGTGAGCTCCGTGATCAGCTGCCAATCTTGCAACCATTTGCCCTCACACCAAAGCTTCGCATCGGCTCCGATGGAAAGTATCTCCTTTTGCGGTAGCACATAAATTAGGAAAGGGAAAAGAAGATAATTAAATCGTTTTGCATAAAACGGGTGGAATTGCTCGAAGCCGGAAACATAACCTCGAAATCATACCATCGTCGCTAGCTCACCTTGATGTCTCCAATCGTTTCGACACCCGCATCTGCCACATCTAGAACACGTCTTTTGTTTGATACACGAATGTACAACCTCTCCATGGTCGATTATGTCGGTTTCGTTGAAACTGCAAATTATGGAAAAGTTCCGAGAACTGCAAAAGGAAAATTTGCACGGAAATTGCACGTGGAATCGCGAGGCTCTAATGACAGCAGGAAATCATCGCGCGTTCAGTGGCTCTGTCAAGCCCTCCGTTTAGCATGAGTCCTAGTTGATTGCTTCAGGCGGGATCGAAGTGAGTAGTTACCGTTCGATTTTATTATGATAAAGTTTATTTTACTTGATATTTTGTAAATCAAAGTAATGGTAAATGTTCATCATCTATTATACTTTACCATTCAATTCGATACACTCTCCGTTACTTTCAAGTTGCTCGGTTTCATGCATTCCAAACTACGCTTCAAGTAGCGAATCTTTTTATTCAAAAGATTAGTTTCAAATTTTGAATCAACCGACAACTTTGCGGGATATAACGGAATTGTAGCAGATCAAGAGCTTAGCAAATGTTGCACATCTCTTTCATTGCACGGGAATTAACTCTTTAATGCAAGCGTTTTAACCGTGTCAGTGTGAAAGGCATTTGAAGCGGATGCCTCAAACATCAAACGCCTTGCCAGCAGCAAGTTTATCCTTAAAGTTCCGCTCCATCTACAGATGGAGCAAATCCTTAGGGAGCCATCGAGAGGATTGCCGCAAGCGTAACATGTAAGCCGCGTCAAAAGTCGTTATTATTCGCGCAATTGAACAATGCTGTCCAGTGGGGACGACACCGAAGAGAGTGCTCGGTCAGCCATCGCCTGTAAATGCAAAATAACGACGCGAACGCGAGCATAAGGCGATTTGGAGCGATAGTTCCGCCGTGTCCGTGTCCCCGAGCGCCAGCGTGCGTTACGCTGGATCGACCTCCACACGGTCGTCGACTTTATCGTCCATGGCGGAGCGCTACCATTACGGGGAGATGATACAACTTTTTTTTTGTTTCAGAAACCAACTGCTACTAGCATCGCAGGCACAAAAATGGAAAACGAAGAGTGGAGTATTTTTGCTCCTCGTGGGCGCGCAGCCACCGGCCAACCAACGGCATCATTGGATAAACAACGCAGAGCGACAATAAAATGCTCATCTTTCGTGCCTCATCTCGCCGATCGACTCGAAGCTTGAGCCTGATGGCTTCTGATGGTGGCGACCGAGCTTCTCTTGCTACACGCACTGTCCCACCCCTCTGAATGGTGACACCAGTAGAAGGACGATGACTTTTGAATGAACTTTGGTACCACAGTGCGATGGTCTCCGCCCGGAATGGATCAATAACTGACGATCGGCAGCATCATCATCATCGTTCACGCGTCATTGCCGAAAAGGAAGCCACGGCATCCTGAGATCGAAGCTGTGTCACGCTTTTTTGGCTGAAGACTTTCGTTGTAAGCCTCCAAGGAACTGTTGTGCGCGATGTTCCAAAGTTAAATTACAACATTTTCCAACTAGCACCGTACGCCGGCGGCAATCGTTCCCACTGGGTGTGTTGTTTCAAGATAGAGGCTCGGTGGTGGTTGCCGACTACCGGCTTGCGATTGCGACTTCCAAATAATGTGCACCATTAGTGAGGCATCGGAGCACCGATTAGGGCGTTACCATTTTATGTACCAAGGGCAGCGCGCCAAGCACAAGTGGCGTTTAGCTTTTACAATTGTTTGGGTAGGAATACCAGTAACTGCCTTTGGAGCATTGTTGGCCACGGTGGCCATCGGTATTGAATGCTTTCGTGGAACCATCATCTCAAACGGTGTCATTCGATCTTCTTTACTCTGTCTCTGATAACGCGTCTCATGAAAACCATTTTTTTTAAACTATACCTTGTCCATTTCAGACTCCAGAGAGTCGCACTTTCTCGCCAAGCGAAGTACATGAAGCCTAATCTCAATCGCTTCATCGCGGCGGTCCATGGTAACAGCAAAAGCAAAGCTGATGATGCCATAAAGGAGTGTTAAAGTTGCCACATCCCAAAGGATGGAAATGAAAATCGGTTTTTTCCGCTCCCGAGCATCCGCTTTTCGTCAAGTAACCTGGTTTTTTGCCAGTCGCGCGATGCTATCCATAGCATATGGTCCAAACCACCACCACGGAACGCTATCAAAGCCACCGACCCGGAAAATGCGATTCGCATGTGTGTCTGTGTGCTTGTCTCCTCATTCCACCACACGTGTGTGTGTGTGTAGTGGTCTGTGTGATGTTCATGCTTACACTTTATGGCACGAAATCGTAGCAACCCGAAGCACCGGAGCATGGTGAAGCGCGCTTGCCATGGACGATCCATTGAAGAGGATCCAACACCGCCTCTATAGCACTAGCAGCAGTAGCCGAGATGGACTATGCTAGGGTACGATATCTTGGCGCACAGGCGACAACAAACCTGGGACCGCGGTGGTGGTGGCAGCGGCCGAGCAGAGGATGAGAGCAAAGTTTCTCATTAACGCCGAGGTAATGATGCAACGTGCCCGGTGGGTAATGCATATTTCATACGCCATAAAGGTCGTCGCCCTTCCATCATGATGGCCTAGTTTTGGCCGAAGGAAAAAGTTTTTGCACCGCCGCACCGCACCCTGGCACTGTCCTGATGGTGGTGGTCGGATGCTGGTGGCTCCGAGTCGGTCGTGGTGTGGCTTGCGCAAACATGGACGGACATCACATCGACCTGTCTGGGTCGATTCCATATCCGCGCCAGTTGACCAAGTTCTTCCTGTGCAATGTTCAGCGAAAGGAATGGGAAGGAAAAAGTATTTCATTTCCTGCCGCGGCTGCCTCGGTTGCTCTAGCAACGTAACAAATCGAACATAAATTGAACTCCACGTCCCGTCGCCGTCGTTTGAGTGTGCCATGCCAACTATGATGCAGTACACAAGTTCTCGAAAGCCTTGACATTAACTCCTATTCCCCGCCGTGCCTGTTTGGTTGGCATCCTTGGTTGCGGTCTTATCGAAGGATCGTTTACTGGCACTACTGCATTGGATAGCATTGTTGCAATGGATTTAATTACTCTTACTAGCGAAACGGTAGCACTAGAATGGATCTTGATTTTCCCGTGAGATGAAAAACACAAACTGCGTTCCCTCCGTGGCCGTCACTTCCACTGTTCACAAGCCCCTTTACCGTAGTTAGAGTTTGTTGTTGTGCACTCGAAACAAGAGTTCCCCCATAAGCCATCGTGGAACTGGGAGTAGTGCTACTTTTCGGGCATACGGCATATGTGTTGTGTGTTCCGTTCCGTTCCGTCGGTTACAACGATGGCGAACCGAATATAATCAGCGATGCTATCGCACTGACCAGAACACAACCTAATGCTTTTTCAGCTTCCAGTGCCACCGGTCTGGTCGGTATCATGCGCAATCGTCTAGCTACCGGTGTCCCTCGGCCACTAGTTCATTGCACGAAAATGGTTTATTCCATTCTGACGCAGCAGTTTCCATCTGTGGGGTCCCGGGATGCCGGGAATTCGATAAGGAAGAATGAAAGCCACAGCTTATCTGCACGGCGGCCGATGCTACATGCCTCACTGGACGAAGTCACGTGGAGGACGATCCACACAGTTTTGAGGAGCTCTCCCAAAAACTGTAATTCGGTGCGGTTCGGTGTATGATAAAAGTTTCGGCAACTATGCCTCCCTTGGAACAGGATAATGGTCGGTACGTTGGGGAGGATGAGAGTTCGCGCAGAGAGCAGTGCTTGTAAGCGAGCCAACGTAAACTTTGGGCCCGGATTTGATGTTCCACAGGCGGACCGTTGCTGGGCCGTGAATGGAACTATGGCGCAAAACTATAGCCAATAATTATAACGATAGTGTGTCTCGGTGGGTCACAATGGAGGACACTTTGGATTTGATGGACTCGCGCACTCCGACTCGACGCTGTTGATGTTGTGTCAGACGGAAATTCGGAAGTACCTACTTCACTGGATGGCCGTTTTCCAAAGATGAGTTGACATTCGACCGGGACGTCGAGGTGTGTGCATGTGGCGATGCCCATCTGCTTTTCAGTAGTGCAAGAGTACAACATGAGTACCTCGTTCTCGAAAACTGGTCAGCATAAAATTATCTAAAAGCCTCGCTAATCCTTCTTGCTGACCGAATATGATGCGCCCCAGCTGTAATGGTAGACGGAAGGGACCTCCACCATCCGATATAGGTCGTAAAGATCGCATCGGTTTACACTTGCAGCGTTCTCCGTACTGTTCGAAAGGGCCGGTTGTATCGGAGTTGCTTGAAAATTCGGTCCATCCGTTGCCGTTCTTGATCTCTCTCTTGATTGCATTCTGATCCTGCTGTAGTCCGCGTCGGTCGACGGTAATCGTCGGAGGGTTTTTGGGTGTGCAAACATAATCACATGTGGCGATGTAGCGTGTTGTACCCTGTTCGCTCTGTATGTTGTGCGGCCCTGGGGTACCACGACCGTGGATCGTTGCAGTGTTTCGGCAACGCGAACGTAGATAATCGGCATGCGGCATTTCTTACTGCCCTGCGGATTATTGTACAAAAGGCTGTAGCATCGTCGCTCTATAACACACCTGATAGCTGGTTATGGGGAGTTAATAATTGAAATGGGTTCGAAACTGTGGCGTTGTATGTGGACTATGGCCGAGATTGGCTATTAATAATGAAAATTTTCATTTGTTCTCCGGGCTGCTGAGATATGGGCACATCAAGGTTGCAAAGGTAATGGATCTCCACCATTAGTTATTGGTGGCCAGGAGGAAGATCATTTGGCGGACACGGTTTTCCTATACACGGTTCCTGCAAGCTGCTTCATGTTTGTGATCATCTCGTGACGGTATTATGTATGCATCAGTAACACTGTCAGG
>NC_064874.1:71551056-71556056 GCF_943734745.1 Anopheles darlingi | reverse complement strand
GTGCCCCCGGGTGTAAGCGTAGCTTGGAGCCTGAAAGTATGCAGCAAATATACACATCCCCCGTACACACACACACAGCTGGTCGCCGGTGGGCACCTTATCTGTGAATATATGATGCATCACGTTTCGGGGTGCACAGTACACGGCCTTAGTGTGCTTACGGCCAGTTTGGGGATCGTTTATTTGCTCCCTCCCGGTTTGGACAATCCCGGGACTGGACACCAAGTAGACCAAGACGTCGGTCTAGGTGGTGGGTGAGGAGAAGAGACTGCTGGTGCTTGGCGTTGGTCGTGTCTAGGCGTGTATTTGGGTGGATGAAGGTATCAAAAGTAAATGATCCCCTCAGGCTTACCACCCCTCCGGGGGGAGGGACGTGGGAATGGTGTCGGAGTTCAGTCGCCCTTTGTAGTCGGTCACGAACCTGCCACTTCTCCGCTTTGCACCTGTGGAGTGTTGTTCACCTTGCTTCACACGCCCGGAGTGCAATGGCCAAATTTGAAGAGGTCAGCAGCCGCCGGTGCAACGCAATACATTTATAAGCCCATATATGTTCATCGTCCTGCGTCATCTATAGGCACCTGAGAATGGGAAACTGGGAACGAAGAAGCTTCGTTAGCGTTTCTCTGCTACTGCGTTGCACACGACAACATACTCAGACCCTCGGATAACGACGATGCGAGGCTTTGTCGTCGTTTTGTCCGTCTGCCCGTTTCGACCCGATCTCCACTTACTATGGCATGCAGACAGTATTCAAAATGTGAATCTCTTTTCTTTCCTCTGAACGGTTGGCCATTTGCAATGTCCCGGTGTCGCAGATTGCGAGTTTAGATTGAGTGGTGCTGCTGGATGTTATGTGAACGGGAGAGGCTGTCGCTGCTGAATGCCAGCAGTGTACCGATGGTGGCGTGTGTGGTGCGCTCCACGAGGCTAACTGAAAAGGATTGACCGATGAAAGGATCAAGTTAATTTACGGAGTGCTACAGAAGAGAGAGAGAGGAAGAGAACTCGTAGAAACACACATACACAGCGTCGAGCACACTCGTCAAGCGAAGCTCTCCTTTCTGCTGAAGGTGAAAAGGACTCTTTGCATTTTCTTTCTTCTTTATCCATTGGCAAAAAAGGGACATCGCATAGGAGGAGCCGCAAGGATGGTTTGTTTGCGAGGAAGGGTGGAAGGTGAGAGTTTCCATAGGAAAAAAGAGAGAGACAGAGAGAGAGAGGCCCATGGAGGTTGATGGAGGGCCAAAGGCTGAGGTTGACAGGATATGGCTGAGGCTGACATTTTCGCTTAACTCGGTCGGTGGCCGCCTCTCATCCTATACCCTTCTTCGCGCCATAAGCCTTGCACGAACGCGAAGCATAAATTGGATTCGAAACACTGCGGTCCGGATGGTGCGAGGATTTGCTGGAAATAGAATCCGGACCAGCATCCGGACCCCTGGTCGAATATGATGTTGACAACTGCAGACATAATCCCACGGTCCACTCCGTCCACCCTCGCTCCACCGGACAGAATAGGAGGGCGCATTAATGCGCATTTTGCAAAGCAATCACACTAACTATGTGCACATGTTTTCTCTTTGCAGGTAAGCTACTCACCCGGCGGTTGTCGTTTGTGATCATACTCCCCCCGCCGCTCATAAAAGCATCGATCTCACGAGCGTAGAGAGAGCGCGACTCTGCACACCACCATCAACACCACCAACTTTACCGGAATGGCAATGATTCATGTATGAATTGGAAGTTAATTTCACTCCAGCTGCACCGCTGCACCGTGTGCGCCAAGAGAAGAGGCAGAACGTGTGGAAAGAGATGGAATTCCTCTGCGTCCTGTGCGGTCCTTTGCGAGGGAATTTCCATTTGACACTATTGTGTTGTGTCGCACTCTGTCCAGCTTCTCGTGCATTGCTTAGCGCGGTTCAAAGGGGTTTAACATTCTTGAACGACGACGCCCGTACCTCTGACACCAAAGGTCTTCTCATTCTATGTGTACTGGAAGTACTGGAAAGCGACACGCAACGAAAAGGGCCGTCCCTGTTGCCGGCGCTGCTCTAGTGATGCGGTTGCTGCTGGTCGCAGCGTGAGAGTAGTTCGGTTTCGTAGTCCGCGTTCGCGAACGTACCGCAGCAGCACCGTACCCTGCAACCCGTGCGCGGTGGAACTTAATTACAAGCATTGTTCGGATTTTTAGTCTACAGTCCACGGCACGGGGCAGTAGTGTGCGTTGGTTAAAGGTCGAGACTGGAAAGAGACCGGGCGGCCGTATGCTGTAGAATGTGTCCAGTTTTCTGCTGCATGTATCCTTTCGGAGGTACTCTCTCCTTGCTCTCCTGGTGGTGTTTAATGCGAAGGAATTGCATTCCTTCCGAGAAGCCGCGAATAAGAGAGAGAAAATGGGAACACTCCAATCATCGGTATCTGAGCGATGGAGACGCATGGTATTTAGTACGAAATAGTGTTATACAGGGTGACCAACGAATGTAGATCCATTATATTTATGTTACCATAGTTACGATTTCACTTGGAAAACGTATCACTAAAGCTGCTTTCACATCGAGCGCGTTTAAACGCCACTAATAGACGCAGCAGGTTTTTTGACGCAGAAAACACGGTTGTATCACATCAAAATATATGGAAGTGTTCACGTAACGCACCGAAAGCTATTTTTTGGAGCTTTTGAAGAGCTTAAAAGTTGGCGTTTTTTTTCGGATCTGTAAAAATCTACAGATTGTGGCAGGTTCTGAGCCGACTGTAGCAGGCTACGCAAGCAAACCAGCGTTGCCCTTTGGTTTTGCAATTTGTTTTGGCAGGAATGTGTTGAAATCCGGGTAATAACTGTTTTGCGTGAAGATTAAACTATTTATCATGATTTGATAAGGTGGCGGTAGTGATATGGTGCTATTTTTCGTGTATTTTAAATCGACCTTCGCGCTACCTAGGTGTGAACAATAAATTAAGCTTTTGCGTCAAAAAACGCCAACTTTGGCGTTTTTAAAAACGCGTTCGATGTGAAAGCAGCTTAAAGCACTGGTTTCCAAATGGTGTTGCAATTCCAATTGTTGTTTCAATTGTTATTTGGAAACCATTTTCACCGGATTACATACTGATATCGGACACACTGGTATAACACGGTTGGGATTATGTTACCAAATTCCTAGATTTCTGCCATAATAATGTCGGCCTTCGTAGAATATTAGGCTATGCTCAAAAGCTCGATATAAAACATATCTGTTTGGGGCTACTTTTATCTATTTTAATTCGAAAAATTGATTATAAGCTGGATGAAAGCCACTGTCAATTCGATGTTGCGATTTGCGATTCGATTCTGCGAAGTATTTTGCAATTTGCAGTTAGTTATCATAATATTCAATTTCTTTGTTTTCAACTGAAAGACATTCTCATTGGACTAGCATTAACACTAAAACAATCCGTTTGCAATGAGCTCAAACTTCTGGACGTTACGGACACTGCTTGTTTTGAGCATTTTGAAGGAAAGGAAGATCATAAATTTAGACAAGCACAGACGAACGTATCCGCTGGATGAACGTGTTTTCTCTCTCAAACCGACGGTTTCAACTCCCAGTTGCGTCTCCATTGGACCGTGCTCTGTCTAGACGGTTGCCGATCTAGACGTGGGCAGCGGTATTTAGATTTGGAAGGTACCCTACAAACCACGATTCCTATGCTGAGTGTAGGAGTGAGTGCGACTTCCGATGAAACAGCGCTATACGAACTCCAGATCGAGCAGTTTTGTGTATGAGCGCGAACGAGACGGCTGATGAGACGGCAATACTTTAGGTCGTTTTCGTCGTTTGAGTTTGAAATCTTCCCGAATTTTGTTCGATTGATCGAAATGTGAATCGAAACACACCGCGACACCGCGATTTGATTTGCCTTTTTTCGCATAAATCCGGCGATTTTCAATTAGAAAAATGCGTCTGATTGTCGTACGATAATGGTAGACCTTGTCGCGAACTAATTTGATCTGCTTTTCGGTCAACTTTAGCCGTTTAATCTATTGCACTGCGGCTGTTCGCATTCAATGAAACAGCCGCAAGAACATGCATTTTTCGATGTTTCTAGCCCCATTTCTTCGTCAAAAAGGATTGCATGATGTACATTTACAAATCAACAACATTTTTCCTGATTATCCGAGTGCATTTACCTGCCACAATTTGGCACAAAACGGCGAGGAACAGAGCTGTTTTTCTTAACATAAAAGAGACGGGTATGATGATCCGTTTCTTCGCACTGTTTGCCACGGCTGTAACGAAGCAGATCATCATCGATGCACCGGCCAGGATATGAAAACGGCGTTAGAAAAGATCTGCCCTGGAAGAGCTAGGCAGTGCTGAAAACGCAGCGCGATCTCCGCCCACGACAGCAAGAAAAGACGCGCGCGTTTCTTGCGTGGACGAGAGTTGGGAAAGGGGCGAAGATGTCCATCTTCACAACATTTGAAAGGGTTAAGAGTGGAGGGGGAAAATGGCTAAAACCAATGGATGTTTTTGCTTGCTTGTGCAGTTGCTGAATCAGAAGAGAACAACAAAACAGCAGCAGAACAATCGGCAACAGCATCCGGTGCCAAGCACGAAACGCAGAATGCAGAACAAAGGACAACAATCAGCGCAGGATGTAGGAACAATGGGGGAGGAGGGGTTTGCAGCGAGGAGGGCGTGTGCGCCAAGGTGTTTACTACGCGTTTATAATAGCAACCGAAAAGGGCGTTGTCGATGCAGTTAACAGCAGAAGAAAACGATCGCGAATTGGTCGTGTGTTGCCGCATTTTGATAGGCGGAAAACATGCTCAAGAATGTCGGAGTTTTGCGTTCAAAACGGCATGTTTTGATGTCGCATATTCCTGGGAAACTTCACGATAGTTTGAGCTATATTCTTCGCTAGCTCTTCTATCTTTTCTGCGCAATAAAGTGCACACAAAGTACACCAACCCAGATGCACTTTGCGCATAGCGATTGGTCAAAAGTTGTGTTGATTTGGTA
>NC_064874.1:71486056-71546056 GCF_943734745.1 Anopheles darlingi | reverse complement strand
ACCGATAAGCAGAGGACCGTGGCGAAGCGATGTGTCCCTTTCGCTGAAAAAATACGATTCCGAACGAAGTGTTCCGGAGGAAGGGCAGGGCACCACTTATCAGTCGCGCAACGGTGCCGCCGAGCATACATTAACGAGGGGGGAGCGACAGTGGCCGCTGAAAGAGCGGAAAGAAACACTCGAGCTCTGGCTCATGCTGGCGCTATAGCCGCCCTAGTCCGTAGTCCTCTTGAGACCTCCAAGACTCCCAAGGAAGCCGAATGTCGAATCAGCGTGTCCGTCGTACGTGCCTTGTCTTGAACCGGCCGTTGACCACCGTGGGCCGTCTCATCGAGGCGTTGATCGAGGCTCAACGTGGTAGTAGGGCCACCGTCTTCTGGGCACTGCCGGAGGGTTTCGGTTGAGATTGTTGAAAAGTTGTTAGGAAAATTAACTTCGAGCGCCCCAACTCTGGGAGTCGACCAGACCAGTTCGAAGCAGTAGCAGCCCAACACCACCACCCCAAAAAACGGTGACCGAATTAGGAGCATGAGGACCACCACCCACCCCCCCCGGGGGGCGAATCTGGCACGCAAATGGCGTCCTCTCACTTGTCCTACTCAACTTCTCGCCTGCGCTAGGGCGCGCGCCCACTTACTTATGCTTCTTGATGGAAATGAAATTTGTGCCTCTTCCCTCCTCGTTCGTTCGCTTCGCCGCCTACTTCGTCTTCTGCTGCTTCCGCTGACTCTAATGACTGTTAAGATGTCATGGTTGACCGGCAAAGTAAATCACTTGCACGCTGCGCCCCGCGGTCGTACGAAGATGCTGCATTCGAGTTTCCCGAGGTTTCGACCACGCTTCGCTTCGCTTATCGCTTGGAAAGGGCGGGTGGGAAATGGAGGTGCGGTGCGGGAAACGATTTAAATTTTGGCGAACGGGCGGCGAAAAAACGTGCGGCGGACACGATCTTGGCGGGGGTTTCACTGTAGCCACCGGTGCTGCACAGTAATGATCAACTAATTTTCCTAATGATGAGCTGAAGATTAATAAAAGAAAAAAAGGAGAAGAGAGCGGGCAGTTGCCGTGTTCAAGTGCAGGGCGCAATAAACACTTAGTTAGCGAGGGAATATGGCGAACGTTCGGTGGAAGTGATGGAAATCGATTAGCAAACGCCTTGTTATAACGTTTGTTAATTATTTTCGCATCGCATCATTCGACGTAAAGTGTGTGGTTCAATTTGCAGATCAATATGAGGTGTTGTTGTAGCGAATATTTGTCTGGATTGGGAGAATTTTTCGTTTAGTTGCGTAGTTTGCTATCAAATGGTTAATCAAAAGTAGCTTCGAAGGGAATCCAGATTTGTTCAGTCATCATAAAACATAGATAGCAAGGGCTTTTGAATGATTCTTTTTAGTTTTCCCATAGTAAAATTATATAAAGTTGATATATTTCACTAATATATGTGAATAACACTGGACTACATTGGTATCTTAAAGGGATCTAGCAGAACTTCTGAAACTTTTTCGCATCATGCTTCAACAAGGCATTTGCGAGAATGTTTGAGTAAAGTTTTTGGGAAACTTCTTTCGTCCAAAAACTTAATTAAAATCCCTTTTATCGACCCGAAATCGATCTAGCACAGTGCCGTTTACAACCGCTCGTTGAAAACTCGTTGAAACCCTGCTGCTCGAGGATTAACATGACACGGTCCTGCCTACTTCTCATGTCCGCTGTTTTATCCAAAATTAAATTTATGCAAATCAATCATTATGTTTCACACTGTTTCGCATGGCGTACTTTTCTGTTTTTTTTTTTGGTTTTGTTCCGAAATCTCCATTTCCCGTTCGGTCGCTGCGTGGTATTAAACTTTACCTTCCGCGTGGTGACACGCGCTCCTCCGGACTAGACTCGGTCAGTCCATTCTCGTGGTTGGTCCCTGAACGTGGCTAATGAGTCCGAGAACGTCGCTCGCTCGCTCGCTACCATCGCCGCTTCTGTTCCGTCGCTACCGGAAGCATAATTTGACAGTTAGATAAGAATCAGGAAGCTCACTGTGTCTGCCCACGCTCGGTCGGTTTGACTAGAAAAAGGGAGTCCGCGCACAGCATCAGCACCATCGCAAGGTGGTGGGCGACGACCTTACGTCACTTTACTGCCTGAGCCGCTGTCGCTGTCGCCTGTGGCTTAACTTTTGTATCCTTCCGGACACGGTTGATTAAGAATGAAAATTTATGCATGGAATTTTTTATCCCAAACTCACACCCACCACCACGCCCTTCCTCTAGGCCACGTCCTCGCTTGCCAGCTTCTCAATAAGTAATAAGGTGTTGTAGCAGTAGCGCCGCCAACACCGGCAGCAGCAGCAGCAACAGCAAAAGTGTGTGGTTCTGTGCGCCGAGCGGTGGAGGGGCGGGCAGTACAATCGGAAACAACGTGAAATATTATCAAGCACCAGCAAACGGCCATTGTGTGTTGGTTCGCCTCAGCAACATTTTTTTTTGGTGCTGGACACCGGAGAGGAGGAAGGCCGATGGCGCCAACCGGTCAACCGCGTCATCCCCGTTTAGCCCCCGGTATCATCGTTCTTCGCCATGTTTGTCGCCGAATTTAAAGGCAAACCCGGACCCCGGGAGAACCGCAGTTCGACGAGAAACGCGGAGACGGACCGTTGCGACCGTTCCGTTCTGTTGACGGAACCGGTTCGGAAGTGTTTGGCAAAGAAATCCACAATCCGCTTCGCACCTCGCTCTTCGCTCTCGGTTTCGGGAGCTCCGGTCTTTCCAGGATAATAGCTCCGTGCGCTCGCTTGGCGGTTGCTTTGGGGTTGCTGACTAGTTGACCACACGGGCACCACCAGACAAAGGCACGAGTGCCGTAGCTGTGGCGCCACAAAGCATGGCCATCGCATCATTCGCTCATCGTGTTCCGGCTGTCAGGCAGCGATGGCATGCCATATCACGCGGATCGATGCCGAGATCCCTCGAGCACAGTGGGGCAGTGTAGCCGGTGGTGGAGGTGTCTGGTGGGGTTCGATGGCTCGAACATTTTTGGCGGAAAAATCCTCTTCAAATGCTCACTTGTGTCGTCGGTCGGTCGGTCGGTCGGTCGGTTGGTGGTTTTTGCTCCACTTGATCCAGACGTTTCGACTTTCGAGTGCTGCGAGTGCACTCGAGCGCCATGTTTGCCTTTCTTCGGTTTCGGTTTGGTCACCGTTGGCGGAGAAGTGCAGGGAGTCTGGGTGTGGCAGGCGTGCGTGCCACGGGTGGTAATCCTTCTTGCGGTGAGAGTGAGAGGTGGACGAGCGGACCGACGGATCGACACGAAATGAAATGGTTGGTCCTGCGAATCCGGGAGAATCCAGACAGGAACGGTGGGGCACTCCCTCCCTCGGCTAGGGGCGGATGCTAGATGACAGGCGTGAAAGGCGAGAATCTAGAGCAACAGAAAAGCAACAAAAAAGAAGAAAAGGAAGAAGAAGTGCCAACTCAGTGCCAAGTGCTAAGTCAGCATCTGGGATGAATGGTCGAAGTCGAAGGAGGAGACGCCACTGACGCCACGGACGCTCGCGCACACAATGGTAGCATGGGTTTGGGATGCCAGGACGAAGAAAGGGAACAACCCCAACCTCCACCACCATCACCATCACCGCCACCACCACCATTAAGGGATGAACGGGTTGGTGATGCAACCAGTGAACGAAGCGAAACCATTTTCACTTCCCGGTCTGACGGAAGAATTCATCAAAAACCCAGCAACCCGCTTTCCGAGGCGAACGCATCTGTCAGTATTTGAATAGCGAGCCCGAGCGAGCGAGCGCGCGGTAGAAGCGAGCGGGAATATGTTTTTTAATTTTTCAACAAACCAAGCGGCGGAAGACCAAGAGTGTATTAACTCGTCCTTCCGGCTGACAGCCAGCCAGCCAGCCAGTCAGCCAGTCAGTCGAGGCACAGTGGCGGAAATGAAAAATTGTACACCAAATCGTCAAGCCACCGGGCGTCAGTAGGAGAGGGTATCTAATACCTTTACCGGTTGTGTGTGTTGGGAAATGGGTGAGGCCCCACCGTCCCGCGTGTTAGGCTTGTGTCCTGCGTCCTGCGTTGAGCGCTCTTCGTCGCCGTCATTAATGTGGAGTAGGAAATCATTAAAAACTCGTGCTTCATGGGCAGCGGTTTTATTGGGGCAAGTGAACAAACATTCAGTTAATAGCACTGAACTATGTTATTTAAGGCGTAGAGAGCAGTGCTTTGGATTATGCTCTTGTTCAACAGAAACGCGTGGAACGGTAGGATAAAGAAATGTGAATAGTTAAATTGAAAGTGAGGCTTTGCGGTGTGTTACAGAAATATTTTTCCCATTTCAAGGTCTTTTGAATTCGCCATTTCTGGAGAAGCGCTTGCTCGTATTGAAATGAGGAATTAGCAAATTTTAAAAGCAATGGTTGTATTTGAAGAACTTTTTTTCTTAGTGTTCTAAATTTCTGTTGAAGCTATGTGGACAGAATAGCATGAATCTAAATTCTACATAATGGAGCGTATATTTGCTTCACAAATTTAAGAAAGTGCTTCTTAGTGGCCAAAATCACTACTCCAAAAGTTATATTAATTATAACAGTCGTTAAAAAGTTATTTATAATAAAAAGTACATTACATGTAATGAATTTCTGTTTCATGGTACTGATCTTCAGTAAAAGATTGCATTTTAGAAATGGTTTATTATCCTTTTCGATTGTCATCATATTAATGAAATTTTGTTTTGACTGTTCTGAACTGTAAACGGAAGTTAACTTCGAAGAAAATCCATTTTTATCAGCTTTATTTCATCGTACACATGAAATTGTAATTTTCATTGTATTGACTGTCCGGTTAATTTTGAAGGGTTCTTAAAAATGCTTTTAAAAACCGTTTTAAAAATCATATTCACGAATCAAACCAAATGATATCACGAGCTACGTTGCAAAACAACGCTTTGAAATATTTCAATTAGACTTGATTACTGTGATCCCAATTGTATCGTGCGTGGTATGAATATTGTTTCTCTCACACTCCAATACAATAAGCTATGGTCTATTAAAACACAATGAAAAATGTTACAAAACTACGTGGAAATCATTCATGTTCTGTCTTTTCCATGCCAACCAATTTCTCTTGCCCAAAAGAACTGTCCCGCCCGAGGCCATCGCCAGTGCGCCACGAGGGGCTTATGTCCTGCGGCTAATAAAAAGCCACCAATAATGCATTTTATTCTCGGGCTTCTCCTTGCCTCGGCAACAATGTGCACCCAAATGGCAATAGCGTGTTGCAGCTCGGTGCACGCCTGGGAGTGTCCTCGGGCGCGAAGTGAAAAAAGCATGAAGGGTTTTTTTTTTGCTCAAGCGATAATTTTCTTTCTGTTGCCCTCTTTTATGGGGACATTTTCCAAACAAAAGCCGGCACACAATTGGGCTTCAGGGGTGGGTTCGTGTTCTGATGAACAATTCACTTTGTGTGTGTGTGTGTGTGTGTGTAACTACGTTCGCGAGTCGTCCGCGACCCGGTCCTTCGGGTTGATGCAAATTTAATCAATTTTTTCATTTAACTAACAATTGGCCTCGGTCGACAAAATGGCAGCGTAGCGCGAGCTCGATTGTGCCGGCATGTGTGGGTGGGTACTACCTTTGGCAGGTAGTAGAAGGTCCGTTGGTATTTGGTCCGCTGGC
The DNA here is from genome assembly GCF_943734745.1 of Anopheles darlingi. Taxonomy (NCBI): domain Eukaryota; kingdom Metazoa; phylum Arthropoda; class Insecta; order Diptera; family Culicidae; genus Anopheles; species Anopheles darlingi. The sequence continues at coordinate 71,540,379 of NC_064874.1, read as the reverse complement.
TGGCTGTTGCTTTAATAATTTCACTTTTTGGCTGACGTTGAGGCTATGTGGGACACGGTGGTCGATCGATCGTCCTTTTTCGCCTTCGTCTGGTGTGCGTTTTATGGTGCGGCATGTCATGGTGTTTGAGTGTTACAAATTGCAAACGACACTTTCGAGAGGCGCTTCGTCCGGACGCAGGCTTTATGAAGAACCATCGTAAAATAATCTTGGCTTATCATGCTCCAGTAAATTTTTTTAAAGACATTTCACTAATAAAAATGTTTAATTTGAATGCTTTCTCGATTAAACAAACAGCGGAAGAGCGTTCATAAGGCGTACGAGTGACTCATTCGCACTACATCCCTCGTGTAAATTGTCTCAAGTATAATCGTTATATGTTTAGCTCGTCAGCTTTTAGCATTCGACTGACCAAGCTGGGAAAAAATGTGAATCCTGATATGCGAGATCTGTAGTGCTGTCCAAGTGTTTACACGGCACTTGCCTTGAAGGCAGTGCAACCCCTCGATAGGCCCTCGATTGGCCCTCGATTGGTGAGGCCCCCTGCCCCTATAGATGACATATTGGTTGGCCAAAGAGCCCGTTCATAATTCGTCACAACAATGGTACCGCGTGACGAATGTGTGTGTGTGTACACGCTGTTGGAACGTATCGAACGGTGCTTAAGCATATCAGCAAACATCAGCATCATCATCAGTGGCGGCCGGCAAGGATCAGTGGCTTCCCCTTACTCACTCACTCGCTTCAGATCGCTCACCATCGATAATGTCACTCAAATAAATGCTTCCCGGAGGGTGCGACACACGACAACCGATTCGTGGGGTGCATGGTGGACGTCATCTGGGCTGAGACTCAACTGCACCGTTGTTCGACTGTTGTGGGAATGTATTTCTGTGTGTGTGTGTTTTTGTTGTCTGGCGCTAGGGGTGCCAAGGATGGTGTGGCTTCTGCCGCCACCGAACGCCGTAAGCCAATGGAAGCCAATCAATCGGCAATGTCAATAATTCCCGGGACGGTACCGGGTGCTACCTCATTTTCCTCCGCTTCGTAAGTGTTCGCGTGTCGGCAATTGACGGCCAAGAACCTCCGTTCTGGTCAGTTAGCATTTCGTGAAGGGTTCGATACTGCCCCCACGCAGGAGTAAATGCCATCCGCTTCCCGCTTTAATAAAAGCGCAAAACGTCCGCCCTGTAGTGAGTATGTTGTTTGGAAAGGCTGGGTGTTCGAAACTGTACTTACAGTAAAAGCACTGTTTGGTTGAATATCTTCGCAAACCATCATTGCCGGGTTGTGAGAACGAAATGAAATGCACAATCAAATGATCATTAGCGGATAAGAAAGCTTATCTGGCGCTCTTTCTTCGCTCATGGAGTTATGGAGTTGGAACGAAAGAAAGACCAAAAACCGTCTAGCTACGTTCTCTAATCGCCGTCTAGTTCATCGTCGCTCGATCGTCCTGACACAGGAAATGAGACATTTCTGTTTTTGTGTTAGTGCAGCACTCCTCCCCAAAGGAGGGCGCCTCCCTCCGTCGCAGGATAACGACTGACGATTGAATAAAGTGAAGCTTGAAGCAGCGCCAACAGGATGGAACAATGATGAAGAAAAAAAAGAAATGTAAGGCGCGCATCACTCACGGTGACGATAAGGCTTTTTCATCTCAAATGCCCAGCGAAATGGCTTCATCGTGTTCGTGTTCGCGTTCGCTTTTCAGCTCAGCATCACTCTCAAGCTCAAGCCACTGATGCTGCGGCAGTTCCGGCAGACCTGGCAGGAAAGAAACCAAAAAAAAAAAAATAGAAAAGCTGAAATAGTAGCACTTTATGGGACGTGCTAGGAGGGGTGCAGGAGGAAACACACAAATATATTTCCCTGCTGTCTTGCAGCCGTCGAGGCTCTCTCGCGCTGTGGTTGTGGCCGATGGACGCGAATTAACTTTTTGCCACTCGATTCCATTTGCACGCCTAGCCATCAGTTCCTCGTCATTCGCAATCAAAGTGTTGAGTTTCGGGGGGAAGGATGACAAGGAAGAGAGACACTGGTAAGGACGAGGACACCACACGCGAAATGTGATATCTGGTGAACCGTTGGACGGACAGTAGTAGTAGCATCACCGTGCGCGGTTCGCATCCTCTCGTTGCGACAGTTTGCGAACTTTTGATCCGCTACTAATCCATCTAAGTGCCGTTGCCGTCGCCTCCTGCTGTGCGATGTGTGGCGGTACCATATCAAAAGGAATGTATTCATTGAATTTCCATTTCACTCCATGGGACTCCACGAATCATTTTACGAGGACGACGACGACGACAACCGTAGGCGTTTGATGGCATATTAGCGTACGAATACGATTGATGTGCGTAAATCCACGTTCCGGCGGCGAAGACACTCTCCATTGCGTAGGACACCGATTGGTTAATGTGTTTCGGGAAGTGAGCCCTGTGATGGGATGTAGAATTTAAGAGCGGAATTGGTGTGTTGGTGTGTGTTGCTATGTAGATGGGCTTCGTAGATGGGCCTTCGATCGAAGGTTTCCGATATTGAATTTAATCATTATTTTTAAATTTTCCTTTTCTCTTTTCTCGTTGGCTCGTTTCTCTCTCTCTGTAGGTAAGTGCAGAACCGAACCATCCCACCAGTCCAGTCCAATTAGCGAAGATAAATGATTCCTCATTACGCCGTAAGTCTGTTCCAATATCCCGGTGGCCGCGCGTGTGTTTTCCACAAGGCTACTACTCTGTGTATGTATATCATGATGCCGCAAGCCGCTTCCAACCGTTCCCTTTTTCAGAAAGGAAGAGAGTGAGTGGAAAGTGAATTAGTATCAATAACATCGGACGGAGCACAAACACAACCGAACGGTGGGGGAGCGGACGGTAACATTTTGTTTTTACCTTCTCTTTTTTCTTTTTTAGGCGGTAGGATTTTTGGTTTTAAAGCCCGGCGCATCCTTCGTGGCGCTGCTGCAAGTGCTTCCCGACCTCTCTCGCCGGGTGTGCGTCGCGTCGCACCATGTCCTTCCATTAGTCACAGGCGCACGGAGGTTCCGCAGAGATTTTGCCCGTGTTGTTCATTTATCTTGATAATGGATTTGGTGGTTCAGGGTGCTCCTGGTCTGCCGTGGGCCGATCCCAATCTCTCCTAAACAGAGAGCACTCGCTTCCCTTCGCCCGTAACCATCGAGCTCGGTCTCCGCCGCCGAGTGTGGGTTTTGCAATTTCTCCGGATGTCAGAATGTCTCGTTTTTGTGTTTCCATTTCCGTGGCAGCAGCTTTTTTTTTGCTGTTGCTCTGGAACCAACGACCGTTGTTTGGAATGCTGGCCAGACCGGATCGGCCTGCCAGCGATAACATGCAAAAAAACAAATATACACAAGTGTCCTTCGTGTTTCTTCTCCGTTTGCTCCTTTGCGTCGTTACATTCCATGTACTCTCGTTTATCATCTTCGCCATTTGCGTGCATGGTCTGGATGGCTGCGTGTGGCGCACGGGATATTAACGAACTCCGGAAGTATCTGCCTATCAAGTAGCAGCAACCAAGAATGGCGCTGTGGTATTGGATGAATTTCAGGGTTTTTTTTGTTATTTTTAAATTCCCCGACAAAGAGCAAGAAATAGAGGCGTTGAGGAAAGGCTCTGGTGCTCAATGGTCGTGGTTTCGGAAGTACGAGGTCACTCCACTGGCTCACTTGCTGAAGTTTCAGTTTTCAGCGTTGGTTTGGTTTGGAAGATCGAATTCATCCGGAACTGCAGTGTACAACCTTCTCCCCAAGGCGGTCATTAGCTTGTATTTTGGAGTCTCTTTGCTCTACGCCAAAGGAACCAAAGCATTAGCAAAGGCAGCAGCAGTGTTCGAGGGTCAGCAAAGGATTTCCACCCATAGCGCTAGGCGGATGCTAGTTATCCAGCATGAATCATAAGTTCTTTGTTCTTCGGCGTTAGCTCAACTCAGTACTCAGTTGCACCGAGCGGCGGTCTGGTGCTGAAGGTTTTGGCATTTCACTGTCAATCAAATGGACTCTCCCTGGGTTTGTGGATGTGTTAGTGGTGGTATTGCGTTTGCGTTGCATCCGAAACTGACAGCCAAAACGGTCGGTTTCACGTCGGTCGGTTTTCCCGGCAGAGACCAACTGCACACTCTTACAACTGCACAGGCAACTTGATCTGACGTGACTTGGTGTGTGCTTGGTATAACCTCTGTGCGCCCGAGAATTGTTATTTATTTATTCAACCTTTTGCTCAATGTTAATGAACACTCTAAATCCCACCCTGCCGCCATGTTGGGGGATGTTTGAAAAACTTCCCCAAATTCGAATGTTGTGTCAGGTGCGCTGCATAGTGGCGAGTAGGAATCCTCGTTCTATCGTCCTTTTGCTTTACTGTTGGCTAGCGGAGAGGAACTAGTAGAGTGTGGGAGTAGACGATGGCCAGCGGCGGAAAAACTCGATTCGACATTCGACAATGGCTTCTTATTCGTTCGTTCGTTCGTTCACTCGTGCGTTCGTTTGGTTCATTCGTTTTGCCGACAAAGAATGGCCAACGGCAAAATGTTCCATTATCATGAGAATGATGTTTATGCACACGAACGTAGCTGGAAGGGGCAGGGGTGGACGTGGTAGGGAATATTGAGGAAAACACGAAAACGGGATTGCATGGGAACACTCTCCACCACCCCACTACCCCCTGGGAGGGGACATTCCTTCCAAGTCGAATCGTTCGTGCTTGTGAAAGTCGATGAAAGTTTTTCCCACTTCTTCCTTCACCTTCTCCATTCCTTTGTTGCCCGTTTCCTTCTTTCTGGCCGGAAGGATTCGCGTTCGGTAAATAGCTGGCCCTCTTCTCCCCCCCCCACGGTCCCGGAAGTCACCAGCACGATGCACGAATCATCGAATCGCGCGCGGCTTTCAGTTCCGACCGACACAAAAATGGCACATAGTTTGGGGCTTCCTCCTGGCGTTTCAAGGCCAACTCGGATCGCGGGTGGTGCGATTGTTATTTTAATTCGATTGCGAATGCGAATGCGGACGACGAAATTCGACAAAAGTGGAGCCTGGAGTTCGATGCTTTGAATAATGTTTCGAGAAAGTTTTAAGACCGGACGGGTGGGCAGGGGTCGGCGGTTGATGGTTTGCAACATTTCCAAAATCACGTCACGCCAAACCGAGCGACCGAATGGGGCATGATTGATTAGATTTTTTCTTCCCCCGGAACCCCCGGAATAGAATAGCGTTTTTCTTTGTTATTCTCCCACCCCCGGGAGGGCCATGGGACACGGCAGAAGGAGAACGAGGGGGATAAAAAACAAATTCTGGCGCATACTCGAGGATGTGGAACTCGAGATTGTGCGTGATGTTTCAGGCAGTCAAGCGTCGTATGTCGCATCGGATTCGATATAATTCCTTCGTTTCGGAACTCATGCAAGGCGGTGATGGCTGGGGGTGCTTCTGTGGCTTCGGCTGAATGCTGATGGAGGTGTAAATGGATGGACTAGGGAGGAAGCGAGCGGTTTTGTAAGGGGTGTTCGAAAGGAATAATGAACCCCGTGTCGCATGATTGCCTTGCATGTTTGGTGTTTGTTGTGGCGTCTTTGTAACCACGAGAATGTTGTTGTTTTCAGTTCTTTTTGAGCTCTTTTTGAACTCTTGAAGAGGGATTTTCCATAGCGAAGGTGTAATAATCTGTGCAGTTGATCGATAAAATTCGTCCAAAATGTTCATGGTAATCGATGAGGATTTTCATGGGGATGTGCTTTTGTTGTGTATCTTGCACTATTTCTCAGTTCCACTCCAGCATCATTGCGTTGTGAGGGTTGAATTCAATTATCATTGACTGATCGCTTAAGCATAATTGCATAAAGGGTATGCATTGATCAAAATAAAGGCAGCATCGGTGTTTCGCTTGTATACTCTTCGGATTATGGATTTATACGTTGGTTATGGATTCGTTAAAGAAGGATTAAGCATGGATTACCTGCTAAAGCATTAAATCTGAACATCTGCCGTTGGAAATCGGTTTAGTTTTAGCTTTTCCTAGAGCTGTTGTCATATCGGCATGTCATCCATTGCAGTGGATTAGTTGTTGTGAAATAATTGATTTCAATATAACAAGTTATAATATTTACAATCGTTCATTGCAAATTTTTCTCAGGCCATTCTTGAGGACAATCATACATTCATTGTATTCCAAATAAATAGTACTTGAATGTTTAAATTTTTGGGCAATTGTATGATAACCAGCTCTAATTTGTTTGAATACAAATGGCTCGATGAGATCTCCGAAATCGTGCATGATGTACCGCTTGTTTCGCCCAACGCGAGGTAGGCTTTCGGCCATTAAATATGGCAGACTGGTATCCGGCGAGTGATAGGGCACGCATGCGCACAGCATAGTCCTTATGCCGGCGAACCTCATCCCCTTGACATCGCTCACATATAGGCCTATTGCAATGGTAGTGTTGGTGGTGATGGTGGTGCTGCTGTTGCTGTCAAAAACCTTTCTTTTTATCCTTTCCACATCCACATTTTCCGGACTCTTACCCACACGCCACGCACGTCCTCGCATGCCCACCAGTCAGTCAGTTTGTAGGCAGATTCTTAAACGATTTGTCGTCATCTTCTCCACTCGTCGGGATCATATGCGCGCTTCGCATAAAAAGCAAGTCGGTCGGTCGGTCGGTCTGAGTAGAGCGTTTTGGAGAGGACGAGACGCAAAACGCAAAACCATCTGCACAAGTTTCCACACGAACGAACTCGGGGGGCCCGGTCTGGTCTGCTGGTTGGCGCTGCTGGTCTACTCTGATGCCCTTAGGCAGGCCAGACACGCGGGCCAGAGACCTGAGCCACAGTGGAATCGAGCGGTGGAACAACAGGACGATAAACTGGTACTGGTAGTCCCTAGCCACGCGAAACCGGGACACAATCCTGTCGCCATCGTGAGCCGAGCAGAGATCGCACATAAACTTTTCCTCAAATTATTCATGCGATTTGTGTAGCGCTAGTGAAGCTAGAGAAAGTAGTATACAGGGAAAGCGAGAAAGACAGTGAAGGGGAGAGAGAGAAAGAGCGTTCGTGTGTAGTGTTTGTTTATTGCGACACAAAAGCCGCGCTCGGAGTGTGTGTGTGTATGCGACGCAGAAAGGCGTCGACTTACGGTGGTGTGGACGAGGTCCCCGTTATCCCTTTTCGCATAATCTCGGGCAGGAGTAGTGGTTTGGGAACGCCGGAACTGACGCATACGGATGGCAACAGCAGCAGCAGCAGCGAAGACGAAGGCACTGTTGCGGCCAAATGTTTTATTGGACAATCACGACGATCACACTGGCATGCGGCTGGGGGGAAGATGCTGAGCAGTTGTTGTTTGAAGTGGTCGGCTAGGGCTCTGGGTCCTGGGCCTTTTTCCCGGATCCCCGGCCGGCCTTCCGCCGGCTTAAAGTAAGATGTTCACTCGCATAATAGCATAATTTATGATTATGCTTGCTTGTGTATTTTACTAGCAGCGCTTGGCGATGAGGGCACCGTCGAGTGGCATCACCACAGTGGCCGAGAGGTGTTTTAGTAGCTAAGCAGAAGTAATGCTACGTTTCGCTAGAACTCCTTCACCACTCGCGGTGCTCATTCGGATGTCCTATTTTAGTATAAAACAATGGGAAATCTGCCAAGCATTTGGAATTTGGAATCTGGTGATAGGGTTATCTATTTTCTCGATTAATTATCACAATATCATTTTGTTTAAAGTACTTTGGGTGTAATGGTGTTAAGAAACATTGTCGAGGAATATGAACCCTTGTATCATAACTAAGATGTTTTATTTCGTTTCTTGACGGCCTATGTGATATCAATTAGCTTCAATAAAAGAGCAAACGATTCCGATTTGAGATGCAAAATATTAAAAATTTACTTTTGACCTGCCAGAGGTTCGATTTGCTAATCGTTTGGCAATGTTACGCCATAACTAATTATAGACTGTTACTGTTACGCACTGACCGTACATTCGATAAGCTGCTGCTGCTGCTGCTGCTGATAAGCGCGACACTTTGAGGTGTTTCTTTGATGACGTCGTCCAAAGCAGCTACCGCACATACCTCCATGCTTTTGTTTGGGTTGTTTAGCTGCGCAATTTCGACCCCAGCCAGACATTCACGATCTGAGTCATTACAGTTCTGGTACAAAGAATGCAGTTTATAAGATGCCATTATGAATCAAACGAAATTGCTTATCAATAGTCAACGCCTGATCGCCTGATGGCATCAGAGGGGCAGATACAATCGAAGAAAGAATAGATACGACACGAGAAAAGTAGGCCGTCGGCCACGGGGTTGTCCGATAAGGGTGTATCGTGGCTAGGCTTACGCTAAGCCCACTCGGTCATGAACTTGGCTTCTCTTTCCAATGCCTTCCATGATGCAATTCCTTGTTAAAACGTGTTTTAACGATTTGCCGCCACCACGAGTGCACCACTTACCTGGTCGTTCATGCTGACCTTTCTGCTACGCAAAATACCTAACAGAACGGATCGGTTCATCTCCAGCTCCAACGGATACGTCGTAAATTGCCAATGATGACAACGACCTCTCCTCAAAAGACGGAGCGAGAGCGGGAGCCTGATATTATTAGATATTCTCGAGATATTCTGCTCCGTTGCCCTAATTTTACCCAATTTCCGTCGCGATACAACAACCTTTCGCTAATGCCAAGGTGGGCGCGTGTGGGCGCGTTCCCAATATCCTGTGACGATGACACCGGCCACCTGCCGCCGCTAAGCCACGGATCAATATTTCACGCAAATAGTGAGTGCCAACCTACCTGTCCGGGGGAGGAAGAAGGGGGTTTTTTGTTTGTTTTCCACCTTCCCCCCCCCCCCCGAACCAACTATGGCGCCTACAGCGCTGGTGTGCGCACGGTATTCGAAACCGGGGCGATGTTAATTACTTGTGGTAATTTTGCGTAATTACAGGCATTAATTTTGGCTCGACATAGACGCACGATGTACGTCGCGAGTTCGCTACCACGCTTTTGCGCGTCACACACACACACACACACGCGCGTCTGATGCCGGTACGCGATGTATCATTTCACCGGAACAAAGGTTCATTTCTTCGGAAAATTGCGCTCAAATATCCCATTTCCTTCCCGGAGGTTCGCGTACGTATGATGAAGTGACTTTGCGCGAGCTGGCCTCTTGCTCGTGGTATGAGAACTGATTAAATTAGCTTCCGAGCATAGGGCTGGCGACACGACGGAAGAGAGATCACAGACAGCACAGACTACCCCGGATGGCGGATGTCTTCATGGCCCGTCCCCCCGACGAAAGGCCTTTGAAGCGACGAAATAGTTTTCATGCGTAAAATGAACAAACTGCTGTCGAGTTGCTCGCGAGTTGATACGGTTTACTGGTGATGGCGCGTACCCGGGGCTCCGGAAGCATCGATCCACCGATGATTCGAGTGATCGAGACTCGAATGTTAGCTCGCCGGAAAAGCGAAATGGTTAACGATTCTGGCATAAAAACGGTCTCGGTAATCAAATAAACCCATCAACGTCGTCATTCTCATCATCGTTCATCGGTGGTTAGAAGTTGCCCGGGCCAGAAGTGGCGGGAGGTTCGGAGGAACCAGTGTGCTGCTATTAGCTGGCGGTTGTCTAAAAGCATTGTTCGGCCGTGCGGTAAGTGGTAAAAGCGGAATGTCTCCGAGGAGTAGTTTGTGAATGAGAAAAGTCGTTTGAAGATTTATTGGTATTAACTCTTTCTCGTTCCAGTAGATGTTGTAGACTTAAAATAGTTTGTCCTTCGAATAGAGGCCAAAAGTGTCAAGCCAAGCGCATTGTACGGGGTTTACGGAAAGACAAATCACAGCAGCATAACTCAATGAGCTGCGGTGGTAACGCATCGACTACCAACCGATTGTCAAACACACATCGTTCGATGCAGGAAGCATCGCTGAGTTGAACATTAATTCTCGCAAAGCAACCTGCGACTAGATTCTAGATGCATTCGAGGAACTACTACGAGGACGCCCAGGCTCTGAATCGATTCCAACCATAGTTACGCGTTGCTACGAGAGAAGCAAGCGACATCCAAACCGAGAGCACGCACGCACGCACGGATTGCTCGATTCCTCGACGCCATTGGACCAACCAACCAATCGACCATCGACCATCCATCGGATGATGTTTTTCTTTGAGGCTTTTCCCTAATTGCATTGCTGCCCTCGATGCCATTCTCGTGTTATGTGTAGCCAGGTTAGCAGACAGGCACAGGAGGAGGGTTTGTGTCCGGCTGTTGCTGATGCATCGATCCGATCACGCCCAAGAGCCGCCCTCCGCTTTATCTCTCGCTCGATAATCTCGCACACATACACACGCGTGCTCCGAGATGGCAGCCCGAAACCAATAAAGCACTAAAATTGCATTTCACTGTCCAGAGGTTTCCAGAGATGGAAATGAAATTATGCAACAATTCAATTGAACATTGGCAGACCAAACCGGACCGGACCCCGGTGAGTGTACCGGACACGATGACGAAGTAGGTCATAGATCGAGGAAGAGTAGAGCGGTACGAAGTAGCAGCCGCCAGTTTGTGGTTGGCTGGCTTTCATGTATTGCCGATTGCCGGGCCAATGCTGCATCCTCCTCCGATGATGCAGATACAGAAGCTGTAGCTTTCGTTTGCATCGCCTCACATTTACGATTCCGTAAGTCCAGTAGTGGCTATCAATCAAACCTAGTCGATCTCATCCGGTAGCCAAATGCTTGGAATGGCTTCTTCCCGGCTAGCTGTTGGTCGCGTTCTGTCGGTTAAATCGAATGAGAAAATGGCTACCAGTGGCGGGGAAAGGACATTATAAAACCCTCGAAACCATTGCTTTGCTGATGCGGCGGGGTCGAAAGCTAGCCTGAGGGATGAGAACGAGTTGCAGCCGTCTGTCGCACTCCTCCAACAGCAAACAACACTCCGCATTGCTCCGAGCCCTCCTGGGTTGCAACTCCTGATTGGTCTGGAGGATGTATAGGGGTAATTAATGTAATTTCGTACAATTGCGCTTCAGCGTTCGTCCAGCCTCAAATAAAAAGAGACCGAACAGGACAGAGCGAGAGAGAAAGAGAGAGAAAGAATCAGAAAGAGAGCAAAAAGATGAGGTCTTCTAACAAGTGGCCACGCCGGGTTCGTCGTCGGTGTCTCGTCGTAGTAGGTTTTTGGAATGAAATGTTTGAAACCGAAAACGAGAAGTAAACGTTAGTACTACTCCCGGTAGCGACTCCAGAGAGCAGCGGGTACACCCTCAACGAAGCAGGACTTCTCCAGTTCGCCAGATGGTCGGTTCACGGTTACCACCCCTTCCACTCTTGCCACCACCACCACATTCAATTGCGCAACTGTACTAACCGTTCGAGTTTTATGGAGTCTCGATAAAGTTCTTGCTGCGCCGCACTACGGAGAGAACTTCAACGCGCCAACACACCAACTGCTTGCTGGCTTGCCCCTGGCCTGTGTGTGTGTGTGTGTAGTTCCATTTCCGGTTGATAGATAATCCTTTGCGGAGAGCATCCTGGGGCGAGTTCTCCGAGGGCCGAAAACATCGAATGGTTTAAAGCCACCACTAATGGCGGATACAACAGCTGCACGGTGGCCGTCCTGGCAGCGTTGCTCTGCGACCGCTGCCAAGCTGGCCTCTCGTCCGGTGGGATTTCACACCGAACGGTGGAACAACCGCTACCATCTCCCGTTGTCTCCCGCCCATCCCCCGCCGATCCGATACGATTGAGTGAGTTCTAAAAGATAATGGAAGGATTTTAAATTGTCTCGCGAGATTAATCGGCCCCACGGAAATGGCACTAAAGGGAGAAGTGGCGTGGAGTGGGCGGGGAGGGGGGTAGCAACGAGCGTTTGTGGTTTGTGCTCCGGCATTGTATTCTGGCTTTCTGATTCGTTAGGTTTTTCGGATTTAAAGCAGATTGCTTTCGGCCAGATATTGCATTTATTTTTGTGTGGCATCAGGATACCTATGGCTTAAACAATTCGTTATGACATGAGGGATAACGTTTCCGGTATTTTTTTTTTTTTTGTTAAAACCGAATGCTGAGCTAGAGTTTCTTGTGATTCCAGAAAGCTGGGAGGGAATGGCCGACGACGACTCAGCCCTTTAAGGAGAGACTTGAATGCGTTCAATGGAATCGATTTATAAAGATTTTGGAAAACTTTCTTCGATGCTGTTTTCGAATTGGATTTTAGTTTTCCTCACTTAACGAGTATTTTTGACAATTTGAGGGCTATAGGACACCGATCGAGTTCTTTCGGAAACAAGGGTTGCCACTTAAAACAACTTGACGGTTCAATCTCAAATACAATCCTCGCGCTGTCCCAAGGGGACCGGAGGCTGATAACCAGCCGGCCCGGTAAAAAAAAACAAAAATCAATGTGACAAATGTGCAAACTACTGTAAACATGACATGCTCATAAATGTATCACAATAGTCCCCTCGGCTGCGTGTGCAATCAATTACTCCGTAAAGTCGTCGTCGAAGGAACCGGTGGAAGAGGGTGTGCATTTCAGTCCGAATCTCTTCCTCTAGCCTTCGGTTCCGCACAAAAGCGACAACAAAAGGGAGAGGACCCAGAGCGGGCAAAGGGGGAAGACATTATTTTGCGGCCATTCACCCTCCGAGAAGCGGACAATAACCTTTCGCTCGTGTCCCTCTCGTGAACAAGGACACACTCACACACACATACTCTCGTTCTCTTTCTCGCGCGTTTGCGCCCATCTCTGTTTGTCTATCGCATTGTCCCTGGCCTGGCGGAGGAGATGTTTTATTATTTTTAAGCAAACATAGCGCGTATACAGATGTTTCAGTCTCTTGCTCACACACACACACACACACACACACACACACACACACACACACACATACACGCACACACTTTGTGCCATTAGCCATGCACCCCTTTTGGGGTGGCGAGGTCCTAATTCGTACATCCCTCAGCACCCGGGTATCTGAATCGAATTGATTCGGTGAGAGAGAGAGAGAGAGAGAGAGAGAGTGAGAGTATGTAGAGAGCGAACCATTGTTGCTACGCATCGGCATCGCAGCAGGCGGCACACACACACTCTTTGCCCACAGAGCCAGCAATTGGATCTGGCTACTTGGATTGAACAAAATGGACTGGACAGGATAACGCCACTACTTCGCGGGGCGTGAGGGCTTCGAGCTTAGCTTAATCCTTTCTGCCAATGAGCAAAGCTTATCGTTGGCTTCATAGTCGGGGACTTTTCCCTGGGGGGGAGGGGGGGGGGGGAAGGGGGTATCTCCGCTACACTAAAGCCATCCTCCTCGTGCACTGGCTCAGAGGCGCGTTGAATATTTTAAATCGTTAAATCCCTGCGGCCACCGCGGCCATTCCTCTCGTACGCGCGTACGTGTGTGTGTGTGTCCGGGGTTCTGTCAGCGATGCACCGGCAGCATTCGATTCGGAAAGGGGGTGGAATGGGCGGGATGGGCGGTCGGTTGTTGGTCCGGAAAGGATGATCATCCCGACCATTAGTAACGAACGAGGGAACGACCGAGGCGCTCGCGCGCGTGCGAACCGGATCGGATGATGGTCCCCCGGCCGGAGCTGTCAGCACTGTCGGAGCATAATCATCAGTTTTATTTCCGTTCCCGCTCCTCTCACCTCACGTACTTTCACTCTTTCACTCGAGTCTGCCGAGCCGCGTTCCTCCCAAGGGACCTGCCAAAAGGCTTAGAAGGGACGAGCAGTTACCAGGAATGCAGCAATCGTGGATGGATGGATAGAGATGCTTGATGCCACGAGGAGAAAGGGCCACAGGCGTGTGGCGTGAGGCCCTCCTCCCGGCCCGCATCATAATCATAATCATCATCCGTTTTCGATGCTTTGTCTGGATCGTCGTCTCTGGTGATTCGAGTGCTAGGACAGCGCAGACGGCGCATCGACGGCAGACCGGCCAGACCGTACTAGAATGATGCTGGCCATCATAATGCGCGACAGTGCGTACTTGTCATTTGTCTCCGGGGCCTGCGCCATCATCGGGCACCGGGTAGTAGGGTGGGGTGCGGTGTGGGATGGGGTTGTTAACCTTAGTGCCGTTAACAGGAGCTTTTCGCGCGCGCGCCCCCGCGCTTGCTCAGCCCCTCGAGATATGAGGGTAATTTTGGGGCCCATTGTTTCGTAATGATTATGATTCGAGTTTAATTAATTTTATTCAAATTTATTCACCTCAAACCACGCCACCACGGCTCCGTCATTCGAACGCGAAAGAGCCCCCGAGTCCGACTGGCCAGACGTCGGCCACATCCTACTCTGTTGTGCGTCTCTGGAAAAGGACGAATGACGATTCTGGTGAAAGGATCGTCCTTTCCTGGAAGAGTGTTATTCTTCAACCGCCGGGGAACTTCAAAAACAATTCTGTCCCACTATCGCTGCCCTTATCAATGATTCCGAGTAATGTTTTGCCCCCTGGAGCCGAAACACCTGCAATGCATATGGAAATGGTGAAATGGTGCACGAAATCGGGATAAGCTTGATGTAGTATTTCTCTGAACTCGAACCGATGTAAGTGGCTTCACACACGCCACCTTGCGTCACATATCTTCCTTTTATTGATAAAGCCGTTATCACTGAGGTTATTACGACTTCGACAGTTCACCAGCGATTTGTAATGGTTTGTTGTGTGGTTCTTGCAACTTGATGGATGAATCAAGTGAATAAATAGGAGTAGGAGCTGTTCAGATGCTTCATATTTTTTTCATATTTAAACGCAATTACGGAATGCAGTATCCGCCAAAGCGATGTCCAAATATACCACAGAAGGAAAACAAACAAAAGATCAACCGATTGAAATCAAAAGATTCCTGGCATCCTATGGTCAACAGCTTTACCGGGAATTCAATTTTCTTGCAGACACGCAGATTGCAGATTATCAATAAAAACATGCGTTGCGTTTTCTAATTTGAAATGCTTTCAATTCCATCAGAAAAATATACAAATAAACAAAACAATAACAGAAAAAAGCTTAATATAATTTTATGAAAGGTAAATAAGGTAGTGATTGAGTGTTAAATTGATTACCGGCGCTAAATTTAACCTCGTGTCTAATCGCGTTGATTCCTGTTTCCTTTAAATTCCTGATACTGCTGCTGCCGTACCGGTTTCTTCTTGATGGGTTATTTTGATTGCCGAACCAAGCACGGCGAAGACCGGCGCCAGGTTGTCTTCAGCACCCGGTACAGATAAGATTAAGCGTAACGATAACAATTAGGAATATTACATCATGTTGTGTATGGTTTACATTGCTTTTATTACATCAAATGTCTTGATTACATCAATCTCCCACAACCAACGTTCACTGTGTGCTTAGTGTAAATATTACATAAGATAGGCAGTCGTAGTTCCGCAGAACCTTGAGCTAACGGCAACAACCAAATGAAGTTTCGCTGATAGTAGGATCTGCGATGTTGATAGTATCTCACAATTCAATCTAGGAGCTTTTATCCTCCTTTGTAATTGTTATTGAAAAGGTCTTCGACATTGAAAATTAAGATAAACGTCCCAGTCTGTAATTACACAGCGAACGTGTGTGTGTGTCTTATGCTAAGCATAAAATAAAGGCTAATAACATCACGTCTCCTTACTAAACACCCCATTCGTATCTATAGTTTCGTTCAAGGAGCACCAAAGGTTCTCCATGATGTCGTCGTCACTAAATGGCATTCAGAATGGGGGTCCTCGGCACCGTTGGTTCCGCTTGAAGTTGTCCGGTTTCGTGCACCATTGCTCCAAAATGATCTGGAGAAGCAAAAGCGGCAATATTTCCGTCCAGATGACATAAATAAATTGTGCCAGCTTTCGGCGACTCTTCCAGCCCGTCGCATTCATCACGTCTATCGCCTGCTTGGGGAGGGCCATGGTTCGTGTATCCGTATCCGGGAATCGTAGATCACACCTCAGCTGATCGTATCACTCTTTGCGCTCTATTTCTCTCGCGGTCTTTCGCGGTCTCTGCCTTATCACTTTCGTTTGTCGGGTAGGGGGCCTGAAATCGATGCGTTTCTTTTGGGGGGACTGGTTCTTCTCCTTCAGCCTGGCGCTGATTCACGGTCCACGTCCGGGGGAGGGGCACAGCCGGGACGATATAGTCGTCTGTACGATTTGAGGGGCTCGTTGGTGGGCTGATCGGGGGTGGCGTCATGGAATTGACAAAATGAAATAGATTGCATCAGACGGTAATTCGCGCACGTCACTCGCTGGACGCAAAATGCAGCCTCGAGAATCAGGTTTCAGCACAACGTCACTGATGGGCCGGCCACGAACAGGATCGAACACGTTTCAGCATGATTCATGCTCTCGGACTTACCTCTGTTCCCATGATCTTTCGCGGCTGGATGCTCGTAAACGACTGTGCGAAGCGACGGCGAAGAATGGCCCTCTTCAGGCAGGTGCCCAGCACATGCGCTTGTAGTCGTACGCGCTTAGCCGGTGGCTTAGTAGCTTGTAGTGGTGCTGTTCATAAAAGGGGGTGACACATGTACAGTGCCGGTTGAAAGGGTTGGCACATGCCGGTTGATGGGGCGGCTCTCGCACTTTCCTTATCTATCGTATCTTATCAATGTTGTCTTTATGATCAATGCTTGCTAGTATCAAGACGTAAAGTATGTGTTTAAAGCCCGTAGTATGTTGTATAATTTACAATCAATGATGAAATTGGAGAAATTAAAATAAAAACAAAATGCATTTTAGCAACGTTTTTCGGTTGCATGCATGCTCGCCATGTTGCTGATCTAGCGCCAGCAACTGTAAGCCGGTTCCGTGCTCATGTGAATGGTTTACGCATGCGCAATCGACTTAACGCACGCACACACAAATACTAAGAGAGCGTACACGCATGTGCTTCCCAGCACAATGGCCACGCACACGCCCCCCGAGAGACATAGGAGGCCAACTTTTGTTGTATCCGCGGCTTTGTTGACGGAACGCCAACAACCCTTCTTATCATGCTCACGCGACCGACGACGAGAAGAAAAAAAAAAGACAATTACATCAACGTGGGCCAATGAACGCGGTGTGCATCTTTCAAGTGCATTGCGGTGAGTGCGGCGGATCCGGGGAGACCGTCTTCTTCTTCTTCTTTGCGTCTGAAGATCGAAGATTCTTTTCCGCGCGAACATTCTTTAACATTTCACCGACACCGGTAACCGAGCGGTTACCCCGGTGTGCGTAGGGTCCGGTGCTTAGAAAACGTCAGCATCTTCACGGTTCATTTACACCGCAGCCACCGCCGCCAGACGCGACGAATTGAGGTCAACGATTCGAACGACGAACCGGACGGATGGCGGGGGATGAATCATCATCGGCAATCGGTTGGGGATTTTCCTGTTTTTTTCACCACCTCGGCGCGCACCTTCCTGGTTGGGGCCCGTAGACTTTCTCTCTCTCTCCCGTGTGTGTGTGTGGCCTTGAAGGTGCTTTCGTTT
The DNA here is from genome assembly GCF_943734745.1 of Anopheles darlingi. Taxonomy (NCBI): domain Eukaryota; kingdom Metazoa; phylum Arthropoda; class Insecta; order Diptera; family Culicidae; genus Anopheles; species Anopheles darlingi. The sequence continues at coordinate 71,522,901 of NC_064874.1, read as the reverse complement.
GCTTTGTTTGAATTTCAAATTCCGCCACTCAGAACGTGCGCGTGACCTTGGCGAATGGTGAAATAGGTTTAAGGAAATGATGTCTTCGTGCGATTGGCTAATTGAAGAGCAGATACTGATGTTGGGAAGATAGGAACCGTCGGTCGGTTGGGTTCTCAAATGTCAACCCCTCTGATATGATTATAAAATCCAATGCTACCCCTTCGCGCCAGCTCCAGAGTCCAGAGATGGAATGTGCGCTGATCTTGCCGTAATGCTTGCCACTCCATCATGCCTCCCGGTTGATTTACCGGTACCAAACATGACTGTTCAGGTTTCGATATCATTAATTTAGGGCACCCGGTTTTCAATTATTCATGCTCTTACGCATAAATCAAGGCAGATAGCGTGCAGCAACGGGGCCCGGTCAGATTGGAGCAGCAGCAGCAGCAGCAGCAAGTTCCCAGCCTACTAGGATTGTCTTGGTACGATATATGCGCAGCGCTCGGGGACGGAGACACATACTGTGGCTGTGGACCCAGCCAGCATTCTCACTCTCGCACCCTTTCTCGGTTATCTATGATACATTGGAGCGACCTAACGAACATGCCGGTATCATCTTTCTGTGACGGTTGTGAGGCACCTAACAAGGGATGCCTTCAAGGTTGCTGCAGGAGTTGCTTCGAAACGGTCAAAATATGAAGGGAAGAAATGATCAGAGAGAGAGAGAGAGAGAGTTCTTTTGGCAGCATCGTAGCAATCGATGCTGCACTCCATCAACCCTGTTTATACAACCTGGATGGATTGAAATGGATGTGCGTCGTGCCGGTAATGGATTGGAAATGTGTGATTCATTCATTTCCACAAAATGGTAACATAGAAAACGCGTACAGGACGGATAGCAATTAGTTGAAACAAAGATACTTTGTTTGACTGGCTCGGTTGCGTTTGATCCATGTTTTCGTTGCACTCTAACTCTCCTGCTGTAACTCCGTATCACGATATCGGTTGCGATAAGCATCACGCACGACCGCCGGCACGGACTGAACTGGTGTGCAAACGCAATGAAACGGCAATGGACAAAAGCGCTTCCACCGGAGAAAGTACTTATCGAAAGTGTGAACGCTTCAAATTCGATAAACTCACAAGTAGTAGCAGCATGTACAAAGTGGCATTAAGGGGGATGAGCAGCAGCAGCAGCAACAGCAGCTAGAGGGAAGGCGTGGCAGGGGCCGTTCCCTGGCCGTTTCATCGAAGGCAATCGAGAACCGAAAACGATTAAAGCATTAAATAAGGCGAAAAATGAAATCCTTTCCGGTGCGGTGCCCATAACCCCCAATCGTCCAGTGTATGTGTGTGTGTGTTTGTGGAATGTGCCGACCGGGAGCTCAACGGGCAAGGTTCAAGTGGAAACCCTTGATCCTGGCACGGGAATCGATCGTTTCGCTCCAGTTGCTGTGCGCTCTATCGAATATTTTGCTTTTTTTTTTGGAGAGGCTTCTGATAGAGTTTAAGTATCTTGTTGGCCAGATTTTGTGCTTCTCCTGTTTGGTGATAGCGATAGGCGTTGGTCGATGAAGGCGGTTCAGAAAACTGCTATAAAATATGGAGAAAAAAAACTTTTAAACTATTGCAAATGATAGAAGTTTATCTGTTGCTCTAATACTCCGTCTCCTTTCTTTATATTTAAAATAATTTATATTTAAGATGGAAAAATGTGGGAAATCAACATTTGAGTGTTGTAATCGCTTCGCATTGGAAGAAGCAGTTATCTCGAAGTTCCTACAAAAAAGGAATGGAAAATCAAGATAGGTTTTCTGCCAAAAAAGAACAGGCTTGTGTTTGTTATGCTGCTACAGCTGAACTTGGCACACCTCTATCTACCTGTGGTAGTATTTTAGGTACCATTCTTTAACATCCTTGACACGGACCGATGGTTTGGCTCGGTTCAGTACGTTCCTTCGTTCCAGCAAAGTCATCATCAACGTGTACGTTGAGCACCTCGTCTGCCGGTTGTTTGCATACTCTTGGGCAACAGCCAGGAACCTCTGACCTCCGAGAGAGAGAGACTACTAAAAAGTAAAGGAGTGTGAGAAAGCACTAACAGAAAGACTAACAGTATACTACACCCCTGATAAATTACCGATCGTTTACCACCTTTGCCAGAAGACCGTTTGTGCAATCGCTTCTGCCTTCCTTTGTTTCCCTTTTCCAAGGCCCGCCAAAATGGCCCGCAATCTCGTGTTTGGAATGTATTGGGACACGGAAGACGGATGCACCGTCATTTTGAAGGCCAATCCGATTCGCGCACCAACCACCACCACTACCTAAAGAACGCATGCCAAGAGCGTCGTCGAAAGAATGTGTTGTGTTGAATGAACGGTCGCAATCGCTTTTTGGTCCGCGTTTCGCTTTGATGTTTGCTGCTCTTTTGATCATAATCGGTTGAATGAGGCTGTTATGTGTTTATGTGCTGGCACATAGCCTGCGCTTTAAAGAGGGGTCTGTGCTTTAAGGTTCCGGTCATGCAGGATGCATCTCCCTTCTCTAAAGCCGAACAAGCATCCGGAGAGGTGGTTAGGAGGACACGAAATGCTGTTAACGTGGTTCCGTATGAAATGAAAAATCGAACTCAATGTACAGTGCAGAGCTGACGTGTGTTCTATCCCTTCTGTTTTTACCGTCGCCGTCGTCTGTCGTTATTAATTTCTATCTTTTTTCTCTCTCTCTCTTCGTTTTTCGTTCACAGCGGATAAGGAGTACCTGAGGTTCCAGGGGAACGAATCGACGAGCGACTACTTCAAGCTGGTGCTGCGCGATCCCAACACCAACAATCTGCTCGTGGGCGCCCGGTGAGTGATACCTTACGTTCGATAATATATTCACTTTCACCTTTCTTCTTTCACCTTTACGGATCCGGAGCGGCTCTCCGGATGCCAGATCGTTCTATTCGGAATCGAACCCAAGCGTTCTAGCGAGTGAGGTTCCGTTTGCCGTGTGGGCATGCCCACATGGCATGGTTGGGCTACGCTATCGCTTTCGTCGTGCCGTTAGGTCGAACGGATTTTTCGATTTCAATTTATAGTTCAGAAGTGCCTAAACCCCTTTGCTGGATGTGCTTCAAACACAATCGTCGCTTTTGGTAGGAGTTCGTTAACCGTAACGGACTTGGTGTGGTGCCAGTCAGAAGGGTGGGAGAGTGCACATAAAATGGAAATTAATGCTCCATCCCCCGCCGCGATGCATCCGATGAATCCGACATTAATTTATGCCGGTAGGAATCGGAGGAAATATGTTGCGCGTTTGGTTCGTTCGTTCGGCATCCAGAGCAGATAATTCATGTGACTGTAACGTGGTGGTTCTGATCTCTTGAAACATAATGCTGACGCATAAGCATGCATTCTTCTACCTTATCTTTCAGTCTGGGCTCGGACTGGCGGGCGGGTGGTGGATGCATGGCGTGGCGAGTGATTGCGGTGCTGCACAAGCGAGAGCGGGACTTTGATTGGATTGGCTCCGAAATGGGAACCCGGACTGTTCTACTACAATATTGGCTGCTTTGTGACGCTGATTGGCGCGTGTGCATGCGTGTGTGTGTCTGGTGCCAGGGCGGAAAGAAGTTTTTGCTTTTGTCTGTAGCGAGCGTGTGCTTCTCGGCTAGCATAATAATGCAATTTGCTCCTTCGTCCAACAATGTTTGCACATCCGATTGGCTCGTGCAGTGCTAGGGCTCCGGCATTGGAAAATCAACATTTCCTTTTCTCGCTTCACGGGGCGTCCCTACTTTCTTGTCGCTACACTGGACGCCGCCAGCACGTTGTGTGTCGCTGAAGAGAGCTTGGCGAAAGGTCGGATTGATCAGAGGGAACGATAAATCCAGGATAATGCATTTATGAAACATCGTTTCATGCGTTTGTTAAAAGAAAATTCGATAAAAATGGTGAGGAATCCGGTGCTTTGCTCGAGCATTAACTTCTTTTTAGTTTCGTTAGTGGAATCTTTTACTTTTGGGAAATATTGGCTACAACATTTATTGCACATAATGATGAATCCTTTTTGCGGGACAAATTTTGCGAAAATGTTTTGGGATTTAGCAAGCAATCCCCCGATGGATAGCAGAACCTGTAGTGCAACGAATCCACCGGGATTGATTGCAAACGAGAATATCATTTCCGAAATCAAAGATCGGGACAGTTATCCGAACTGCAGATGCTGCACTTCACGATTCAGAAAGGACTCGCTTCACACCATTAACTATTCTCCTACATTTCGACGTGCACCTGACTCTACGCCGTATGGCTTGTCCCGGTGCACCAATGAACCCTATTCGGTTCCCATTGGAAACGGTAGAGCCAGACCATCAACGTGATACGACACCTAACGTACCGATTGCGACGATTTTGACAAAGCAATGGTGCAGGAATGCAATCGGAATGCTCGCCTTCCTGTATCGCTATCGTCGTCACATCGTACCAAGTGTCGTACTGTGCGTGTGCGTGAGCTCCATGTGCTCCAAACTTCAACTACGCCCGGATACCGACGTTGCATCGTCGTGGAATGGATGTTTTAGGGGCCAAATGTTGTTAGGCGCGCCATCGGGCTCGGCTGATATCGGCCCAATCAGACATTGAATGTGACATTGCATTTCTGATGATGCGTTTGAGATGAAAGCTCTCTCGGGGTGATCCTCGGCAATAATTACTCTTCCAATTGCAACGCTAGGCCAACGCCACCCAGTCAGACATAGCCCGGTACGAAGGGAATTTTGAGTGGAAAGCCTCCAGGGAAGGGGCTTTTGAAATCCTTTGGAAAATATGTCAAATCTAATCCGGTGTCCTTTGTGTTGGGATAGAAGTTGTGTCCTTTCGGTGAACCGATTTGATTGGTTTATGAGCTGTGAAGAGAACTAATTTATAACTAGCCAAAATTTGAGTTCAAGGATATTCTATGCTTCCATAATATTTGGTAAATAGTTTAAATAACTAGCGATAATGATGATGGAATCAATAAATTCCTTAACTACTCAAAGAAAGTATTATATCTTTATGATGTTTGCTATGACCTTTGTAGATCATTGTTCTTGACTAATAATATCGTTCTAAGAATACAAAGCTTGCCCTTGATATTAATAATTGAATGGCTTATGAAGAATTGTTGAATTAAACTGTTTTGTACGTAAACATTTTATATGATATTGTAAGGTATGATTCACAAATGACTCAAATATGTGCACGACCATGTACTGAAGTTGCATCGGAAACGGTCATTCCACATCTTGATAAGACTGTTTCGGTGTCTCCGAGCTGGTTCGCTGGCACTTGCCCTGACTCACTGACTCGAAGTGGGCAATCTAAAACACGTGTCTGGAAGCCCAAATGACGTCAGTTCTGTATCTTGGACTGTTGCTTCCGGCGCTGGTGAATTGTGACAGATAGATTTACTGACTGCCATTCATATATCCAACCATATTTTGCGTTCTGTGCCATTGAGTTGCAGATTGTTTGTAAAGTAAAATCCTCTGGTACTGGAAAGTTTCTCTATAATGGGAAAAAAATGTAACTATTGCACGTCGAATTGCAGTGAACGCACGCGACGATCGAAATATGAGTTTCGTACGAAAGAAAACCTCCTGATTGGACTTGCGTCGACCAGCTGGTGTTTACGCGTCGGTAGATGTTATCAAAATTGACAATATAAATAAATATGACGCAGTATACCCGACAGTAGGACGATGATGGACCAACTGGTGCGCACCGTTTATCTCACGCTGATGAAGAAACTGATTCCGAAACATCAGCTCGGACGGACCCACGGTCCATCTTCATTCCTCCTCGTTATGAGCCATCCCGGCACGGCAGCAGTGGCCTTTTTATGAGATCGTTGCTAGAACTAAGAAAAGGTGAAACAAAATGTTGCTCTCACTGCTTTTGCCAACGAGCAGCTGTAGTAGCAGTTCTTCCTTAATAATGATGATGATCATGATGCTGATGGCAATGAATATCACATACCTCGGTTCGTCTCATCAAAATGATTTTGGGCGAGCGTAAGAGATCCTTATTATCCTTTATGGTGTACTGTTCAGCAAATCCTTTTATCTTCTATGCATCATGCATCATACATTTCATCCGAATGAAACAATATCTTCGTACATTATCTTCGAACCGAACATGGTTTCGGATGGTGTCAAGGAAATCTTTAATTTAAAAAACGTCTGCTTGGATTTTTTTTAAAGGAATGCCCTTTTATTCTACCACATTATTGTTGCTGGTTTGTCGTTGCTGACTGTTTTTCAATTCGCATGCATCCAACTAGAAGTACTAGTCGATCTCCCGGATCATCATTCTTGAAAAACTTAATCCTTCGATGTTGTCGTTGAAATCATACCAAAACATTGATTTATCATCGTTTTCATTCAAGTACCGACCATTTAAATTTGCCTCGGTACAGTCCTTGTACCACCAGGCGCCTTCGTGGATATGGGCACATTGTGCATTGCTGTTAATATCGTTATCACGATCCTTTGATGAGAACTTCATCCCTTTATTCGACCACATTCCATGGCCTGCAGTTCCATCATGCGATCCCAGATCTTTCAGGACATACCCTTCACTCTCACTACCTATTTCGAAAGCATCATATCGCGTATATCTGTGTTTTTCACTAAAATCCTTCAATTCGACAATCAGCTCATGCTTACGAGCCTTTGTAAGCTGATGCACTTTTTCCAACCCCAGCCAAAATTCTTTATTCAAATCACCGAATCCATCGCGGTACTCATTCCAGCCACGATAAAAGTCCACTGATCCGTTATAACGGTGCTGCATCGCGATCCATCCACCATCGAACTTCTGCTGTTCACAATACACTTCGAACGGAACACTATCAGTTTTTACACGGATCAGATATATTCCCGAGGCTTTCGATGCAGACAGTATATCCCTGCAGGATGACGGTACAATGTTGTTCTGAATTTGTAGCACCCGTCCTACGTCTCGATCGAGTTTATGCAACGCTGTATGGAGCTTCTCTTGGTTTCGATTTTGGAGATCGCTGAAATTGAGCGCAACATGATCTTCGAATTTGTGGAGTGCGGTAAGCGTTTCATTTTGACTAGATCGCTGTTCATGGATCTCGTTCTCGATTTTCTGTATCTTTTGGTCTATATTTTGCAACAGCAACTGCATGCTCTCCGTTTTGTGCAGCTGATCCTCCAATTTCTGCATTTTCAGCTCCATGTGTTGTAGCTTATTCGATATAGCATCGAACTTGGTTAGGATCAAATTTAGTCCTTCCGTCGAATTACCATAACCATTACCACTTGCGGTTACTGATAAAAACGCACAAAACACGAGCAACGCAGCGTGCAGCTTCATTTCTGGAACGTTCTTTGTAACACAACGAATCAACTAGGAGGTTCAATCAGATCGAGGCTGCCGAGCTATTTGGAAGTACGATTTATACTGATTCAGTGTCTACACCACCGCTCGTATTCTCATAGCGATCGAGCACAAGCATGTCCGTTTGATAAGCTGATTGCTATACTATGCTAGCATGCTGGACGCTGCAGACCGGATTCGACCCCAGTTTTAGGGGCAAAAAGTTCGTTTTTCCCCTCTGCTAATCTCAGAATTTATTGCAAACTCATTGGATTGCTGAACGCAACATTGTACATGATACATAAGAACACCCTGCGGCTAATACGCATGAGACATTCAAAGCCGTATGTCTTTGATTGCTTTTTGTATATGTGATAAGATTTATGAAATTGATCATACATCAAATCAAGGTAATTGCAGATTGAACTACTTCAAAATTTCTTGAATTATTATCATTCATTTGTGCTACTAGTCTCAATTATTTGTGTGTATTTGTACGTTTGTAATGCGTTCGGTTTGAGCTGAGGATGATTTGAATCAATTGCGAGACACAAAAGTTTTGAAATTGTTAAGAGTCCGTGGCATGAACAATCATTGCCTTGCGATCGGTTCTATACCTACTCCAGACATCCAGCCAACACACTAGCCACGATAACCTCCGTGTCATGGCTATTTTCATTTTATACGAAACTGATACGCACTTGATGTTGCTTTAGTCATGCAACTCGCATGTACTGATGTGCAGAGGAATCGTACTACGCAGCTTAGATGATAACTCGTGATAGAGCTGGTAGGTTGGGCCAAAGGGTGACGTGCTGGACCATACCGTGATATGGTTTGTCTTAGAGAGAAGATTTATTGCTCCGTTCAACATTAAACATTTGTTCTTTCAACATCTTCTGAATTGAAACATATTCAATTTTCAAACTCCAATGTTTTTTCTTGTTATGGTATAAATTAGTAAAAAGTGCTGAAGTTTAACGTTTTCCCGTTGGTCACATAAAACATGCTCCTGCGTGTATGTGGCTCACAGTAAAGACAACTGCACCGAAGCAGGATATCGTTTCCGTTCCATTTCCGCATCCCATGAACGGTGATGATCGATGATGACAAATTATTTCAAATGTGCTGTCCATTTGCGGGAGAATTTCAATTTGAAATTTCGAAGAAGCGAAAGTAGTGGAGTGAAGCGAGAGTAGATCATTGAGAACATTCATCAACCGGGCTCAACTGTAGCTCAACCGGAATGTTTGCGCACTTGAGACGATGGCGGCAGCCGTCGAAAAAGCCGTCGAAGCGGAGAAGGAGGGGACATGTTTTCCCGCCGTTTTTTTCTTTCTTTCTTTCCGAGTTTTGTTTTGCTCCACTAGTGGCCCGTAGCTTACCCCTTTTATCTTCACTCGTCATCGCATCGTCATCGCATCGTCATCATCGTCAGCCGAAAAGACTAATGACGAGAGGCTCCTGTGACCACGTCGTCTCCTTTCGACATCGTCAACGCCCTTCCCGCTGCTCCAGCAGAGCCCGTGTGTCGGACGCTTTTAAGGTCCCCTAAGAGATAAACGAACGGGAATGCCGGTAAAAGCTTCTGCAGCATGTTTTTTATGCGCTTAGAGCTGCTGTTCTAGTGCTACTAGAGTGCCCCTTGCCCGGGTTCCGTTTGCCGAGAAAAAGGGGTTCTTCGTACGACGAGCGTCTTGGCAAACAGTTTTCCTTCTGGCTGGCTTTCGGTTTCGGGGAGCAAGCAGAAAACGAGAATGAAAATAACTCTAGAAGAAGAAGAAGAAGAAGAAGTTGCTCCGTCGTCTTCGTCGTCACCATGATTGATGAGGCTGTCATCTGGAGGCGCTCAGCTCGTGGCGTGCGCCCGGTAGCGGAAATATGTTAAGAACCGTTCACCGTTCCCCGCTACAGGCCAACACCTCGTCGGGTGTTGCTGTTGGTCAGCGTTTAGGTGAGGCCGCCAGCGCCCTTGTGGAGGTGTTTGTGGATTGTTTAGAGAAATGTTCGAAGCTGATGCGGGCGTTTATACTGTTTGTTAATCATTAAATGTAGTTTAGTTTATGAAGGCTAAAGATTCGTTGACAAGCGAGCGACCGTTCTACCATTGCCGATGCAGCCATCGTCGCGAATACTTTCGGCAAAACGCACACAGCGTCACACAGTGTTGCAGTTCACATCGTTTCGAATTCGATTGAACGACGATAGTCTTTGGTGACAGCATGATTTATGGTGGCCACTGGCAATGTGGCAACATTTTCCAGTTGTCGTCAGCAGTACCAGTCAGCGTTTTCCCCGTTTGCAATGCAGCATTTAGGTATCGTGATGGATGGAAATTTCGGAAAAGTTCATCCTTCTCGTTGGAGCGCATTTGGAGCGTGCAACTGGGGAGAAGTATAATCTAAAGCTTGCCGTTGAATGCTTCATTGTTATACGTTTGAACGGAAATTTCGAAACACTTTCGAGTGCTGTCGTTTGTTTACTTACTCTCCAATTTCGATTTAATACATCCTTCAATCCAAGCGATATGGTTGTTTTGACGACCTAGATATAAAATTACCTCGAAAACTCCTGCTTGGGGGCTCATTCGAAAAATAGTTCATTGCTCGATCAGATACCCTTAATCCTGCTAAAAGCTTATAGGGAGCATTATTATAAAAAATGAATGGCTTCTAAAGAAGCTCCCAACAACAATATCCATACAATCATCCCTTTAACCGGTGGAAAGGGTGTGTGCTTTCATGCGTGCCAAAAGTTTCCGCACGATCCGTTACCATGTGTGCTTGTGCCACCGTTATTGTCGTCGACCGGCAAGTTAATGCAAACCTTTTGCTCACAAATCCCGGCAGCCATAATGAGAAAGTTTTCTCGTTAAACACTATTGAATTATTTGTAATTATTGACATGCGATGGAAGCTGCCAGATTCTAGACAACACTATTCAGCACCATTGTCCTGTGGCTTTGCCTTGGCAAGATCCTCCGAGGCTGGAGAGGTCGAACGCTACGCGTACATTATGATGAGCGGTTCCCGGAAATATGAATGAAGATCAGCGCAGCTGTCGGATTTAATATCCCAACTTCTCTATAATGTGCTTCGAGGTTGGCTATTTCAAACAGGGGCCAACGTGAGGCTGCTGTGACATGGTGGTGATAGCGTACACTCTTCAGCGTGGCACCACCACCACCATGACTCTGCTGATATGCTAATTTATGTCGGCAAACATGTGTCAAAGTTAAAGTCGACTTTACAGCTTTAGGGCTGATGATGCCGCTCTCGGTGCTTTCGATGTTTTCAGTGCTGCGAGAGCTCATCGATCGATTGGAGTTTAATTCCCGTTTAATTGGCAACATTACGCGTCCCTCGGCGTACCGCGCGAGATTTGGTTTACGGTGGATTGCTAGAAAGTCACGTAAAATATAAATTTTGAACACATTTTTTTGATCGCCGCGATGCCCAAAAGCCCCAGAGCTTTCGTGCACTGGATGCAGCCATAGCTGCTGGTCAACAAGTGTTTTTCTTCACCGTCTGGAAAAGCGCTATCTGCTCCAATCTCCGCTGGTGCTCCACATATTGCCATTGTTGTGCAAAACCATGCTGTACGGACTCGGATATTGGATTTGCTGACATTCACCAGCAGCTTTATCGATCGACGGTACACTCGCACACACGCACACCGGTACTGGCTTTTGGGACTAAAGTTTATCATGTGGCTGCCATTCGCCAGACGCCAGGACACTCTTCGCTCTTGACTCGCTGCGGCGCTGTGCTTATCGTTTACATCATCGCATCGTCGCCGAACTCTGTTGCTGAAGGCTGCCAAAAGTTAAATCATGTGTGCAGCCATAAGATAAAGCGCCCGGGTTATTCCGTTCCGGACACTGTTCTTGTTTGTTTGGTTTTTTTTTTGCTTTCGGTATATGTGTTTGTGGCAAGTGTATCATTTGTGATGGCCGGGATAAATTCGTCCCATCGTCGTCCAGACCACCAGCAGGCAGAGAGCCAAGATGTTTCCGCCTTGGTAGCAGTAGAAGTTCTAAAACACGACATTCGACAAGTAGCACACCGTTGGGGCCCTGCGTAACGTGTGGATATAATTTATCCGACTTTTCGGCAAAAAATAGTCTGATTTTGCTTGTGCTCTGGAGGCTAAAGGGAAGAGAAAAATATCGAGCTCCATTACGTAAGTCCTGTTACGGTGGATCCTTTCCATGTGATCCTTTGCGACACTGGGAGCACACTGTGCCGGGATGCTGGCCACAATTTTTGAGGTTAATTTTTAGTTCAGGTGCGTTGCTTTCTTTAATAATAATGATGGTTGATGTGGTTTTAGAAACATTTTATCTAAGCTCATTTTAAAAAATGTTTACTAATTGTTGGCACCTTCATCATCTTGATTAGAATGTCTGTTAACAACGATTTACTTGAAGGTTTTTTTTTAAATTAACCCATGATGCTGATATAAAGTCCCTTCGATGTTTTGAAATTAATCCGTTCACCATATTTTTAGCCATATTCGAGCTCAGGCCCACTGTGCCCCGCATACATCCCGTGCTAGTTGGTATGCGTGTGACACGTCGATATTCGAAGCTCCATTTGCGTCATCCATGGCTTACTCGTATGATGCTAAGATGGGGTAGAGAAAAAAAACGGATCTGAGAAGGAAAAAAGGAGAAAGGATAAATTTTTAAACAGACACTGGCGGTACACTTTCGTACATTACGTTTGATGAAAACCGTGGTATGGGGCGTGGTACGTGGTGCATTAAAGTCCCCACCTGCGTGGAGACGGATCAGGCGTAAAGACGAAATTTGAGGTCGACCAAAGAGGACAGAGATACGCGCCCAGGTACGGCTAAGAACCGATATAATCCATCACATAAATATGCACACATGAATTGATGAAATATCGGCATCGATACGACGTAATACGATTCGGTACCTCCCCGGGCCGGGCCCCGGGGGGCAGCGGGCTGCGTACTCGGTAATCGGGTGGCAAAATTTTTGCCGGCGACAACCTGTCTGGTCTGGCTTATCACGAGGCAAGGTGCTCCGTTGTGAGCTGACTGAGCGCGTCTATAATCTTATCAGTACTAGCCGCTCGCTTCTTGGCAAATGGAGTGCTGGAATCCGATTCGCGATTCGCGGACAATCCTAAATCATTGCGTTAAGCTGTGAGGTTTAATGAGATAACAACCATGATGTAACTTATCTCGCTAATGAGGTAAATCCCAGTGCTAGCTGCCGGTTTGGTTGTACTTCTTCGTTTCTTTTCGTTTCTTATCGAGGGCACCTCTTCGAGTGGCACAACCGTTCGTTCGGCAGAAATGCTGATGATGAGGATGTTTGCGAGCAAATAACGAAACGATTCCCGAACGTGCGTGCTGCAGGTGTGAAAAGTAATTCCCTGTATTGTGTCTCGTCTTTACACTCTCGGAAACCGATCGGAATCGGTTTGTTTGCTCGTCACTGAAGCCACCAGCGGCATCGTGGGCGTTGCGGTGGAAAGCTTGTTGAAAATGGTCGATTGATGGTGACCGTAGGGCCGTTGTGGTCGCAAATTAAATTCCCATTTTACTCTCACCATAAACAATTCCCTCATTTTTGCTGCCGACGACAAGGACCTGCCTGTTTGTTGGACTTTGGGTGTGTGTGTGTGTGTGCCCGGCTGTCAGTCCGTCAGTCTCGGCCACAGTTGCACGCATCCGTGCACAATTTGTGCCCTTGGGACTGGTGGTGTACCGTTGATGAAGCTCAGCTATTAAATTACTCACGCACATATGATTCTTAACACAAAGCCCGCACAATACCCCAGCTTACGGACTTGGTACGCACAAGGACGGACAAGCGAAGCTTATGTGAGCAATCACCCGTCGGGTTGGTTAATTATGCGTTGCACTCGAGGGTCTTGCGCTCATTATTTGTTGAAATATGATTCTACTAGAACATTTGTTGGTAGATCAAATATTATATTTCAAGCTCATCTTTCAAGGCATAGTAGGCTGTACATTTTGGCGAAGTCTTTTGTAATATTTTCAGTCAACTAATTAGCTGTCCACAAGATCCTTTTCCCGGGTTCAATCTTCAACATCCTCCTCTTTGACCTCTCCGAATCGAAGCATCACGAGTCCAACCAGGAAGCTTGTATCATTAGCTTTTAATGTCCACCCCCCACCAACAAGCCCGGGTTTGGATGGATTTGCATGTTGTACGCACGACGTACGATGCGAAACTCTCTCATCAGCAATGCATATGCACTATGCTGGCGTCCGAATCGAGGAACATTTGCTTTCTCGTCGATCATAATCAACGATTCAAGGCATATGGAGGCCATATGCAGGTGGCTGCCACCGTTCACCACCACGTCCATGTCCACTCCATAGCATTGCAATATGTTCGGCTCGGAAAATCAATACATTCTCCCAAACCCAACCACACATGCCGCTTTGTCAGCCATCCGTGTGTGTTACTCCGGGCAGGATACCGACGCGAGGGATTCGAAGCCCGAGCTTCCCGCGAGGATCACGTACTGCCCGGACCGTGCAAACGGAAAGCGGTGACCGAATCAGTCCTCCATTAATAATTCAACTAAATTATTGATCAAATAACGCTCGCCAGCCCCACCCCCCTCCCCCGGAGACCACCACCCACGAGCTGGGCTTTGACACATGTGAATCAGGCTTTAATTTGCTTACGGCCAGCCGAGCCATATTAATCATGCAATGTGTGTGTGTGGGCGTGAGAGTAAAAATGGCTGACGTGTTGTGCGTTAAGGGTTGTTGGTGCTGGGAATGACGCAACATCGGTGTTTGCCAACGAAAGAACGCTTCCATGATAGTCGAGGGCGTAATTTGATCATTTCAAAAGGAAATCACATTTGACACAGCTACGAAGTCCATGCCGAGGGAGGAGAAGGATTTCGATTGGTAATATTTTGGGTTTGAAAGAAGTGCTTTAGAAATCATTTCATTCGTTCTTCAGCTTCCGGTAAGTGCGTGAAATGAGACAAACAAAAATGCTCCCGCTTCAGCAAAGTTAAATCCTTTTTTTCCGTTTTCCTAAAAAATGCCCTTTGTTTGCCTCTAAAAGCTTTAGCGAGCCATTTTTGTGTTTCGAGTTCGAAGCTGCGGCAGCTTTTTAGACTCAGTAGGCCATTGTAGGTCCTTCCTTTCATCCGAAATACAACCAAAGTAGCTATCAAAGGATTGGAGAACGCGAATGGTTAAAAGAAAGAAATAAAGGAAAAAACTCCCCAAACCATCACCACAAAAAAGAGCCAACAACAAACATCTTGACAGGAAGAAAATTCTACCCCGGTCGCGCGCTGCCTTGGAAAATCTTAATTATCCCTCTCCCCTCGTGCTCGTGCCTCAAAAAAAAGCGGGGAACAATCCGCGGCGTGGCATTCGGGATGGTGGATCGGGGGGAAGGAGATGAGGAGGGTGCCACGGGGTCTTCCGCTATGTTAAACCTCGTTCGGTTACTAATTAATTTGTGCTGTTTATATCTCTATTAAAAAAGCGACCGAACTGAAAAAGGATACCAAGGAGTAGGGGGGCATGGGCGGCGGAACCTCTAAACAGTCAAAGCACCTCTCCGACCGTGAGCCGTCAGTGTGGAAGGGGGTGGGGGAGCGATGATGCTGGCTTACTACCAGACCACCACCCACGAAATTGGATAGTAGCGAAAGTTTTGTGATAAATTTAATAAGTCCTTAATAACTCGAGGGGTGAGTGACGTCGTCGTGGCCTTTGGGTCTCGGCGCACGGACTGCGGACTCTCCATCACATGCGCCCCCAGAACGAATGCTACATTTCAATTCAATCCACGCCCGACAGCTCGAAGCTTTACGCGCCCGCGTTCTTGAAGCCTCACACCATTGGTGGTGGTGGTGGATTACAACAAGCATGAAATGGATTCCGGGGAAAAAGAAACCCGAAGCAACGAGAGACTAGCGGTAAACCTAAACCTCCGAATACAATCAGGGGGAGGGTAATGAGGCAGCTCGGGGGAGGTTTTGAGGAGAATCCTTGAGGGCATTCCTTAATCCAGTAATGAGCGCCAGATACCGACGTGGTCCATCCGACAGTGAAGGTTAAACAGCAGGGGGAGGCGCCAGGGAATGGAAATCGGCCAAGAGAATTACTCGAGATAATTAATCCATCAGTCGGTCGGTCGGTGAGCTTATTGATAAGAAATCTCACGTTCTACCTGTCTATGGTGGCCAGTTCTGGGTATTATACTGCCAGCACTCGATGCTAGTTAAAGATGGCAGTGTGAACAAGTGATTTGATATTAAAGCGTTCCTTAAAAAACAGATTTCTCAACGAAAAGAAATGAGGGGATTGTGAATTCCTCGCGTGTTTCAACGTACGTGTGCCTTCTCTTATAAGTAGATCCTGGCGGTAGCCTCTGCTTCATCGCACGCAGCACACATCTTCACTCCTTTCGGTAGGCAAAATGTAATCCAATTACGCGGCCATTAATGAGCATCTAATATGCACAGCCTAAGAGCTCATTCGCACGCGTTTAGGTGGTTCATTAGCGTCAACGCGCGTGTGTGTTGAGCCCCCCAAACCCCTGTTTTTCCTTCGGAAAATGGAGAATTTATAGAGCTGCTCCGTGGGAGAGACTCCACCGGGACACCAAACGCACCCAAGAAGCGCAACTGCTTCGTTTCATGTTTTGAAAGTGAAACGGCGAACATTAGCGAATTCTTCCCGAGGGCGCGGGGATGCGTCTTCCCGTGGCAAACATAACGCACACACACACACACGCACCTCGAAAGGCACAATTCCGTCCAACGTCGTCAGCATCAAACGGAGGGAAAAATCCTGCGAGCAGAGGAAAAAGGAAAGCGAAACTTTAGTTCCGCGAGTTCGCGCTCGCGCGCGCGCGCGCAGTCTAATTTATTGTCCCGTGATTTATACGCCTTTCATCTTATGTTAATTAAATGAACGCTGCAATAAATTACCGACCGAGACCGAATGAAGGCGGGCGAGACGAGGGAATGGCGAACGTTGGCTTAGAACTTTCTTTCTTTCGCATTCGGTCACGGTGCTGCACGCGGGCGCGGATTGCGAAAACCCAGATCCCAGGCGTTGCAGCCTTACCTTACGGTTGCAGAATCTGGAAAAGGGAAGAAAGAGAAGGAGCGAGTCCCTGCTCTGAACAGTAGCTTGATCGCGCGCCCCCGAACCTGCCAAGCTCGGTTGCAAAACCAAACTGTCAGCTTCCGGAAGAAGGGTGTGTAAAATGTGTGTGTGTGTCTGTTGCGTGTAAAAATGATACCTCTCGCCCTCTTGATAGTGGTGGTTATTGGGGGGCCTCTGCGACTAGACTGCAGTATGGCGGATAATTAAAAGTTTCGAAACGTCGGGAGTCGTCGGCTGTTAAGCGCCAGCGCTGGAAAGTGATCGTTTGCATTAACGAGCAAAAGGGGTAGGGACTGGGTCAAGGGGTCTGCGGAAAAGCTTCCCTCTCTTCCTCCCTCTTGCTTGTGTTTGGCTTTGTTTCGCCCGTACTCCTCCAGTGGACACACTGTGAGCAGTGATTTGTTGGGTCTGTGCGGTAGCGCACTTTCCATCGCTTCGTTCACCGAATACTAATTCCGCGCCCGGGCTCGTTTTAACAGTAAAAAGAGCTAATCCCGTACTAATCGTTGTCTGGTGGAGTCGTTTAAAAGTTTTGTAGGTTTTAGAAAAATATTGCCTTTAATGGTTTGCTTTATGCTGGCTTCATGGTCGTGTAATTCGCGTCGCGATTCGTGCTTTTGTTACTGTAGAAGGGATACTTTCAAGTTGATTTGTTGCTCGAAATTAACGTTACTGGTGTATTCGAATGAGCAAATATTTATATTGTCTCTGATAGCTGTTATGATTTAAGAATAGTGTTTATAATATTTTAAGCAATATCACAGAACGAGTGAGTAGAATTAAAAAGGACTATGTTAAAGTTATCTGAGAACTATGGTCTGAAGTTGTTATTATAACCAACTGTAGGAAGCGTATAATAACATTCCAAAGGTACACAACTTATTCTCACATAAGTATTTGCATATCCAGCCCAACTATTCATTTTCAATTTAAAATCTTTTTTTTTAAAGTTAGCTACCAGGCGCCTCCATCGAACGGGATTCTTTTTCCTTTTTGTTATTTTAACCATTTTAATTTATGATTACTTTGTCGAAATTTGCATTTTGATGCCAAATTTTACTACATTTAGTAATTCATGACAAGTGTTTAACAACGTTTCCTGGAAAGTAAAGCAAATGAGGGAGTAAAACCGATTCTGGTGCGATGCAATTTTTTATGGCAACATAAATGAAGAACCGCAATGCATTCCATTGGCCTAGATAAAATTCCCTGCCAACTGTCAGATGCCCGAGAAGCCTGTAAAGGGCAAATATGGTGAACGAGCAAGAGGAATGAGTGAAAAAATCTCAACATTAAACGAAGTGCCATGGAATTGCAAAAAAGCAGCTAGTCTACACGGCTATGCCCGGCAGCGCGCGGTACGACCCACATTGCCAGGGTTCATAAAAATGCTGGTGATGCACTTTTATTGCATCGTGGCTCGCTGGCACATACACACACACACACATATGCGCTCCGCCATAGGAATGAGCGCATTTTGAGTGCTTTGGTGTAAACCGAGAAGTAGAAGCAACAGAGGCAGAGTTTATTGTGTGCGACCGTCTATGGTGGAGCTTTCTCCGAACAGCAGCTCCTCCATTTCTACGCTACTAATGGTTCCTGTCTCCATTGAAATGACTACAATTTCAAGTATTCATCAACGATGATCGATTTTTTATGATATTTGAATTGGGGGTTTTGTGGCACCAAACTGATTGTGTTGCAGAGTAGTATTGTTTTCGAGAATTTTCCCTTCCACCAGTTCCACCCAAAATAACGTCACAAAGTGGGTATCAAACGAAAGGCCTTCGTGGCTGTGTAACGGTGTAGTTAACTCGTCCATTGTACAGGTACCCAACGGCTCTTGACAAAGTCATTCTCATCGATGTGATGATCAGCCTCGTGTGCATCATGAGCTTTGGCGTCATCAACTCGGACTCGGTCGACGAGTTTCCTCCTGAAGATGCAAGCCAGAGAGAATCAGAGTGTGCACCCCTACCGATCCCAGGTTCCACGGTTCCGTGATTCGAGACTTGTTGCCCCCGGCCAGCCACGGATGCCAGCAAGGACACGTACTGAACGACATAAACCGTTCGGCGTGTGTGGTGCACACACAGAGGCGCCCTTTACGTCGTTCGGGCACCGAGATGCACCGGTGGGACCGACCGATGTTCGGCCTTTACCTTGGCCTGACCGCTTCACGCTTCATGACCGGTTCACTGAAGTGAAGTGATTGATTATTTACCGACGTGAACGGCCATTGTGTGCGGTAGCTGATGGGGGCACACTTACATACACACATACACCCATCAACTGGAGACCGGGTACTACCACTATGGCAACCAGTAGTAGCAGTAGTAGCTCTGGCCGCCGGCATCGGGTCCCAATTGGAAAGGAGAATCGTGTCTTCGTGCGGTTGATGAAAATGGTGCAGGATGAAGGTGGAGTCGTTCCGCGTGCCATTCTGAAAGCGGAAGAAAAGTCATGAGAATGCATACACAGCCAGCAAGCACACACACACACGCACACCCTAGACACAATTACTTGTGCGCTAGCCCGGGAGGGGGTCAAGCTGGCTGGCTGGCCGCTGGAGAGAAAAGAGAGAGTGGAGACCGTGGTAATTCAGTGTGATAAATTAGTTTGCCTTTTTTACTGGAGGAAAATGTGACTGAGTGCGTGTGTGTGACCGAAAATAGAATGAAAAATGATTACCGCTCGGTCGTTGCTCGTCGTTGTAAGTGTGCGTCGTATGAACCCACTTTATGACAGTTTAGTTGTTCCTTCGTTTCGATGGTGGCTTCGGAGCAGCAGAAGCAAGGCATACTGTGGCCCACCCGGTGGCAGCCGCCATTGTAAATGATTTTTATTGGTCTACCGAAGAGTATGCCATTGCAAAAAAAGGAGGCATGCAATCATTGTTGGCAAGATGATGCTGAGTGGAGAGTAATGTTAGGCGAAGTGATAAAAATAGTTCCTTGTTTCGGATGCTTAGGCAGCCCCTGCTTACATTGAAAAAATGTTCCGTGTAAAGAAGCAACAGTCGTCTTTATTTTTTTGTGAAGCAACTGCATTGTTTTCGTATCTAATATGAGATAATCGAAATATTAGTAATTAAAAAAAACTGTTCTTAGAATGAATAACATAAATATCGAACAATTATTGTGGACAACTATTGTGGTATTTCAAACGTCCGTCAACCCAAAAAGTGTTGCACCATGTGTTTTATGTTGATTAATAAAATTATTCTTTTTATAGACGTTTTAAGCTGTGTTTCAATAAAAAAAAAATATTGAAATTAAAAATTATTGAAAATAAATTTGGACTGCATTAATATGAAAAAATCATATTGGAACATTTGAAAATCAATTTCGATCCTTGCAACAAACATATTTTATTTTAATTATAAAAAAATATTTAACCCGGGCTGCGTGATTTTTATTTTTCTTAAATTTGATTAACTATCTATCTGCAGCTTGGTTGTGTTAACTTTTCTAGCGTAACACAAACTCCTTAAGGAAAACTCTAAAGCAAATACAAGTTGAACAGCTCGCAGCCAGTATGAATGCGGGTAAATCCCGAACGCACCAACGACGCGCCGCATAAACACATGTGCGAAACAGATTAAATATGAATTCATTTACGGTTTCGTCGATTGCCTGAACTGTGGGATTGTCACCATACGCTATCGTGATGCGCGGTCTCTGGTCGCCCAGATAGAGCGCGTATGTGCAGCGCCCCATCATAAATTACCATTAATTGTAAAAGTAGAAATGGCCTGGAGAGAACGGGCGAACGTAGGGTTATGCAGCCGAAGTGTGAATGAAAACTTGGAACAACAACAGCTTCACTAGCTCTGCCCGGAATGGTTCACCGCAGTCGAACGCGGTACAGAGAACCTTTAGGAGAACATTCAAATCAATTTGATGATATTCGGTAGACCTTCCTCGTCTCGTCGATAAAACGCTTCATTCACACCGAGACACACACGCATACACACAGGCGCGGGTCTCGGTGCTCCCTTCCAGCAGCAACCAGCATCCGCATCACCACCACCACGACCGGCGCTATGTCCTCGAGCAAGAGCTGGCTGTGATGCGTATTCTTTTTGATGATAACTAATTTAAATTGAACGATATCATGCTGGCATCTGATGCCGATGGTGGTGGTGGCGACATCATTCACATCGCACATGCCACTGGAACCGCTCGTCGTCGTCGTCGTTGTCGTCGTCGCCTGCGGTGCTGCAGCCGCCGATGGGTGACCGAGCATTCCATGTGTCCTCTTAAACTTCCATCTAATGGGAGTTTATTGTACGAAACGCATGAATTTGATGTTTGACGGCTTCACATCACGTCACTCGGGAGCTCGGGGTTTTCGGTCTTTCGCTCCGGCTCCGCTACCGGGAATCGAGGATCGTTGATATGCCGAAGAGGACGCCCGCCGCTGCGGCTGCATGGCAGTTACAAATTGATGTAATGAATATGAACGTTATTTATGACGACACCTAATTGCTGTCTGTGGGGAATGTTTTAACAGAAACCAACCCAGCCGGCCGGCACTCATATGCCGCCGTACCATATATCTGTCCCACCACCCTCCCTTACTTGGATGTGACATTTTACGGAATGTGACATTGCTAGTAATGGTTTTCGCAACATAATGGAGTGCGTGATGCGAGAGGGTTTGCCATAAAATAAGGCCAACGAAGTGGGGAAAGATGAGAGGCGGTTTCCCCCCTTTTTGTTTCTTATCATCCAGCATCTATAAGAATCTGTGACAATGGGACTGTGGGGCGTGCGGTGTTGGCTTTGCAGACACCCGAATAGATTAATAAATGGATTTTTGACGCATGATTACTGATGAGAGTTTTCAACCATCCATAACTTGGTTGCCTCGTGTAGGCCTCATCCAATGTAGGAGCAGTTGCGGAACGACTTTTGAGGGACGTCTCATTAATGGCCATTGTTATGAGATCGGATAATTCCAAGGAAAACTGTGCTACTGCTCGCTTTTAATGTAGTGCAATATTGCTGAGTTCTGCTTAATCTACGAAAATAGAACAACTGATGTGCTCTGGAATTGTTTCCATAAATCCGTTCCATGGCAGCATCTCTTTCGACCTTGATTATCACTTTAGCCAAGCGTTGCACGCGCTCTACTACCTTCCACTCCAGCTATCTGTTTCAACTGTAAAAGTGCTTATCTCTAACCACCATTTATAACGCTGTTGTGTTTCTTTCCTTTCGCGTTTCTCTTTTTGCAGAAACATTGTCTACAATCTCAGCATCTACGACCTCAGCGAAACGACCCGGCTGTCGTGGTACTCCTCCGAGGACGACATTAAGATGTGCATCGTGAAGGGCAAGGATGAGGTAAGTGCTTCGCATTCGCTTCAAAGGGTCCTCCCTTCTGTCGAGTTTATGCCGAGAGATCCCCTCAAGGGCAATACCTTCAGCAAGGGGAATCCCAAGGGGGAAACACCCGCGCCGGGCCACCGGTCATTTGCTTATCTAGACCAGTTTCACCATCCCTCCTCCCCGGGTTTTCTAGACTTCATAATCAGGCTTTTCAATTTCGTGGCACTAATCGCTCATAAACATACTCACGGGGCCACCGAACCGAATTGTTATCCTCGCGCGGCCACTCATCCCTACCGCATCTAACTCTTCGAAGAGGACACAGTTAGTAGCGACGCATCGCGGGATTTCGTTACTGGCAGAGCAGTCTGCAGCAGCACCACCACCACCACCATCGGAATGGTGCTAACGATTTGGTTATGTAAATGACGCTTGATAACATGGCGAGGCAACTCGCGTAATGATCACGGGACAGCATTACCGTGCCCCGGTTCTGTCTGTTGGTGTCTTCTTTATGCAGCAGTGCCATAGGTTCGCGCATTTCCACGCCAAATCCGCGCGAGTGACGCACCGTTTTTTTGTGTGGATTTTTGGATTTGGAATTTCGACAACGCACGCAAAATACTCGTCTGTCGTTCTGCGTGTGGCTAAAACTAGCTCGTGTTAGGTTTGTTTACTCACGTGGTAGGTGTGTGAACTGCACTGTGCAGAAAGGTTTTATTTAATTACATTAAAAATGTCCCGCATCCTAACTGGAGACGGCAAAGGTTTCATGGTTCTAGTTGATTACTTCTTGTACTTTGTGCGAATTGCAATTGTCATTGGACCTAACGATCTCGAATTGTAAATATCACTGGCATATTAATTGCTTCATTGGCTTTATTTCCGCGCTCGCAGGTGAGGCTGTGCAAAGCTCTCATCGTAATTGAAAATAGGAGTGATCGGTCGCGTTGGTTTCCAAACGAGGACTGAAATCCGAGCCAGTAAACACGGTACATATAATCGTGAAAATGAGCAATGAAATGAAATGACCCTTCCTCCTTGGAGGACTGTCCTTCCATCCTTAGCTGAGTTTCGCAGCGGACGATTGGATTTTAAATTTCAAGTCTAATGGCCCAGAACTAATGGAAACATGGCCACCGATACTGTTCCATGCACCAAAGTTGTTTCGAGCTAATATTCGGCTCTATTTGGTTGCTGGAGAGCTCGGCGTGAGGTTTGCCAAGATATATTTGCTCGATCGATCCAAGCGCCCATTTGTTTGTCATTAATTTCGTTTCGAAAATATTCGAATCCCACGGCCTACCCTTACGCGTGCTATCTCTCGCGGTCCATTTTGGTGCGGTGCTTTTATGAGTTCAAGTCAAATATATAGCAATCATGCGGTGTTGCTGGCCCCGGGGAACCCTTTCGTTCCACATTTTGTATCCGTCACACCCATCCCAACGCCACAAAAGAGATAAGAAAAACAGTTTTAGCCCGCTTGAATACACATGAAGCGAAAGGTGCTAGGGACTAGATCGCCGGTAAATATGTATTCGGAAAATTAAATAAAAACAAAAACCTCCTCAAACTCATATCGGGGTTTTCGTGGAAAAAAACGACTGGGACCGGGGAGGAGAAGGTGATGCACACAGACACATACACACACACACACACACACACACACACACACACACACACACAGTGTTTGACGTAGCGTTTTGTTGCTTAACGTGGTCTGTATTCTCTGGCAACAATGGTCGCAAGTGGTCTAGACACGATTCGCAAGCGTTTGTGAAGTTCGTTTCTGGCCCCAAACCGCCCACTCGAAGGGGAGGGGTCCAAGGATCTTCACCTTTATTCATTCTGGCTCGTAGTCGTTTCGGTACGAACTGCGCACCGGAGCGCTTGCGCTGCAGGACAAATAATAATCCTTTTTTCGTTTTTCCTTCTGTCTGGCTTGGTGTTTTCCCTTCTCGTCGTCATCGCCGTCATCGCCGCTGCCGCTGCCACCACCACCGCCACCACGGTCATCGTTCCCCCGGGGGGATTGAAAAATTTAGGATGTCTGCCAAAATTATATCCGAGTGCTGGCGGTACCGTCGCAAGGAGCGCTGATGAGCTGCGGGACGAACGCATTCCGGCCCCTCTGCCGGATATACTCCATCAACGGGAACAACTACTCGGTGGAATCGGAGAAGCCCGGCCAGGCGATGTGTCCGTACGATCCGACGCACAACTCGACGGCAGTGTTTGTCGGTAAGTGTTCCCGTTGTTTCATTATTTAAATTCACGGTTTCAGGGTAAGGTCGAGCGCCCACAACAAAGGATTCGTGAAATGGATTAGTTTTTACCTTTTTTTTTGCTAGAATTTTTTAGATAAACTGTCAACTTTAAGGGCAAAGGATTTAGTGAAACATTTTCGAAATATCCAACATAATCCGGACATCCTACGGGAACATATCAATCATTGTGTGTAATTTTGACACAAAAACAGCAAATCTGTCCGATGATCGGCTACATGTGTACGGTATGTCGCATGAGATTTGCGGCAGGAAAATACTTTCTTTACAAAGACAAACCAGCAAGCAGCATGGCAAAAAATGGAATATTTCAAAATCTTCGAAAGGATACGAAACAACGATACGAAACAGAAGACTAAAGGCCACGCATCCCGTGCCAGGGAGCTTTCGGATAGATCACATAAGAAAATAGCAACTGCATTCCTGTGCTCAGCATTCCAAATTGCGGTGCTTATGTCCAGTCCAGAGAGACAACGCTGCCCGGTAAACCTCAAAGCCCTTTTAGTGGTAGCGCCGCGCCACGTTCGGGGCTAACTTTTCACAGGATAATGCATAAAGTTGCGAGGCAAATATGTATGATTTGCTTTCCCATTTTCTTTCTGCCTTCTCTCTTGTCCTGTGACAAGGTGCTTGTGGATCACTGGCGCGCGTGTGTGTGAGGTTTGTTGTCTTCCTGGTGGTGTGTCCTCCTCGAGCAGGAGCGATACGAAGCATGAAACGGAGAAACGGAGCCGGATTGACGTAGGAAAGGAAAGTTTCGCTGCCGCATGCGTGTTTGCTTTTTCTTCTGCTTCTCTTCTTTTACCTCGACGTTTGCGTCGTCCAGCAGAGCAGCAGCGTGTCGGTGGGGAAAAGTTGCCAAGCAGGACGAATTTTCCACTTGAACTAGCGCTTTCTTGTGACTGGCGTGCTGCCTTTTCTCTATGTCTGTTTCTCCCGGCGCTTATGCGGGGACACTCTTGCAAGCGAGTCGTCCACGGGGGTGTCGTCCTTTGCTGCAAAAAACCCGCCACCACGTTCAGCTTCACTGTTTAATCCCCTGCTGCTGCCCCCATAAGAATCTTTGCCGCGACGGTATTTGCCTCTGAAGCAGTGGAAATATTTCTTGTTTCTGCATGACGGCATTCCTTTGACCAAGAAGGTGGACCGTTCGCTTTCGCCTTTTCAGCTCCAGCAGTTACCTTCACGACCAGTGACCATGGCGGAACGGCTGCACAACCTCACGCCCGCCAGACCCCCGCTAGACATAGGAACACAGTTTCGGCTTTTTGGTCCTTCGCTTGTTTTTTTTTTCTACTTCTGCTGTTGTTCAGGAGATATTCTTCTGTCGTATTTCGCGGAGGGTTGTATTAGCAGCACTACAACGACTCGACGACTCGAGGGCCCCCAACCTCCCGGAAATGGGGAAGGAAAAACGGCCAACGTCCTCCCTGGGAAGACCGCGAGCTGTTCCCAGCTGTTCGCGCGAAACCATTCCTTCATTAGTCGGCAAACCGGAAATCACGTAACCGTTACGTAACGACGACAAAGAAAGCGGATCTCGGCACATGGTTCGCTTGGTAATGCGCCCCTCGCCGACACTCGAGGAGCGCTGGAGGGATGTTGGCGGTGGGTGGAATGTTTTCTGGAATCATAAAAATGCCCGCAAACATAGCGCAGAGCAGCGCGGCGCAGCGAAACTGCTACATAAATTGGCTTACCGAGTAATGACTTGACCGGATGTGAAGATGTAAACGCAACATAGGATGATGGGAGTTCCCCCCCCCCCCCCCCCCGTGTCCGCTGAGTCATTATGCGGAATGGAGGGCAACACGGATGACGGATATGGGGGATGTTTTTTTTTTTTGGCTGGATGCAAAATAAGAATCCACACGTTGCCATGTGTGGCCCAAGCCTGCTTAGTTGTTTCGCGTTTTCTCCGTGGCCGTTCCGATGATCTACGTTCGTTTGGTCTTTGTATCTTTTTCGGCGAAGATACCGAGCACCGGATGCGCGCTCGGTCTCTCTTGGTAGCCGGCTTACTACAGAATGCAGAAGATGTTCGTGAAGGGGTGAGAATATTGGCTTTCAGCGGGATGAATCTAGGGACTTATCCGTTCCGTTCTTGTTTCCCCTTTTTTTTTCTTTCTATTTTATTTTCACTGGGGAAGGATTTAAATTTTGCCTCACACACGTACATACACACGGTTGATGTGGCAGCTGGGTGCACACTACGCCATGCAGTCGTACGTGACCCTTCGCCGACATTATTCGCCTTTGTTTGCAAGTACTTTATAGCCAGGCTGGCCAAGTTATGACCGGTGGCGAACAGGTTGTGATGTGTGTGTGTGTGTTGGCCAACGACAAAAACCATCAGGCATCGTTCGGTCGTTGATGATAAGGATTTATGATTTACGCGTGAAACTCACTCACCCCGCCCCGTGGCTAGATAATCCCAACAACTCTCCCGGAATGTTAAAGCATAAGCACAAATTGCTAAACGGTACCGGACGGACGGGTGGGGCGGGTTGAGTGAAATGTTGTTATGCGAGTGGCATCGATCGATGCCTAAGCTCTTCATCTGCATGAAGCACCGAGGGTGGAGGGCCGTCGCGTAATGATGATCGGGGTTTCCCGCAGGAATCTCATTATCCGGAAGGCATCGGATTGATTTTCTTTCCTTTTGATGGCTGACGGATTAAACTCAAGAAGAGAGAGAGAGAGAAAACCCAGCGGAGTGGAGGTTATCGGCATATCGGTAACTCAGCCGTATCAACTGCGACGTTGGAAATTACGACACTTGAACCTCTTCCTCTCGGGACCACGACCCTTCCAAGAGGGACTTTGCTGCGGTGCCGTGCCGGGGAGAGTCTCGCTCGATGCCTCGTTCAATCGGTTTCTGATCATTATGCTTCCCGGTGTGCTGCACATACGCCCTTAACCTCCCCGAACGAGAGAACAGCAGAGGAAGGTGCATGATGGCTTCAGCTGCTGCTGCTGCTGCTGCTGCTGGTGCTGTTGGTTCCGAACCAATGGTTGGTGCACGAGAAGGAGCTTGGGTTTAATAAAATCTATCGTTTCGCAAAATTTTCTTTTGATGTTGCGCGCTCACCACCACCACCCCGCCAGCCCACCGACGAAGGGAACGGCGGAAAAAGTCAATTTAGCCCGGAAAAGAGCTTAGTGCTTGGCCGCGCGAACCGCGAACTCCGCGAACCACCGCGACCATTTGCACGCTACCATCTCCACACCCGCCTTGATGAATTCTTCTTGTGGGTTTTGATATTTTATCGTGCGTGAAAGCAATAAAAGCATCGTCGAGTGGAGTTGAGTCTAACAGGAAGGACACGCCATCCAATGCCACACACACGCGCACGGCGGGGTGCCTAATGTGTGTCGTACACCTTGATATTAGCAAGGCCACGGTTTTGCTTGAGATGCTTGAGTCGTTTTGCTTCTTCTTCTTCTACCTTTTTCCGGGACCATTTTATGCGCTGTGTGTAAAATGTCGTAAATAAGCAAAAAGATGTACTTCATGACCATGAGCTCATAAATTGTTGCCGTTTTTGCATCGGACTAGCTCATCTTTTTCGAATATTTATGCTCCAAATGTGCTACTAAACTGCACTTCAATGGTCGTGTTATTCGACGATCGTTCGTGTTTTTTTTATCAGGGATTAATTTCTATTCCAACACATCTGTTAATCTTTAAGCTTTAAACTGAGGCAAATGTACCGGAAACTACGCATTGCGGTATTGACAGATTGGTTGATGTTCGAGCGCATGTCTGAACAGTTCCTTAGGTGTAGTTGTAGGAACAAAAAGCAAGATTTTGTGCCATAATGTAATGAATTAACTTGGACGGATAGTAATAAGAACAGAGGATACAGTTTGGGACAAGCTCTAACACAATATTTCATGCTAAGTGTCCGGGTGAATATAATAAATCAAATTACAATGTTCTCTGTTTCTTTCAACCTTCGAATTCGTTCATCATATAAAAATAGATTGCAAGCATAAGTAGGAACGAATATGGTTATTAAATAGCGAGTGGATGAGAAATCTGTTCTAATTTTTTGCAAGAAAATAAGGAGTACCACTTACACGTTCCTACCACCCTGTACGATTAATTTATCCAATGAAAGCAATCGCAATCAACAAATGACACAAATGATTGATTCAAATCACTTAACTTGTTTCACCCAAATTAATTGAGACAGGCGCGCTCATTAGAGATATGCTTCCGACGGGCACGATAGCAGGAGAGGGCTATCAGAGAGGAGACTATCATCTAGCCACCAGACGCTACTATCCGTTCTTTTCGCATAATGAAATGTAATTTTCCATATTATTAATCACCATCGCCTTCACGCGTTTCCTCCTTTCTTCCCTGCAGATAGCGAACTCTACTCGGGTACCGTGGCCGACTTCAGCGGATTAGATCCCATTATCTACCGAGAGCATCTACAGACGGAGCAGCACGACAGTCTCAGCCTGAACGGTAAGCACACACACACACGGTCACATGCTCGTGTACGGTTCGCACGATGATAGTTCGTCGATGCTCGATTGCTCTCTGTTCCCGATCTAACCTTCTCAACCACCTCGACCCTGGCGGGTGTTGAAGTGTGTAAAAAAGTTTCAATCCCAATTCGAATAATCCATCTCATTGAAAATTCGGAATTCGGAAAAAAACTTAAACAAGAGGGAAATTAAAAGTTCCATTCGCCATCCGCCACCGGTGGACAAAGTGAGGCTTTGATCTGTCACCCTAATTCCCATCTCACTAATGCACACTGTCGCGTGTATGCAGATTCGCACTATTCCGTTGGTCATTTTGAATAATTTAACAGTCCCGTCAGTCCCTAGAGAACAGGGAATAGGAGTTTCGAGAAATTAGAGCGACAGAATTGCAGGAAAAGAAACAGGTCGAAGGGTAGGAGGGTTATAGTGCAAAAATATGTAAATAACAATCCCCATAATGCATATTCCTTTGTCGGCCACCATTTCCTATCCAACTGTCAATGACATCCTCGCCTACTAAAGTTCAGAGGTTCTTCAGTTTGATGCGCCATTCTGACAGGCAGGCGAATAGTTGTCGAGCATCGAAATGAATAATTAATCGTCAAATCGTGGGTGGTCCCCTTAAGGGGCGGATAGATGGTGTGAAGGTGGTGTAAATTGATCATTATCGCTTTCATAAATATTTCAGCACCCAACTTTGTCGGATCGTTCACCCAGGGTGACTTTGTGTACTTCTTCTTCCGCGAGACCGCCGTCGAGTTCATCAACTGTGGAAAGGTAAGCATTGTTGTTGTTTTCCGCACAACTCTCGTGCCCATTCTGATCGGCGAGATGATTAATTTCGTAGATGGCGGGAAGGCGTGATGGCGAGGAATGTTGTCGGTAGTCGCCAAGAAGTTGTACTCCGTTTTCACAGACCATTTCTTCCATTCACAACCGATCAACAGCAGGATGTTGTCGTAGTCGTCGTGCTGGGTCGGTCATGTCGAACGATAATGAAATAACTTTAATTAAAGTGCTTTTCTTCGCGTTCTGCTTTTCCATCGCGGCACCTAACTACTAAACCACTTGCTGCCGTGGTCGATGATGGGACTTCGTTTGCTCATCCGTTTCCGGCTGTACGACTTGTGCGAGATGGAAAAAATGTTATGAATTTTGTCCGTTTCATCTTTTATGCTTTGGTCGTCCAGTTCGGTTCTCGGTAGTTTACCTATTGCTTTTTACTTTTCTTTCAACCACTTTTCACTCGCCTTCAAACGGATTCATATTGCTCAACTTTGCCATTCAGTCTCGCCCGTGTACCCCGTGTCGATTACGGGCCACACGGTGACACGCTGACGGTGACGTAGACTGTACCAGCTTCTCCGTTTCACTATCCGTTTTATGTTGGTTCGAAGAAAATAATTTCATTACCGTTCGGTCATTTCATATTCTGACCGTGTGACAACATCAAACACCCGCAATGCTCGGGGTGTCGTTTGGATTCGTTCTCTTGTTTGTTCTCTTTAAGCTCTGGCACAATGCACATCCTAGCTCCGGTTGGTAATTTCTCATTTTTCTTTCCCTTTTCTTTCCAGGCAATATTCAGTCGCGTCGCCCGAGTATGCAAGTGGGACAAGGGTGGCCCTAGCCGGCTCAAGAATCGATGGACGTCGTACTTGAAGTCGCGCCTTAACTGCTCAATGCCGGGCGATTTTCCGTTCTACTTTGATGAAATTCGTAAGTTTATTTTTTACAATATTTCCTTTGCTAAACTCTTTCCTCTTTCTTTGACAAGGAGCAATTGCATAAATAAGTTATATTTACTAACGGGAGAAATCTACAAAAAAAAAAATGTTTATTGAAAGACACTGATGTAGACTTGTTGCGACATTGATTCCTGCTGTTATTGCAACCTATTTTCTTGTTCAACATATTGGTTCAATCTTTCAATTGCGCAGCGAACGATATTGTTTCTTCAATGCGTAGATCCAATTTTAAAAACTAAACCCAGTTTCATATAATTCATGATACCAAAATTTTACAGTTTTTAATCCTTAATAAAAGAAAAGGGTTTGTTATGGTTGTTTTAAATCCAATAACTAACCCAATCCTTTTTTGTTGGACCTAGCTACCTTATTATTCAAATGATTGAATACAGTGCAGCAACATTATTAAGTAAAAATGGAAAAAAAAAAACACAATTTACTCTCGATAAGTGAGATTTCGAAATGACACGAACACCCACGTGACCACCCCATGTTCTAGCCAGAGCTGGAAAGTCATTTGCGGCTAAACGAGTTCCCGTTGGGTTTTCCTCTTGAATTTTGTTCCCTCTCTCTGTTCCTCTGTCTGTGGAAAGTGTAGAACCTTCCGGCGCCTCCTTGCGCGAGATAGCACGTGAGAGGAAAAGTTTACCACCAACGAAGCGAAAATAAGACATATTCCCATTCCGAAATAAGATTCACCATCACAGCCCCACCAGGAGGGCGCATCAGGACCGGT
The DNA here is from genome assembly GCF_943734745.1 of Anopheles darlingi. Lineage (NCBI taxonomy): Eukaryota > Metazoa > Arthropoda > Insecta > Diptera > Culicidae > Anopheles > Anopheles darlingi. The sequence goes on along the minus strand of NC_064874.1, from coordinate 71,491,785 downwards.
TTCACGCGGGGCTTCTCCTTGGCACCACCACTGGTGCAACCGGTGGTGCATTTTTCAGTGCCTCGTGATGGTGCGATAGAAGATTGCATCCCCCAGCCAACCTGCCAACCACCACCGGTCACAATTGCAACCCCTGGAGCGGTGCACGAGAGCCACGGGTGATCGTCAGCTAGCTAAAAGGGAAAAGAAATTGAATCAACAGCAGTTTGAGAAATAGTTAGCTAGGAAAATATTGAAAAGTCAGGCACAGGCCATGCCGGCCCAGCCAGCAGAGGAGAAATCGCTTGTGGAAGAGCGATTGGTTGGCTTTGCCGCCTGGCGGTGCTGGCAGGGAGCTGATAGTCCGTCCGTCCGGGTCGATCGTCTGCCGCATCGGATTCAGAAACGGTGCCAAAAGGCAACCTCACTCCGGTCCGTGGCTCGGTATACATCGCGATGGCAGCAACACCATCGCCGCAACCCGGACGCAACCCCACTGGCAGGCAGCGTCATCAATTCGCAACTTCTAGCGCAACTTCGCGCTAAGACCAGCGTGCAGAACAAAATGCAGGAGGAAAGTTTTCAATTCTACCCTTCGGTGTCTTGTTTTCATCGAAACTCATCGAAAGTTGTTTGCTGCTGCGCACAAGTGCTGCGATGCCCCGTTATTGCTCCGAAGGGAGTCGAGAACACGAGCATTCTTATTGAACATTTTGATGAATGATCCGGAATGGACATTTTAGCTCGATCTTGTCGGTCTTCCCTTTTTTGTGAAAACTTTTTTCCAAGCACTTTACGTTTCATTATCTTCCAATCGGATGCACGGAAAGTATAATTGAGCAAACGGTTCGGATCGGAAACCATTTCGAGTTCATGTTAAGTTGGAAACTTTTATGGAATTACACTTGAATTGAGTAAATTTCTCATACTTTTCTCCTTTTCTTTTTTTTTGCAGAATCCACCAGCAACATGGTCGAAGGCAGATATGGACACGCCAATTCCAAGCTGATATACGGCGTGTTCTCCACCTCACCGAACGCAATAGCCGGCTCAGCGGTTTGTGCGTTCTCGCTGCAGGTACGTTCGATCGCACGTGCACCCGTGTTTTTCCCTTGCTACTCTGATGGTTACGAGCATCGCGCAGATTGAGGTTTCGAAAGTTTAACATTAAGCGGAGAGCGGCAAGCATCGCAGTAGTCGGCCATGCTACCAAGTGCAGGTTGTCCGCGTGCTTGCTGGACGTGGTGGGGGAATGAAACAATTTACGAATTGCGATTTTCATTTCGTGCATTAAATATTCGTGTATCCTGTCCTTCCCGGAAGCATTCTGCATTTATCGGCCGAGCCCGGCCATGTCGGCAGACGAGGGATGCATCTGTTAGCAAAATTTTGTGAACCACATAAAAGCACCAAACAAACCTCGTTGGACGGCGATGAGGATCCAAAAACATGCGGTACACCAAGCCGCCGGACATGCTTTCGCGAAAAATGCACCATTCTGCCAGTTTGGACATGGTTGCCGCTGGTTGCACAACAATTTGGGTGTGTACAGTAGGTGAAGGATGTAGTGTGCACGCACTCTCAATCCCTGTTTTAGTAATACGCAATCTATATTGCTAATTGAATGTTTCGACAGGATGATGGTCGGTGCGTTTGGTTTATCAAATTTTGCTCGATTGGTCTAATGGAGTGGCCGTGTATTGCGTTTTAATTTGCTCCTGGATTGCTGCTTAGGAATGGTTTATTTCAAAACCCACTGATCATTAGCATTCACCAGTTACGACCTACTATCAATTTCGAGTTTGTACAACGATGCAGCTAGTGGGTAATGAATCATAAAGCGTAGATATGTTTCTGAAAGCCCCGTTTCTACTGAACGCAACCGCATAAAGCCATCACAATGGTTCGATGCCTACCAGCTACTACTTCCATCATTATTATCATCCCGATTGGTGGTGGGTAGTCACCATCGATCACCTTTCTTTTCATTCTTAACCGAATTTCGGTGAAACATCCGTCCTGGTGTGAAGCTCGGCGGCCACCGTATCCTGGAAGTATTATCAAAGATGATTGATTTCGATCGATATCGACAGGGGTTCTTTCACCTTTCAAGTCTTTTCATTTTTATTAGCCTCAATTTTGTGGCCCGCTAATATTTAGTGGGGGGATGTTCGCTAATGAGCTGTCGCTCGTTAGGGTGGTTTGATGGACAGGATTTAACATTTCATTTTCAAACTGCTACCGTGCCCGCGAAGTGGAGCAGGAGTGCTGAAAAGGGAGTAAAAGATGAGAGAGTGTTTTCTACCTCCACCTCTTAGTGCCATCTATTTTGTCTGCCTTGGAGGGTTGGCGATGATGGCGACAACAGCAAAAGCCCTGCGAATGCCGGTTCACGATTTTGAAGGCTATTCATTACGATTTAGCGCGTTCCGTGATTATGAATTGGGTTTTTGTGTAGCGAAATGGAAAGCTTGTCATTGACTGTGGTAATTGGCGTAAGCGCATGCTAACATAAGCTGCTCCGATGAATTACGGGTAAGAATTAGTATAGTATCAATGCCTTTAACAAAAAGCTTAAAACACTGGCTACGCAACTAAACGGATAAATTGCGTATCTATTACTGGAATAAATCTCCAAACTGCCTTCGAGTAGTATGAAAAGGGCCTTCGTCGCTTTTGGCCAAGACTGAGGGGACTTTTGTCGTCAACATAAATCTTGAAGTTTTCTCGCTGTGCTAGCTCCTTTCTTGAGATATAATTGGATATCTTTTAGTTGCTGCTGCCCTTTCTGATGACGGCAGGGACGTGATTGTGGAGCGAAAATAGCTGTTCAACAAACCATCACACTCGCGATCTAAAGCGTTTTTGGAAAAATAGAGCAATCGCCCTTGATGGTGGAGTTTTTTACATTGTTTTCCAAATTTTTTAATGGAGATAAACTGTAACTGTAGTACACGACCGTCCTTTGCAGTGAAACAAAATGAAGTGAAAAGTTTGTTTACTCGGTTACTATTTCGAAATACCTGTGCAAAAATTCCTGTTCCTTGCTGTATGATTAATCTGTTGTCTCTCCCGTTTGTAGGACATTTCGGATACCTTCGAGGGAAACTTCAAGGAGCAAAGTGGACTGAACTCCAACTGGTTGCCCGTTAATCCACTAAATGTAAGTATAGAACGTTTGGGAGATAATTTGATGTTCCTTCAGTACTGTGCAGCATAACATACCGCTATAGAAAGCTGTTCAACCTGTTTGAATGGATTGCGCTCATGGTGACGCCAATGTCCCATCATTTTACAAAACAAACGAACTGAACAACATTGAATAAGTTATCGCATTAGCTATAATTGCTTCCCCCACTGATTTAAAAGTAGAAAGCGGTTTATTTTCACACAGCGTCCGGTAAGTGTGCGCGATGAGATGTGCATAACATCTGTTGCGAAATGGCTTAATGAGCGCTCGGTTTCACTGCCGGACCATTCCGACTGCTCGGTTCCGATGCTGTGTGCAATGTCAACCAGTACAGACCCGCATAGATAAGATGGCAAATTGAGCACTAATTGGATCAAACGTACCACATGTAAATCCCGCGACACAATCATACTTGTGCCCTATCTGGTTCAGCACAACTCAGTACACATACCGCATCACAAGGCCGTGTCAGGAGGTGTCACAGGAGTTCCAGGATGTGTTATTGCACTTTTGAGTTGACACGAGTACCTGACCGCCACGTTAACTAATTAGTGTACAAACGTCGTGAGTGCTTATCCTTCTAATTAAAATAAAACGAACTCTCCGGTAATCACTATCCCTCTTCCATTCCCCGCGAGAGGTTGCTGGTTGGTGAGATTATGCATATTTATCCTGTGTGCATTGGTTGACTGTCCGCGGTACCACTTCTCGGATTTCTTCTATCAACGTCCTGCCTAACTGTGCCAGCGGCTGCGATTTCATAGATGTTTCGTCTTTCTCTCTCTCTTTCACTCGTTTCCGATCCGGTGAACATACAGGTACCCGATCCAAGGCCTGGCTCCTGTCACAACGATTCCCGGACGTTGCCTGATCTAACGCTCAACTTCAAAAAGACTCACTCGCTAATGGACGAAACCGTACCAGCGTTCTTCGGCTCGCCCATCCTGACGCGCGTCAGTACGATGTAAGTGTTTATCGGATGCCACCAGTTCCCTGACAGACGCCAACACCAAGTGGTGGCGTCGGATTTTCCATTTTTTTTCTTTTTGTCTGTAAACATGCGGCTAATCCAATGGCAAAATGTTTACAAGCTAACCAACTAAACGAAACGGCAGCAATGTGCTCAACGTACTCAACGTATTTTTTCTTACTCCGTTACGCTATTACAACAGGTATCGGTTCACCACTATCGCCGTGGATCCGCAAATCAAAACGCCCGGTGGTAAAACGTATGATGTTGTTTTCGTGGGCACTGGTAAGTACGCTCGTGGTAGCTAGTAGCTTAGTATACTACAACAGGGAGAGTTTGGAAGTTATGGGGAAAAGTACTTCAGTTGTTTGGAAAGTACGAAGAAACATGTTTTTTGTGAAAAGAGTGTTAATTCTTATCAATTTCCACTTGTTCATTGATTGTTTATTAAATTTTTTATTTATAAAATTATATGTTTTGATAACTTTCAACAATGTAATATAAGATCATTTTTATACGTTTTTACCTGTTACAAAAATTAAGCCTTTTTTATTATTATCATTTAGAGTCGTTTTACGAGATAAATTTTGTTGTTTGGAAAATATTCATGTTCTTTTGAAGCGTTCAGTTAGTTTTGTATTTTCAAATAGTTTATCTCTGTGTCGTACTTTATCGTGTACCATTATCGCTATAACTGTTATCGGTTTTGGTGAAATTTTCTTGAGTTCATTGTCCTCCTGTTCGCCCATTTACACTTCAAACCATTGAAATGGCTAAATCTGTTTTTTTGTAAGAAATTTTATTTATATCATTTAATCATTTAACACCACATCTCACGTTTTCTTTTTTCCTCAGATCATGGCAAAATCCTCAAAACGGTTAACGCGGAATCGGCCGACTCGAACAAGAAAGTAACTTCCGTGGTTATCGAAGAAATCGATGCACTCCAGACGAACGAACCGATCCGCACGCTCGAAATCGTGCGAACCATGCAGTACGGTAAGCAGTAGTTTCCACCAATCATAGGTCCTTAGGCCCACGTGCTGTTTCGAGTTCTTTCATGCGCCTGCCTGTGTTTGTTCGTTTGAGTAAAGACGGTGCCACGCCGAACGAAGGCATCTCAAAAGTGCCCCACGACGGAGAAAGTGTGCTGCCTCTGCTGACTGACCGACCGACCGGCCAGGTTCCTAATACCGCTGCCTGGTTTGCAGGAACGATGAATCGTGGCGAATGGACGTGGACGGGATGTGGTCAGCGCCTACGAGTGCCAACCGGCCTATTTGCATTTTTTCAATTTATTTTCCATCCACCGAACCAAACCCAAACGCTGAGTGGATAGGTCGCAGTGTGGATCGGGATTGTGTTTTCCCCGGACTGCTTCTTCTACTTCTGCGAATTGAAATGTTCACGCTCTCCGGGGATTTGGGAGTTTTTTGAAGCACCAACAATCCGGCAGAAGGAGTCTACCATCGGTAGGCAGTCGGGCAGGATAAATATTGAAGCCTCGAGCCAGGAGGAGAATGATCCGGCTCTAGTAGTCAGTAACACCGGTGTGGTGGCGAGTACGTTAAACAGACGACCAACCCCCTG